>NC_091130.1:67967660-68287660 GCF_040183065.1 Periplaneta americana
AATCAAAAGCCAAAAACACTTGGAATTTTGTTAGTCCTTTACATAGTAGGGAAATATGCTCTAGAATGTTGTTGAAAAGAACGATAAGGAAAAAAGTTGTCATTTTTAGTGGAATGTCTCCTTGAAGTTAACGCAGATATGTGTTCAATGATTTTGTCATGTACACATATTTTAATACGACCAGTTTTTCTATAAACACCATTATTTTCGAGATAGATTTGCAATTTTAATATTAAATCACTTTTGATGAATGAAAAACATTCGACAACCGAAAATAATACAAGAACAAAAGCCGAAAAAGAATAAAGAAGGCCATGAAACCCTAAAAGACGTTGAAGTCACCGATTTTGTGTGCAGCCGGAACGGACCAATTTGGTATAATTTCTCAAATATTAGTGTTACTGCCTCTAAGGTTAATGATGATAAGATATCAATTTTTAAAACTAATCTATTAATTGCTCCTCACAATACACTGAATATTGTAACAAAATACAATAAAATTATGGCATGAAATTAATTTATTAAAAATATGTGTGGGACTTGGACACACAGAGCTGCATCATTATTCAAAGTTCAGATGACTAAATCTGTTCTTGAGCTGTAAGGGAGACAAAAAAAGTGACGCCATACTAGAGTGACGTTTGTTCAAATAACTAGTACGTTACCCTGAATACGAAATGAGGTGTCAGTGGCAGTGACGTATGCAGTACCATTCACTAACTCAAGCTAATTTGTGGGCTGAATTGTCATAGTCCACTACCGCAACAGATGTGCTACTTCACCATGAGTTCTCGGACTAAATATAGTTGGCAGGAATGCATTCTTGAGGTCAAATAGTGACTTACAATTCTGAATTCTGGTTGTTAATGTAGACGTCATTTGCATCTGAGAATTATGAATGTTGATTTGTAAGTTTAACAGCTGTTGCTGAAGACGGTCACTTTCCTTAGTCTTAGCAGGGACCGAGTTTTATTCTCATAGCTAGTCGTATTTCGAGTCTCTAAGCCAGGAAGCTCAGCTTTAAAATATATATTATGAAGATGGCAGACGCTTCCTGTCTAATTCTCTTATCACATAACAGCAGGAAAGTTCAGAGAATTACGCGCGATATTTGGAGAAGTGTGAACTGTAAACGGTGCATGCTTCATTCCTTCAGTTATGCTGCAACCCTTCACAAAAAATAATTGCGAGAGGAAGACGCGAAAGAGAGGGGAGATAGGAGAGGAAGTAGCGAATCATTAGCTATCTTTTTGTCACATTTTTTTTTCAACTTCTGTTTTGAAATGTTAAGCTGCTAACATTAATTTTCACATTTCCAGGCCACTTTCATTATACTGTATCGTCGTCGTAGTTATCATCATCATCATCATCATCATCATCATCATCATCATCATCATCATCGTCGTCGTCGTCGTCGTCTATGTTCAAGAATTCCTCGGTAGTCTGGCGGTTATCGTGTTGGTCGTAGGTCTCAAGGTTTGCGGGTTCAAAGACGGTCGAGGGCGATGGATTTTAATAGGTGATAAAATCTTTAGAGTTACTTCCTTTAGGAGAGAAGCAAAGCTATGAGATCCATGTCATAAATTTATGGCAGGTTAGAGAACCGTGTTCGCGGTAGAGGATGCTGTTAAATGACACTCTAAAGTTGCTTTAATATCACCTGAAATAGATAGATAGATAGATAGATAGATAGATAGATAGATAGATAGATAGATAGATAGATAGATAGATAGATAGATAGATAGATAGATAGATAGATAGATAGATAGATAGATAGATAGATAGATAGATAGATAGATAGATAGATAGATAGATAGATAGATAGATAGATAGATAGATAGATAGATAGATAGATAGATAGATAGATAGATAGATAGATAGATAGATAGATAGATAGATAGATAGATAGATAGATAGATAGATAGATAGATAGATAGATAGATAGATAGATAGATAGATAGATAGATAGATAGATAGATAGATAGATAGATAGATAGATAGATAGATAGATAGATAGATAGATAGATAGATAGATAGATAGATAGATAGATAGATAGATAGATAGATAGATAGATAGATAGTGGGGTTTAAAAGGGGTGCGTTAACTGCTATTGCTATATTTGCTCCTTTATCTAAAATTCTTCATAAGACAAAAACACAAACAATACAATAAGCAGAATGCTAAAAAGAACTAAAAAACATTGTCACGTTAAAAACGAATGCAATATCAACAAAGTGATTCATAAAATTCATAAAAGTAAGCAGATCTCAGAGCTTAAGTAGTATTCAAAATGAACCAATAAAATAGTAAAACAAAGGCTCCACAGACAAATTGTATAGCATGTTTCAAAAAAAGAAAATTAAAGAAATATTTCGGATGTAAAAGTTCCGAAATGTCAAGTATGTAAAAAAATGTCATTTCAAAGAGCATATTTTCTTTACAGTATATCGCTGTGCAATACAGTACTTTATTATTTTCCTTTGTACAGAACACTATGGTTATGGTGCTATGGCAACAATTTGATTGTTGATATATTTTGTTAGTCCTTGTGTTATATTTTTAATAATAAATATATTATAGTTGTGTTTAATTAGAACAAAAAGAAAATAAGTTGACATTTAAGGGTATTACCCATGGCAACCCCCCAAAAGAACTCTACAGTTTCATGTCATTATGTCGTTTTATTTTGAGTCTTCCGTGGGCTGAATCTTGCGATGGATTAGTGACAATCAGTCGAAGCAACGGATTCATGTGGATTGGAAAGAGTTACATAGTTCAATGTATCTCTGTCTTAGGACCTCCATCACCTCAGAAATACAGAGGTCGCCTTGCAAGTTCTTGTTGCATGCACCAGACATCAGCTTCAAATAACGATTTTGTGTGACCTGTATTCTTCTTATTTGAGAAGCAGAAGCAGATCGCTTTACTGAACAACTATTATTGCCACAAACTCTTCAGAAAGATGCCAGAGAAAAGTTATGTAACTTACAGTCAAATTAATAATATTCTTCTGTAGTTGAAAACCTGTACCTACAATATGTGTTTTATTAAAATTGCAATTTCGAATATATTACTTTCTTCTACTGCATATAAAGGGATAATTTTTTATTCCTTTTTTTTTTTTTTTTTTTTTTTTTTTTTGCTACTATCATGAAAATGTGTACTCTGCCCATATTCATATTAGTCTTTCTTTAAGACAAAACGTAAGTACTGCATATGGTGGAAAAAGGATGTCTCTCCTTGGTAGAACTAAAATCTGGCAACCCTGGTTACGACGTAGCTACGAGTACAACGAAGCGCGCTCTGGGGGTGAAGATCGGGGTTTGCGATGGTCCATAAGTCACAAGTCGTTCTAATGATTTTGCTTGGCTAATTATACAAGATGAAGTGTTGTGTATTATACGGACCCGTTACTTAGGTAACACCTACGTCAGTGACGTCAACGAAAGCGCAAACGTGCCTCAGAGCCCGTATGCGCTACTCAGAGCACGTAGGGCACGCAGATACAAGTCACTGGTGAACACAAGGGTTGTACATTACACATTGAGGTAGAAATCATTCAGTTAGTTTCAGGCTGACTGGACTCTAGACTTCTTATGTAAGTGAAAGATGAGGTGATGCTCTTTGTTTGGTATGTAGAAATTATTTAGTTGCAAAGAAAAGCAATGACAAACGCCTGAAATTATTAGTTGATCTACAGAATGATGTAGGTCACATTTTGTTGTTTTTATTGACATTAAATAGTAGTAAATATATGTGTAGATGTATGTAGAGCTTCTTTCTCAATGTATTATATTTAGTTTACAGAATGAAGTACAAACAAAAGGGTGTGTTGCTAACAGCGTAAACTCGTTACATGTCAGTTACGAGTTGCAAGTCCAAAATTTATCGACTTCGATTTTTTACCTGACATGTTGTGTTTTGCATAGACTACCATCCTGTAAAAAAGAATATCCTAAGTCCGTGTCTAGGCCTGTGTTTCTTAATTATACAAGTATTTAATTTCAATAGGTATTCTTATATTGCAAACCTAAAATATATAGTTTCTTTGCTGTCCTGAAAAAAAATACTTCAATGGACTTGGGATGTTTGCCAATTCAGGTCTTCCGTTAGAAAGTATTGACTTCATCAGTGATGCACCAGCAAATGCACTCTATAATCGTGAAGTTCTTCTCACATTTTACAAAGCTTTAAAGCCCACACCTATGGAGTAACGGTTAGCGCGTCTGCCCGCGAAACCAGGTGGCCCGGGTTCGATTCCAGGTCGGAACAAGTTATCTGGTTGAGATTTTTTCCGGGGTTTTCCCTCAACCCAATATGAGCAAATGCTGGGTAACTTTCGGTGCTGGACCCCGGAGTCATTTCACCGCATTATCATTCACCTTCATCTCATTCAGACGCTAAATAACCTAAGATGTTGATAAAGCGTCATAAAATAACCTACTAAAATAAACAAAGCTTTAAATTCTATATATTATATGAGGGGGTATGAAGATTTGCGGCGCAATTTATTTCTATATTTGGCAGTACGTACGTACGTGAACAATTTTTCTCACTTGTAGACCTAAACCTAAAAAATCAAGACTAAAATCAGGATTATCAGATGATAAGAAAACTGGTGTCGGTAAAAAGCAAAAAATACACTTCTGAATTAGGCGACAATTCAGAAATTTAAATTTGTTTCTAGAAGTGTGATTTTCATATAATAAATACGTGATTATGTAATAGTTACATAGCAATTAATTAGATAGGTCTCATTATCTAAAACTGCGTAAGTTAAAGAGAATATATGCATGTTTATTATTTGTTGCAGGCTTATTATTTCATTTTACCATATTCCTTTTCTGTGATTCCCTTTCCTTTGTTTTTAGTTTAAAACACAAACGCAGTGTTTATGTGCTAATTGTATTATTCGATAACTACATATATTATATAACAATTAATTAGATCCTAGTTATTATCTGAAACTGTATACAGTAAGTTAAGAAGAGTCTATGTACATTATTAAATTCTACTATTTCATAATTAACTGCATTTATTAGAGAGGTATATGCAGCAAAACATGCTTTGATTTTTTATTGTCTTATATGAATGTAACACAATATCTATCGCTTAAAAGCAGTTTAATTCACCGCGCAGTGGTAGGCCAATAGAGTTCATTTTGCTCACCCCTTCTTAATCACCGCTAATGTCTGCAGAATAGATGCATTCCAACCTCTAAGTCAGGGACCGTCAAGTGACTACACTCTCGTGCGTACGTACAAACCCTCAAGCCCTGACGTACGGCTGCGGGCAAGGGTAGCTGCTTCCACAGTGGCGGAGCTAAGAACTTGTATGTGAACCAAATTTGTGATAAGAATGTAAATTAATTTCAGCTTTTAATTGAAGCACGCTTTCACTGTTAATTGCACTATACTGAAAAACAGTACTCTATACAATTTTGTACAGTTAACTATATACGAAACAAATTTTTGCATGTTTGCACAATAATGAAAAAAACAAAATATACACTTTTATACAGATTAATATACTGTTTGTCTTCTTCTCATTGCTATACAATTCAATTAACAAAATAAAACAACAGTACAAACGTTGTCATTCAAATACAATTCTCTAATAATAGTACTTTTTCTTAAACATCAGAGATCCGCTGCGATTTTTGCAGTTTTCTGTTAGTAAGCAGCTATTTAATTCTCGGAGCTATTGTTTTAGTACCAGCCAATAGCAAACATGCTTTCAATTGTTCATCACTTAGTTGTTTCTGTGACGTGACTTTGTAAACTTCATTAAACAAAACAGTGTTTCGCATACGTAGGTTGTCCCGAACATTTACAACGTTCTTGCAGCAAGATTGTACTATTTAGGAAACCTTTCTCGTGGAAAACAAGTATAGAAATGGTTAATACTTTTTGTTTTGATACTTATCCTTTAGCTCAATATCGCTTTGTAAATCAGCAGGAATATCCAGGACACTCACTGAAAAAGATATTGCAAATATCTTAAATTGTTGTTCAAGATCTCTAATATCCTCAAATCTACGTTCGAAACTTCGCACAATTGTTGCATTATTCTTATATATTCTTTCATGTCCAAGGCTTCTAACAGGTTTCCCATGTACATCCATAAATAAGGCAGTTTCATTTCTAAGTGCGAGAAAACGTTCCAGAATTTTTCGACTTCACCACCTTACCTCGGTATGGTAGAGTAAATCCCCATACTGTTAATACCATCAAGCAGTGCCCTGAAATCCCTGTGATTGAGTCCTTTAGACCTTATGAAATTAATTGTTCGCATAACAACATCCATTACATTGCTAAGGTTCATGTTTTAGCACATAAATATTCCTGGTGCAAAATGCAGTGCACCGGTGCCCCCAAGCGACCTCGATAGGTTCCACCACTGATAGACTGCAGTGTACAAGTGTACTGCCCGCAGTGGAAGCCGTAAGCAGGCCTGTACGCCCTCTAGCGATCTTGACTCGACTTGGCGGAGCCTGCACTAAGTGCTTTATAGCACGGAGAATCGAGTACGTGCATCTGACCTTGACATTCATGACCTACGTAAATATTTTGAGACAGGGATTGAGTGTTCGGACCAGACAGCATTACGGTTGAGATCCCCTGGAAGGTATGGAACACCTCCTGGGCTTTAACCACATTCTAGCTAGTACATAGTCACGAAGCTCAATACGTAGTAAATATACATCCATAGATAGTTGCTAACCACTAGGATTGTTACTATCGCCTCATTACAGACAATGCGAAATAGTACCTGCACAGTCTATTGTTCCTAGTACTCTCATAAACTCAAGCTTCGTGACTGTATATACCTGACTGTGCTTTAACCTTCATGTCAGCTGATTAATAGATTGTCTCTCTGCTGTTCTGAGGTAGTGCTGTGTGTGAATGGAATTTTTCGTAATCTAATTTAACAATATGTACATGTATGCTAGAGGACTGGATTTTTAAGCAGGCTTTAACATCACAGCATACTGCATAAATAAATACATTTAGCTTCCCTTATGAAAAGGTTGCCAGATTTGACAAAGCGTATCACATATAATTTGGAAACACACCTAAAAGGTAAAATGATACACATTAGAAACGGTTAGGGAATCAGATATGCAAAATGCCGGAAAAATTTATACCCAAGTAGCGTTTGTGCTCATTTACAGTTAAGAAAAGGGGGGATATCATCAGATAGGTTAGAATGATTTGAATGCCGCGAGAAAAATAATAGTACGGATTGATTGGCATTGATATCTAAACCACAACAGCCATCGGTTAAGATAACTTGAAATTTCCATTATCACTCTCATACAAATGATTTCTCAATATCTGAATCGATCCTTTGAGGGCACTAATAGCTATTTCCTTCACAATGCTGTGTGTTAGGCCCAGGTTTTTACATTTGTTGGCAAAGAAGGAGGGTATGCTCTTGTAACAGCATGAAGGCAGTCCAGTTACAGATTTATTTCCACAGCAGAGGCAGTGAATATAAGGATGAAGGTTAAGCTGAAGGAAATCTTAATATTGCAGACAAGATGTGGTATAGAGAATATCTCGGACTGAGTTGACGGGGAGTGACATTTTAATGGATTTCACGAGTTATGAAACGCTGTATGAACAATTTTTCCATTACGGTAGAGTTATATTCATTTTCGGATGGAAAGTTATTGGATTAAAAACTCAGCCATCGTTTTGATAGCTACCACACCTTGTCGCAGAATATTATTTTTTTTCTTAAATTTCATTATGTATTTTTCTAACATTAATTCACATTTTCTTTCTTGTTCATTTGAATTGATTAGGATGTCGATATTTTAAATCCAAGATTTGGACGGCTATCATTTTGATATACTACATATCCCATAATTTAATTAAGTTTCAGCTCATTATTTACATAATTCACCTTCAAATAAAACAGAATCTTCTTCCTAAGTACCGTCTTTTACAGACAATACCGAGACAAATTTATTAAGTAAAACTGAAGACGTCTTACTTCCTCCCCACTCGTAAACAAAGTTTGTAAGTTTGTGAGTAACGTGACATTATTAAACTTTTGCTTATTTTGGTAGAGATCATTGAGCTGCTACAGAATCTGACAACTTTAAAAAAATGTTAGGTTTATTAGCTCAAAATGTTGTGATAATACACAAAATACGTAACACCATGTGAGGAGAAAGACATTATTTGATTTTCTTATGTGCGGATTATGCGACACGACGTTTAATCAAAACAATTCTTATGTCATGTATGATGACGCGAATTCCGTGACCTGATCGCGATGTAACCTTTCCTGAAAATTTTTTTGTCATACTAGACAACTTTAATCTTTACTTCGCCCTTGAATTATTTTAGGACAGAATTTTTGTCATGTTAGTAGGGATGGGGCAGTAATGCATTCCTAATAATAATTAAAATTAGCAATTTGTTCTAAAATAGCGTTATCAAAAAATGTGTAATTGAAATTAACACTTTGTTCTAACACTGTATTATTAAGACAGCTTTTGAGTAATACACTTTTAATTATAGTTAATACTTTGTTCTGAAACGTTATTGTTAAGCGATATTTTGAATAATTGTAATTTTATAATTGGTAACTTATTCTAAAACTTTATTTGAAGGGATTTTTTGGAGTAAATGTAATTAAAATTAATACTTACTTACTGGCTTTTAAGGAACCCGGAGATTCATTGCCGCCCTCAGATAAACCCGCCATTGGTCCCTATCCTGAGCAAGATTAATCCATTCTCTATCATCATATCCCACCTCCATTTTGATATTATCTTCCAATCTACGTCTCGGCCTTCCTAAAGGTCTTTTTCCCTCCGACCTCCCAACTAACACTCTATATGCACTTCTGGATTCGCCCATACGTGCTACATGCCCTGCCCATCTCAAACGTCTGGATTTAATGTTCCTAATTATGTCAGGTGAAGAATACAATATTGTATTGTTAAGAGATATTCTGGGTAATTTATAATTACAATTAATAATTTCTTTACATTTTTGTTACGGGATATTTTGGGAAATTGTGATCAGAATTAATAACTTGTTCCGAAACTTAATTATTAAGGAATATTTTGGATATTAAAATGATTAATTTGTTTTAAAAGTTTACTAATGTTGTTAAGGAATATTATGGGAAAATGAAATGAACAACTTGTTATACAATGTTGTTATTATTATTATTGTTATTATTATTATTATTATTATTATTATTATTATTGTTATTATTATTATTATTATTATTATTATTATTATTATTATTATCAACCCACGTGAAATATGTAGGTATCTTCATCGATCAAAACTTAAAACAGAATTTTCATATTAGCTACTTATGTCTTAAATTACGTAAAACTCTTTACAAATTCGTTCAGCTGCGTCGCTTTATGCCAGTATAGCTATTGAGAATAATGTTTTTAGCCCTAGTTCAGTGTATAATATAGTATGGAATTATAGGATGGGGTGGATTATCACAGAGTACCATTCGCCCATTAATATTACTACATAAAATAATTATTAAAATATGTTTAAGAAGAAAAATTGATCATCCAACTCATCTCAATGTTTTGAATACCAAGAAAATTTATACGTATACAATTTTGAATCACCACCATAAATATCAAGCTAAATTTATATCATCCGATCATGATCACAACACAAGAAGATACAATGTTTCGCTCCCCCTCATTGAACCAAAATATAAGACTGAAGCAGGTCTAAGGGCACAGTTCTAATTACGGTTCAAGATTATATAATGATTTTATAAAGAGGAATCCTAAACTAAAATTATTAAACAATACATTATTCAAAAAAGAAGTGCTTGAACTGTTTAAAATTATACTCGTGTAAATTCTTATCCTCCATTTATTTTTTTTGTCACTTTAACAATGTTGTATTCTTAACTTAGTATGTTTATGTATAGGTTATGGTACAGTTTGTTTGTTTGTTTTTTTCTTGTTCTTTTTAAACTTTATGTGTAATTACAGTTACCAGTTTAATCACAGTTGTGATTATGATGATGATGATGATTATTATTATTTTATTGCTTGCAATAAAAATCTACATCTTCTTCTTCTTCTTCTTCTTCTTCTTTTTCTTCTTCTTCTTTTTCTTCTTCTTCTTCCTCTTCTTCTTCTATTATTATTATTATTATTATTATTATTATTATTATTATTATTATTATTATAGCGGGTGATTAAGGTATACATCAACTCTAGAAATGTTACATTTCTTTAAAATTTTGGTAAATAATATTTTTGCCTCATCTAGAAGCTCATTTCTTCTAGTTTTAAAACATATACAACCTGTACCCATTATCTCAAATGTCATAATTATTTGGGCATTTATAATATAAGCGTTCTATACTTTTTATACCTTACACCAGCGGTCGTCAGCACAGTGCACCCTCGGGCTAGCGTCTCTTACACCATCATCAGTGTCTGTTTTCTCCTATTTCACTTTCCGACATTTATTATCCTTCCGACGGACAAAAGTAGATTTCCAATTGGGCAAAAGACTTCATTGGGGTACCAAATTAAAGCTCAGACATGTGACTGAAGTTCTGGCTGATATGTAAATCTATTATCAGGCAATACACCTCATTTAACGATATGTGTCGAAGGAAGAACAAATTGTTTGCATACATCTGAAGTCTGACTAATGTAATAGGCTATACAGCTAGTCAGCGATGTATACAGTTAAAAGGAACTGACCACCCTACCCCATTTTCTCCTGCCTTTTTGGTATCACTTGCGATACCTGTCTTCGGACAGTTGACTAAACAACAACAACAACAACAACAACAACAGCAGCAGCAGCAGCAGCAAAAACAACAACACCATGTGGCTATGTTGTAGACTAAAATTATTATTTTCAATCTATTATAATTATTTTATCCAAAAAATATACAAATATATATTTCTAAAGTGCTTATACAGAGTGTTTCAAAATTACGGGGCATAATTTCAGGTATGTATTTCTCACATGTAGACAATCAAAATAGTTCATTACAACATGTGTCCGGAAATGCTTCATTTCCGAGTTATGGCCTTCACAACATTGAAATTCACCGGAACGTTTTTCTTTCAGCAGGTCGTTGTCATTACAGAAGATGTTCAAAATGTCCACCTCCTGCTTGAATACAGACGTCACATCGATGTCTCATTGACCTGCGAACACGATCCCAAACTCCAGGAGTATTGCGTATGTCCTCAGAACATGCCACAATTCGATTCCGAATGGATTCCAAATCAGGCACCGGAGACGAATAAACCAATATTTTTAAATGGTCCCACAAGTAGAAATCGAAAGGGTTCAGATCAGGTGAGCATGGAGGCCAAGCAATTGGGCCACCTCTACCTATCCATCGATCAGGAAACCTTCGATCCAAGTACCGGCGAGCCGTACGACTGAAGTGTGCAGGAGCGCCATCATGTAAGAAGTGAATGTGTTGACGATTGATCAGTGGAGTGTCTTCTAAAACATGAGGTATGGTGTTTTCCAGGAAGTTTGTGTACGCCTGCCCCGTAAGTCTGTTTACAAGTACATGGGGTCCAACTAATCCATCACCAATGATACCGGCCCACATGTTGAGGGAGAACCGCACCTGGTGATGAGATGGAACAGTTGCACGTGGGTATTCATACGCCCATACATGCTGATTGTGGAAATTTGTTATGCCATCTCGTGTGAACTGTGCTTCATCTGTAAATAATACTAAGGCAGGAAAGTTCGGATTTACACCACAAGAACCACTGACAGAACCTAACTCGTGCAGGGTAATCTGCTGGTGACAGGGCCTGTACACGTTGCAAATGATAAGGATACAATTGATACTCTTTCAACAGTCTCCAGACAGTCGTATGAGGAACATTGACTTGCAACGCTACCCTTCGTAGCTATATTATTTTTATTTTACTTGGTTATTTAACGACGCTGTATGTAGCTATATCTTAAGGCAAATGTAATTAATAAATTATTCTGAAACACTAATGCAGATATTTTTGACACTTCAGATTAACAATGGAGAGAGAGGAAGATGGGCGGATTGTTGATGCACATCTAGAGAACGAAATTTTATAGGGGAAACAAACAGGAGGAACTCCTACATTAGAAGAATAAGAAGAGGAATTTGTTCTGAGTATATTAGAGGGTGTGATTTTCTTTCTTTTCAAAAAACGAACTATAAATTCCTAAGTGGAAATATTAAAAGCTATTACAACCTAATACATTTATGTTGCAAATTCTAATGAGTGTTTTTGGAGTCTAAAAATCCGGGACTGGCTCATTATAATAGATTTAATTGTGCGCTAAAATAAGATCAATTTTCATCATTCCGAAATTTCTTCTTCTTAATTTAGTAGCAATTTCTGATAACAGCTTTTATAATAAGAATTTCTCTTGTCCATTTACGACAAGTTTTTTTTACAACTTATTTGTATAAAGGAAAAACAGAACGAATCTTGCCTCACAAGACGGTATTTCCACTACGAACTCGCACTGTGTTCCGCTCATCAAACCACAATTCCCTTATAGAGAATCTACGTCACGCCGGGCTTCTATTGGCAATTTTGAAATCCAATTTGCAATTGAAGAAAGAGGCAAATGTCTACTGGCCTGATTTATGACAACATACAGTATTGTGTGGGCGCAATGTCGAGCGATATTCCTTTCTTTCTTCCTGGCCAGATGTTAGGAAGAGGATGTGGTGGATAGTGTGTCCCGCAAGCCAGATATCATCAGCACAACGTCACAACCTTGATCACGCAAGTACCTCGTTATCTTAGGGTACGTGCAAAGAGTATTATAAACTTTTTGGGTACATGTCATTTGAGAGAAATAATATCGAGAGAGGTTCTCGAGAGTTATATTCGCAAGCGGACAGAGGATCGAGAGTGCTGCCAAAGAGTTCGCATGAGCTGTCGAGTGCCCACCTTGAACTTGTCCTTGTCTCTGTGGTAACTCGCAAAGTTACAGTCTTCTTCGCACAGTTGACAAGCAAACATTCTCATGGGAGCAGATAAAAAAGTATTTTTTTTTCTTCCGCCATGTTAATAACGTCAAAACAAGTGCTTATACAGATTTTGGTCACTCGAGCGCAATTATGAGGGCCGTAAAAATGTTTCAGGCTGTTTCGGTCCATCTTTTTGGGTTATTTTTCATTTTTGGTATTAGGCCATTTAGGTAAATAAGATATTTCGGTCCCACGAAATTTTTGGTACAGCATTTTCGGTAATAGGCCATTTCCGTACCACGAATTTTTTGGTACAGCACTTCGGTTACTTTATGTTTTTTGTCATTGCTTTGTTTGAGTCATGTTGCTTGGTCATTGCTTATGAAATAAAATTCATTTAAATTACATATCCTAGCAACGGAAAAAACTATTTGCAAACTGCAACAAAATTTCTGAGTAGAAGTAAAATAAAATATAATATGACAAGTGAAATAATTTATTCCAGTAAAAATAGGCCTATGCTGATCGTGAAAAAAAATTCCTACTAGTTTCACAAGTACAACAAACAGAAAACCCGTCGATATTGGAGATGTGAGGAGAGAGAAGCTTGTACAGCCAAATACATAACTGGAAGTGATCTTATGAACTTAGAGATTTTAAAAGATGGTACTGACGAACACAGTCATCTTGCCGGTGTAAAAGTCGATTTGCATAGAGCACACAATGTTATAAAACAACGTGCCGAAGACCAAGTGAATGGATCTCCAAGCCAAATTGTTCTTCATACTGTATCACAAGTCACGGAGGAGGAAGTTATCATGATTTTACCTGACAAAAATACCTTAAAACGGCAGGTAAACAGAATCCAAAATGAAGGCAGACCGGTGAATCCTCCTTAGCTTACAGATATACAGGTAACTGAACATTATAGACCAGGGGTGGGCAGAAAACAATTTGCGCCGAATCTATAATGAACGCAACCCGGATAACATTCAGTTCATTAACCGCAAAACTGAAGGAGGAGTGAAATCCTGACTGTTTCTCGTTTACAGTGACGGAGTAGTATTATAGTGAACGTCCGAGAGAGTAGAACATTAATTTCCCACTCTACTACACTGGTGAGCAAAATTAAAGCAAGAAACTTATAAGGTACAGAAAAACAGATACAATTCATTCGAAGTAAATCTATATAGGCAATATAACATTGCACACTAGCGAACTGCCATTTATCAAATACAATCAGAAGTTTACTGTGGTTTGTTGAATTGGTATTTGAATTTCCCCTTGTGCAAACCTAAATTATACAAAACAGAAATAGGAAAATGAATCGTCTTGATCTGAATTTTAGCTATACGTTCAAAATGTGGAGTAATGTCTGTAACAGCTACACGCAGCTGTGCCGAAAGATTATAGTCTTAAAGAGAGGATCTTGCTTTCGATTTAGCAGCGTTCATATGGTGCATGATATGCATCATAATGCCGCTTAGTGTTGGCTCGAAGAAAGCCACTTATACCTTATTACAAATCAGGCATTTTACACTCTCATCATCTTTTTTACAACAGAAGAACTCTTCCTTCCATCCACCAAAAATCTCCGTTTTTTGGAAGTGGCACTAAAATGAGGTGGTGTGGCCTGCACCACGCCCCGATCGTCTTTTTACATCTGAAAAGACCCGGTACTCAATTTGATAAGAGGCTGAGTAACCTCGGGGCCGTTCTGGAGGTTTAGTCAAGAGAAAATCACGTCACCACCCGGAATCTAACCCCAGACCTTCCAGTCCGTAGTCAGCTCCTCAGCTCCGCTACCATCTGGGCTACCTGGTAGCTTTTCTCTGGTAATATGGATCTATTACTTCTTATCCCATCATATCTGGTTTTCTTTAAAATTTTTCTGAGAACAGCCATTTCTATTGTCTCTCTCTGCTACCGGGGTAACTCAGTCGACTAAGGCGCTAGCCTGCCGATCCGGAATTGCGCTCCGAGGCGGGTCCGAATCCTGGTTGAGCTGATTACCTGGTTGAGTTTTCCGAGGTTTTCCCCAACTGTAAGAAAATATCAGGTAATCTATGACGAATCCTCGACCTCATCTCACCAAATACCATCTCGCTATCATCAATCCCATCGACGCTAAATAACTTAGCAGTTGATACAGCGTCGTTGAATAGCTAAAAAAATTCCATTGTCTCTAACAACAGGCTTGTTTTTATAGTATCTGGTCCTGTTTCAGCTAAATATGTTAATACTGGTCTTATTACTAAGTTACAAATTCTTACGTTTGGTTCTTATTAAGATATTTTTTTTTCCATATAATATCATTCAAGCACCAGCTATTATTGCAGCTTTATTTGCTTGAGTACCGATTGTCATTGCTCCTAGGTAATGAAATGTTATGATCTGTTCTATTACTTTCCCTTGGACTTCAAACTTACATCGAATTGCTTCTTTACTTACTAACAGACATTTTGTTTTAGGTGTTGATATTTTCATGTTATATTTTGTAAGTGTAAGCCAGTGGCGGAGCTAAAGTGTAAATACTGGATAGGCTGAAAAAATCTGTGTACCTTATATCTTTTTATAGAGCAAATGTTTCTCGGCTTTTCTATCAAAATTGTTTTGTGATACAGACCCACAAGAAGATGATGACCACTCAATTTCACCCCCAAACAGAATACAGGTAAAACAATAAAACTTATTTGTCTCAGAGCATCCTGTTACCCAAGGATATTTCTTAACCATAACAACTGAAAATTTCTATTTTGTCTTTCTCCATCCGATATTTTAATATGAAAAATGTGGTGTCGAACTCCTATCTTTGTAAGCACATTTTGTTTCATACGTCCAACTTGAAACCAGTTTCTCTTTTAATTCTAAAAAATAATAAAAAAAAAAGACATCAATGTTCTCTCGGTATGAGAAATTTTACACAAAATTAATATGTAACACACATACCTATGCACTTTTATTAAACTAATACTCAACAAAGCAGCGCATTCACAGAACACCAATATAGCGCAACGTATTATTGTGAAGGTGAGGCTAGCCGTGTTTCGTACCGAGATGTAACGAATCGATAATCCTTCCCCGGTCTGGTCGCAAGTTTGAGAGTCAAGATCGTAGCCATGCCTTTAGAGGCTTCTGCTTCAAGCCTTGCACTGAACTCTCCATTCTGGAATGGCTGCCAACATTGAAAGGATCGGAATGAAACCAAGTGTTACGATACATCGTTATTAAGAATTTATAGGCCTACTGTTACTAGGTATAACTAAAATTTTTTGGATGGCTAAACTTCAAAAACCTCTTAAGAACTTCGTCACTGGTGTAAGCACAAACTCATGTTACAATCGTTGTAAATGGTCCTCAGACTCAGATATTAATACTGCATATACCATAACAAAGAATAGTGAGGTGAGTTTTACCCATTCATTGTTTTTACTTCTTTTATAATTTAATTCATTACAATATTAAAAAGAAGGACCGTATTCATCGACATTTTTAGCGCGGGCTTCCGGTGGATGATCAGCTTTTTTCGTATTCATAAACCAGTGTTAGCGATATGATATGATTTGAATTCTGTACAAGTAACCAGTGGATAGTCGGGGCTAGCTTAGCACGCTCGTAGCGCGTGCTGCGAAATGTCTATGAATAATGCCCTAAAAGACTAAGAGAGTCTCTCCTTCAAACACCTTTGATTATTGGAATCGTTTAGTAGTTTTATTTCCAAGTTTCACTTTAGTAGAATTATTATTGAATATATATTACAAATCAGTTCAATTAATCCATTAGGTTATTGTGTTGTTTCAAAAGTTGTAGTACAGCTTTAAATTCTAGATCATCTAAGGCAGTGGTCGTCAGCACTCGCTGAAATGTGCAATGGGTACGCGGTGCCGTCTCGTGTGCACTGTCGTGCAACAGGAAGAGATAGAGAGCATACCCGCTGGCAGCTACGAGAACACTATAGTGCGCTGCGTTTTCCGCGGGTAAGAGAGGCTAGCCCCAGAGTACTCTGTGCTGACGACCCCTGATCTAAGGCCTTCTCAAGATCTAAAAACTATGATACTCTATCAAGATTTCTCAACAATCTCTTATAATAAAAACAGTGTTATTACAAGAACGATCACAACTAAAACATTGCTGGTTATCACAGAAATGTATTAGGCCTACTGTTCTCCAACCAGGAGATTGATAGTGAAAGGAATGCGCTTACTATTGCGTCATCTATTGGAGAGAAGTAGATAGATAATATTACCGTTAGCCTATAACGTCAGTTTAAAAACACATGCGCTCTCCTGCATATGTTATTTCCTGTATGGAGGGATTAAAAGACTAGGAGGTTAACCATGATCTAATTTTGTAACTAGGGTAGTATAAGTATGTGTGTATCAGTGTTATCGTTTGCGATTTGAGAATTAGCCAATGGAGATGCGTGTACCCACGTGTGTGACCTTATAAAATCTTATGACATCAACATTCATTCACAACATCACCTGCTGTGTCTCATTCCCCTGAGACTTTCTCCTGGTTGGAGTACAGTAATTCCATTATGTTTTGGTTATAATTTTAGTCATCACTTTTAAGAGAGTAGGCGGTAGGTTTATTCCTCTATAGTTACTTGATATTATTTTTTTTTCTACTGTTACAGTTGTAGGCCTACTAATTCAAAGAAAAAGGAGATTCAGAGAAAGGCAATTATGATACGAATCTGCAGTACTCTAGCATGCAGGAAAGCAAAATGTCAGCGATAGGAAGGCAAGAATCAGATTTTAATAAGAGGAGAGCGAGACTTTGTTCCCATAATCTGGGCATCATTGCTTCAGAGCGACTGCCACAAAATATTGTCGGTACCCTCTCGCAGAATTCGGGGAAGTATGACACTGCAATCCTGAGCATTCGCATATATCAGTGAAATAATGACGGAGGAAAAACAAGAGGGAAGGTGTTTCCTCTCGATTTCTCGTCTGCTTTGGCTGCCAGCCATGCTACTCCCTGTTCAGCAGGCTTCATATCTTGGATCCTACCAGTTAAATCTAGCTTCGTATTATAGATATCGTTCTCTGTTGCATTACAGAGCTGAACTTTACGAATAATCTCCCCGTACATCCTCAACCGAGATAATTTACAGATCACTTATAGGTTATAGCCTACGTCCAGGAATAGGATAAGCTTCGGCAATAACAGATTTTAATGATATGGCTTCGAATGGAATTTGATTACGCAAGATGAAAAACAAGATAGCGGAATTAACTTATATAACTCCCTAGGTTTTCGAGTTACTGACAGCGAAGTTTATAACCTATTTGGTTAATGTAACTCTTTCTACACTTTCTCGGCACCTATAGTCCTGTCGCTCTTATTTCCGGCAGCCAATCACGTTGCACGTCGGCTACATTTAAACGTGTGCGTCTTGTGATTCGCTGCTGATGACGTTATGCATTTCCTAAGGCTCGATAAATACATAATATAATCGCTCGCCATTTTGGCTCTTTGGTTGGGGTTCGCAGAAAGCACACGAGGACATTATTTGCCTCTCAATTATTTGCTGAATTACAGTGCGTTTGATTTATTATCATAGGAGCTACGACATGATAATGCTTAACGGTGCGGCAAATAGATTCCTCGTCTGGCAGCTCGGCAACGAAAGAACAAAAATGGCGAACGATACTACCTACCTAGACTTTATAGAGCCTTCATTTCCTAAGGCGTACACAAAGAGGAGGAGTCATGCCGGAAAAAACAGCGACGCGTCTGTAATAGCGACAAATGAGAACTAAGACTACACATATCAAACCTACAGTACCTAGATCACTAATTGGCTGTCTTGGAAACTTAAAGGACTGATGTCGTAAATTAGCTGTTCCTCCATTAGTCGAGCGGGCAAGAAAGTACGTAGCTACGGCTGTAGCTGTTTGTGCACCCAAAAACGGCACGTTTCGGAATTTTGTGATATTCACATTTAAGGTGTTTCATTTAATTTTTCGACTTCAAATATTTCCGAAACGAAACAAAATATGAAAAGTCTATTTGCACAGGAATGTACCCGTGTCAGGAGTTCACAGAATGAGAAGATATAGTCTACACAATCCAGAAAATTCAGGAAATATTACTTTGAACACAAAGTGTATCATTTTTAAACGGAACATGCATATTTTCCTAGCGAAATGACAAGCAGAGCTAAAATTATGGATAAAAGCATTGGTTTCACTTTACTAAACCAAATACATTCACAGACAATTCATGGAGGACGTGGGACTGAAAATTCGTCTGTCAATGTGGTTCCAGCATGGTGGTTGCCGAGCATACTTCGCACATGTGAGCAGAGATGTAAGTTAGTTAATAAAAAGTTCTAAAACGGTGGATAGGACGAGATGGTCCTGTGAAGTGGCCGGCTCGGTCCTCCAACTTGACATCATTACACTTTTTTTGTCTGGAATGTATTATAAAGCTCCAATAACAACAGAGAATATGCAACAGCGAATTACTGTTGCGTGTGCGGCCAATATCTGGGGAAAAACTGAGTTCAATGCAATGTTGTTTTGTTTACAGTTTCCACAAGTATGTTAATGCAACTGTGGTCATTTTGAAAATCTGCTTAAGTGACAAAGTTTCATAATAAAATAAGATGTATATTTCGTTATGATTATTTCTCAGCGCATTTTCTATGCTATATGTCATTTACAAGAATGAATTTTTTTCTTTTGACTTTCAAGTCACTAGTATTTCGTTGAAGAAAGTGAAACTAATTCTGTTATCCATAACTTTACCTCCACTTTCCATTTCACTAGAAAAACATGAAAGTTCCATTAAAAAAACAATACATTTTGTGAACCCCTGACAAGGGTACATTCCTGTGCAAGTAGGTTTTGCTTCTTTTAGAAAATATTTGAGGTCGCAGAGTTAGATGAAACACACTTTATATACTGCACATCTATATAGCATATAACAGAAGTCTGTGAAGGTAACATAGGTTTCTGTCCGCTTTAAAAATGGCATGTTTTCGCCTCACTTTCCGATGTGAAGTTAGCGATGTAGGGCAGGTTTGAAACTCTGGTATGAGCACCCAAAAGCGGCACATGACATCGTCATTTTGTGATGACGTCACACTCACATTCATGTATAATGCATATCTATATAGCATATAACAGAAATCTGTGGAATGAACACTGGTGCTTGTTCGATTTAAAATGGCAGCTTCCGGCCTCATTTCCCAATAAGAAGTCGGCGATCTAGGTACGTTTGAAATCTGTTGATAAGACAGCGAGAACTCAGAGCTCAAAGCTAAAACTCCGCCATCGTCGAGATATTAACTCGGGTCCGCAATCGTCGTAAATCAGCGCTCTGACATCTGAGCCAGCGAAGTGGCCTGGGAACAGTAACAAACTGTGGTAGAGAAAAAAATAAGAATGTTTGGAATGACGTACAGAACATGTAAAATAATATCGAAAATGACAATGTTTGAACTGAGAAAATAGTCTGTAGGGGCCTATAATATTTTTTCTACGATAATGCGTAAAGTTGCATTTTATCCACTGTTATCAGTGCGTAAAGCGAGCGTTAAAAACAATAGTTCGTAAAAAGTAACTAATCTTTTTACACACTGTCAAAGAAAATGCAATATTCAATGTACAATGAGGTCCGAAAGTCTTGTCACCTCCCCTTGTTTGTATGTTGATGTGCATCCATTTAGAGTATGTCATAGCAGATGTGTGACAATGGTTGATACTTTACGTTCCAGCTTGTTTAGTGGTCCAGAACATCAGTGTGGCACCATCATTGTCGCGGCACAAAACGATGCTGCGCCATGTCCTGTGTGAAATTTTCCGCAGCAAAGACGGTGTGATTTCTCTGTGAGGAATAATTAAGCAGCATGTCTCGAAACATCGATACCAGACAATTGAAGATTTGAAGCAAGCTGCTTGGGAGGCATTCAGGGATATCACACCGCCTTTGCTGCGGTAAATTTCACACAGGACTTGGCGCCGCATCATTTTGTGCCGCGACAATGATGGTTCCATACTGATGTTCTGGATCACTAAACAAGCTGGAACGTAAGTATCAACCATTGTCACACATCTGCTATGACATGTTCAAAATGGATGCACATCAACATACAAACAAGGGGGTGAGAAAACTTTCGGACCTTACTGTATAGTACAAACTTCATTCAATAAGAAATGAATGCATACCTCGATCTTTAATGACGTAAATATTACATGTAACACAAATAAGTAACAAATTTAACATTCATATTTACATTGTAGCTCGTATTGTAGTACTCATTGCAACAAGTTGTAGCATTGAACTTTTCCTATAACTTTGTTGATTATATGGCCGATTTAGACGGCCATGAAATCGTGATCATTAATAAAACAGGCTGTAATTCCATGGATACTTATTTTTTAGTTGTTCTGAGCTTAGACGGCCGTGAAATCGTGGTCTTTAAGCCTGATCCAGACTCAACACCTTACTTGACGTTTTACTTGCACATGAAAAAAGTTGCAAGCAAGAAGGAGCATGTGGACCGTAAAACTGAGCGATTTTTAGAACTGAACGAAGACTAAACACTGAGTTGAAGGCATTCAGTTCTAAAAATCACTCAGTTTTACGATCCACACTCTCCTTCTTGCTTGCAACTTTTTGCCTGTGCAAGTAAAATGTCAAGTAAGTTGCTGCTTTTGAACCAGACAAAACTCTCCAACTTGAAATATTTATTTAATGTAAATTTGTGCTATCGTAGAAAAAAATTGCATGGTACACACCCGTGCCAAAAGAGAACCTTTACGAACTTGTGCCATAAATAACTATATATAAAATATAGGTATATATTCCAAATTACTACATAGGCTCTCTGATGAAATTTCTCTCACGTAAGATATTTACACGTCACTTAACCCGGATAAGATATTACGACACATCCTTGTCGTAGTAGGCGACATTTTGATATTTATTTCTTCTGTGCAAACTCCACGTCAGTTTTGCACTAGAGTAAATATGTATGTTATTTTATAGTATTTCCTGTTTAGTAATAAATGTTGCTTATTCATATAGTTTAATAAAAATGAGGAAAGATTATACTGATATGTACGATTTAAAATAAATCCATATTGACTAATATCATCGATACTGTTATCACTGTATCATAATTATACAATGATATAGTACTACACTGAAATATACTTCTTGGAATGTTTGCCAAATCTTAGAAATGTAAAAAAAAAAAAAAAAAAAAAATAATAAGTAAATAAATGGAAAATGACACACTATAGGTGTGATATGTACATTTGTAAGTACCTTGGGATCAAAATAAGTAAAAATAATCCTACATCTAATGGATGTTTTAGTTCATCTTACAATCAATTATAAATACAGTATTATCATCTAGGCCTACAACAATTTAGGCGAAAAAATGTTAATGAATTATCAGTACATAATAATAATAATAATAATAATAATAATAATAATAATAATAATAATATTAGTCCACCACTGTTGGGTAACGGTTAGCTTGACTGACCGTGGAACGAGCGAGTTCGAGTTCAAATTCTGGTTGGAACAAGTTACCTGGTTGAGATTTTTCCCGGAGTTTTCTCTCAACCCATTAAGAGCAAATGCTGGCTAACTTTCGGCTCTAGACCCTACACTCATTTCACTGGCATTTTCACCTTCATGTCATTCAGACGCTAGATAACCATAGCAGTTGATAAAGCTTCGTAAAAACCAATTAAAAAGTAGTAATAACAATTGTAATAATAATAATAATAATAATAATAATAATGATAATAATAATAATAATAATAATAATAATACAGTAGAACCCGATTATCCGTTACCCTATTAACCGATTGACAGATTATCCGACTGTCTTTCTCTCGCTCCTTTTTTTCCTACAGAAACATATGAGTGTTATTACAAGCATTTACATTTAAACAGTTTTGGTCTACTGTTCGAGTTGCCGTACTGTACAACTTCTGTATAAAATGTATTCCATGAGTGTCAAAAGAAAACGTGTTGTGCTAAGTATTGAACAAAATGCAAATAATTAAGTGGTTTGAGGAAAGAGAAATTGTGAGTCATCTCGGATCACATTACGAGACTGGTGTTACAACTATGAGCGATTTAATAAAAATCAAAGATAAAGTGCATACAGTATGTAAATCTACAACATGAAAACTTTACTATTCCTATCTTTCCGCTGACAGCCACTAAAAGGAGTTTTCTTACTCCTAAGAAACACTTCGTTGACAATCGAACTTAAATTAATGAACTTCCGATTCACTACCAAGCGTATTAAACATAAGACCATGGAGAAAATGACGAAAGTTCAGTGTTATTCTCTTAAATTACGAAAATATTTCATGGTACGGATTATCAGATTTTTTCGATTAACCGTTCAGTCAACCCCCTTCATTACCACGGATAATAATGGTTATACTGTAATAATAATAATAATAATAATAATAATAATAATAATAATAATAATAATAATAATAATAATAATAATAATAATTTTACATCGCCAGTTCAATCCCCAGTCGTTAAGATTTTGAAATACAACTAGAAATCTTTGATTAGATGTGCATAAATATTCTGGCCAAATTCATGATCCACAGAATAGAAGGCAGACAAGAAAATATGCACATTATTACCCATATGTAGTCTAGGGAGACCACTAATCATGTCTGGAATAATAATAATAATAATAATAATAATAATAATAATAATAATAATAATAATAATAATAATAATAATGATAATAATAATTAGTGTAATATGTTCCTAGTTAGCGATGTCTGCAATGAAGGGGGAAAGGAACTTGCTACCCAGTCCATTACCTCCTGGCTTAGTTTTTTCATGAGTGATGTCTTATTGGTGTCACTTATGAGGTTCAAACGTATCTTCGGACACTTGACCAAACGACAACAATAATAATACTGTACAAGACAGCCCATAGAAGGCAAAAGCTGACTAGCCGACTGCTGGTCTTACATCCACAAGTCTCAGCAGAGGTGAATGATCATCCAACCAATACGAAGGTTTCGTGTGTTATCGCGGTGATATCCCCAGTCGTTGTACCTGGTTTCTGTAAGCGATCTTCGCTACCTGCTGTAGCTCCCCAAATTTATGACGATGCTAGATGGGTACCGGTCCCATACACTGGCAGACATTTTATGAGAGAATTTCTTTCACCAAGAAGACTCGAACCAGTGCGCATTGCGTAAGTTTGTATAGAGTTCTTGAGCTTACGGAACAACCAGACGTGAAACTACAAAGTTAAGAAAAGATGGGAGCGAAAAAGGCCCCTAGGCGAATTAAGTATCATGGTAGGCGTATTCAAAACCAGCTCCTTTAAACCAACTAAGCAAATAAACTATTAATAATGTCTAATGAAACAAACCAATCGGTAGCGAGCAGTGAACCAAACAAATCAAACCAACTAATTGATGAACAATCAAGTAAACGAAACTGAACAACCAATCAGCTAACCAACAAAACCAGTCATGCAACCAACACAACCAGTCATCCAATCAATTCAACCTTACATAACTGAACAACCGACCAAGACTGATCGACCAACCAACCACATCAACCTAACCAACCAGCTAAGGAAGTGGCCAATCACCATCAACCAACTTAAACAATTCACACAAATTAGCAACCAACCAAACCAAACTAGTAAAATAAAGGAAACAACTCAATCATCAAAACAACAAAATTAAATAACTAACAAAACAATCAAACCAACCAAAGGACCCACTAACCAACCAACAATACCGATATAATTAACCACACCAACCAAACGGAACTAAAAAAAAATAAAAAAAGTATCTAATCAAAAGATCAAATCATTAATTGAACCAACAAAATTAAACAGACAGCAGAGCAATAAATCCAAACCAGTCTACCGACCCATCAGGGAAACAACCAAACAATGCAACAGCCAATCGACAGACCAACCAACCAAACCTGACATGTGAGCTCTGCGAGAGAAGAAAGAATAAGCTATCAAAAAGAGAATTTGTTTCATGAGTTAATATTATACGTATCTACCGGCCTGGAAGTTCATCTCAGACTAAAACCTATCTTTCCCCTCCATACCCAGCCACGGCACATGTTAAGGTCAAAGGACAAGTCTACCTCTGAAGTACCCATGCACCTACCTAACCGAGCGAGGAGGCTCATGCATTCAGCTCAGGAATCGCATTCGGGAGGTCCGCGGTTTAAATCCCCGGACCGACCAACATGACTGTGGTTTTTCTGTGGTTTTACACAGTTACTTAGGCAAATCCCGGTTTGGAATTTTCATTGCCAAGGCCCATTTCCCTTCCTCTTCCATGTAGAAAAAGAATTTAAATATCATATCATTCATCCTCATCGTCTCATTCCATAGGCACATTCAGATCATGACGTATGCGTTCGTCCGGTTGCAAAAGAGGCGTCCTTTCCGAAATCGTCTTTGGGTTCCAAGCTTTTCGCAATATCTCTGCCAGGATTCATTCCTTAAGAGCACTTCCGAGGGCGTTTCGACATCTCAGAAGGGCTGTCGGCATGGATCGTGTGCTGTTTGGTCACCTTGGCGGTATGAACTTAAGGCGGCGGGGTGTAGGGGACCCGTTGGGCGAGCGGGTGAGGGGTCTCATGCGGCCGGTGGGCTGGTACACCTAATGCTCATACATCCCATACGATATGCCACTGTCGAGCTGACGTGTTACAGGATCGTCCCTAACCATTCAATGCTGCTGCTGCTACTACTTACCTACCCATTAACCAACCACCAAACAAACCAAGCAATTAAAGCGCTTTGAGAAGTATAAGGCGTATAAGGCGGAGCTAGTTCAAGCCGGTGTGTCGACTAGCCAATGCTAGTGAGGCGGTGTTACCTAGTTAAATCGTCACAAAGCCTCGCTGATGCATAGCGTATTAGTTTCTCTCTTACGCCCAGAATATTTAGCCTATAGACAAGGTTGAATTTTAAGCTGTGTTATTCGATATAGCTAAAAATCTGAAGCCGACTATACAAAACGGAATTCCTACGTCACCTGGCGCGCATGTTATCGCTTTAAGAGTAAACAGATATACTGTACTTTGCAGCCAAAAAACACGTAACATTATTATCTTTGCTCTCAAGTCCCTCGTTGTAAGCCGAGGGAGATTTAATTTCTTTTCAAATTAGATGTGGACTGTTTTTTGTGTGAGTTGTATATTGAACAATAATACTTAGCGTAACAATATCTCTCAAAGGGATTCAAGTGGCTCTGGTGTTTCACCTAATACACGCAGAATGAATGTTCCACATTCATAGGCGAAGGATAGGGTACGATTTTCACTCTTCATCCTATATTATTAAGTGTATTACAAAACCGTATGACATATTTGATTAATATTGTAAACATAAACACTCTTGCGCCTTTTTCGATTAATTATAACGAAGAGTATAAACAACATGCCTTCTTAAGAACACTAAAACTTTATAAGATAAAACAATTTAATTTCATTTCACTTTTAAAATAGATATTGACATGCTAGGAATGAGAATATACTGTATATAATCCCAAAATTAAATTCTGGGGTGTAGTCATAAATAAAATAGTACCAGGGCGCATTACGAAAAGTGTATTATTATTATTATTATTATTATTATTATTATTATTATTATTATTATTAGACTATTATTGTGACTACTTTATAATTACTATTATAATTTTATTGTTATTATTATTATCATTTTATTATTATCATTATTATTATTAATAGGATCAATCCCGACAAGACGTCCTTTAAGGAACCGCCTGTAAACCGCGTATTTACAGCGACCGCGTGTTAGACGGGTGTTCTAATGTTGACATAATATATTATATAGGCCTACAGTATATTTATTGAATTACAACTTTCATGGACAGTAGTAGGCCTATATACTCCGTTATGTAATACGTCAAAAAAACATTTATAATACTTGTATGTACTTCATTATTTCGAAAAAAAAAAAAGTATTTTATAGTTATTTTCCTGATATGTGAACCATTACAATGAATAATCACATTTTCAAGACAATTTAAATATGAATTTACAGTGAATGATACATCATCAGAACAAGAGATTTTCGTTCAATGCCTATTGTAATCAGAATCACAGTCACAGAGAATTCAATGTACCAATGAAAATAAACTGACTAATAAAAATTTCCAGAATTACGCAGACTGAGGAAGAAGAGTGTATGAAAAGGATAGGGTATTGTAGCTCAATGTAGGCTTAAACGCCCGGGTAAAGGGCCGAATAAAAGAGTGGGGTGTTGTTGAGTGTATACTTAAGGGTGTAGATAGTACAGTATTATTATTATTATTATTATTATTATTATTATTATTACCATTATTATTTATTATTAGTAGAGACAGGATTTCCATGCAAATGTATGTTTTTATATAAGCTTGCTACAGTTCTCAAACTTTGTAAATATCCGTTACATGGCTTAGTGATTCGAAATATATCTACTTTTTCCGTGCATATTTGCATGTTTTGGTCTTTTTAGAAATAAATTCACGCATAATGCATGTTTTTTAGATTTTAAGTTTAATATTGAATATTTTGAGGTTTATGTTGCATATTACGTCCATTTTTATAGTTTCATTGCATATTTTATATTAAATCGCATAATACTGCATTTTATAAATGTTGCCTCGTAGAGTTTGGTATTTCTGAGCTTACAATATATGAGTATATGTACTGAAAAATATTCTCGTGGAACGTTGACGACATACAAAAGTCTTTAGGATCTGCCTATGGGGATGTGGGTACGTCAACTAAAGACAAACTGGACAAAGTCATTAGTAGAAATCCCAATTATGAATTTGTATGTTCAGTAAAGAAATTTATTTGTGGTGAAAATGTTGAAGACACAGAATTTGGCCTCACTTTGTCTCAAATTTCATCATTTAAATTTGCACCTGTCACTTCTTGTGACGTAGAAAGGTCATTTTCTATGTACAAAAACATTTTGACAGATAAACGCATGAACTTGACTGCTGAAAATCTGGAAAGACTGTTACCATAGTCCCGTCGCTCTTATTTCCGGCAGCCAATCACGTTGCAGGTCGGCTACATTTAAACGTGTGCATCTTATGATTCGCTGATGAAGATAAAGAAGGCTCGATAAATACTTAATATAATCGCCCGCCATTTTGGCTCTTTCGTTGGCGTTCGCAGAAAGCACACGAGGACGTTATTTGCTGCTCAATTATTTGCTGAATTATAATGCGTTTGATTTATTATCATAGGAGCTACGACATGATAATGTTGAACGGTGTGGCAAATAGATCCCTCGTCCGGTAGCTCGGCAAAGAAAGAACAAAAATGGCGAACGATACTACCCACCTAGAGTTTATAGAGCGTTCACTTTCTAAGACGTAAGCAAAGAGGAGGAGTCACGCCGGGAATAACAGCGTCGCGACTATAGTGCTTATGCCATTCGAAAATAAAATGTAAGTTTCAATTTTGATAGTGCATATTTTCAGTGTTTTTTTCCTTCATTGTGCATATTTGGCCATTTGATATTGCATGGATGGATGCATACATATTTTACGATTTGATAGTGCATGAAAATCCTGTCTCTAATTATTAGTAATGCCGTTGCTATTTACTACTAATCCATACTTGTGAAATGAAAAGTTGAGAAAGAAGCAAGTAAGACAATTACGGTATTATTTTTAAAAGTAAAATAAATGAGCAGGACGTTCCCAAGCTGCAAAAAAAAAAAGTACCAGAGCGGCGGCCTGGCACGACTAGACCAGTGATGCAATTTTAATTTAAAAAACTGTGAGTTATACGTTCTGTACACTTTTTTTTCCCAATATAATTACAAGTTATATATTGAGTATTTCAATACGATATTATTGGGTTGTGGTTTTCATACTCACTTCTTTACATCTATAGGTAAGTTTATATTATCACTGACCACACAGATAGAATGTAAAATCTTGGACCACTAGGTTTTATAAGCTACAGAGCGCAAAGCTGAGAGGTCCTGGGTTCGATTCCCGGTGCCGGTACGAATTTTTCTCGTATTTATCAGTAATAATACAGGATTAAATTGAATTCAATTAGAGACTCTTAATTTTTACCAGAGAAGAAAAAAAAATAATCTTAAATTTCAACATGAGTACTAAATTACGTAAATAAAGATATGCTTACTTTGTACGATACGTAGCTCGCCACTGCAAGGATACTGTATCTCCTTTTTCCTCTGGAGAAATAAACTATTAAATTTAGAACTGTTGTGCAAGGAAGTCTGGACATTTGAGTTCTTGCTTGCAGTGTTTCAAGCGAGAATTTCTCATATCAGATAGTGCTATACAATATTCAACATTTTTTTTTTAAATAAGACACTATTACTGTCATCAACAAAGTAGAGTAAATTTATACATTTCTGTCAGTTTATTTTGCATCTTAGTGACCCTAAGATCCACTGATTTTTAAAGCAAATAAATAATAAAAACTGGGATAAAAATGACTTCAGTAAGAATTTATTTTAAACATAACACACAATGATAAAACCGATCACCTGCGCCGCCTCGCTGTACAGCAACGATAGACATTTTCTGTCTTTGTATCCACACGTAACTGCTGTCCCTACATTTCACTTGCGTCAACATCGTACTGCTGCTAGAACTCTACTGGCTTAGACCATATCGTCGTTATTCCTGCAATAACTCCTATGTGACATAGTTATCCATTTTCAGATTTTTGCTCTATTAAATAACTTAAAAGTAATCAGCAAATAAGAAATCCCCTATATGTAATTATATTTCTTTCCTTCGAAAATCTAAGAATTCACAATCTTCTATGTACCACTGCCATAGAATGAATAAATGTGTTTTTCTTCCTACTAAAAAATGTTATATTTTGCACATAGGAGTTACTGCAGGAACAACGACCATATGCATTTAGTGAAAGCGCTATAAATAACCGTAGACAAGCGAAATAAAATCAGCTAATCAATTAAACCAGTCAATTGACCAGTGAAGCCAGCAAGAAACAAAGAAAACGAAAAAATTACCCAATTAAACAATCAAACGGAAAAAATCACATCAATCAATCAACAGAATGAAACAATCAGCCAACTAACCTACACCAACAAAACAAAACGAGGCATGTAAACATTCAACTAACTAAACTAACGAACAAACCATTCAATCAAGAAAACAAATTAAACTAATAAATTAAAAACCCCATAAACCAAACATACAAAGCAAAGCAAAGAAAACCAAACCAAACCAAAAATATAACCAATCAGCCGACCAATCAAATCACACTAAACCAAACCAATCAACAAGTCAAGCAAGCATGTGGTCATCGTTAAAAACGACACCGGACAGAGTACCAGACATAGGACGCATACTACAGGATACTGCAGGGAAGACATGTCTGCATTTGATAAATGGGAACCGCGTCCGCTGGTTTTGAAGCCGGAAACGCTAACATTCTAGTCAGAGACGCAGGTTCGTCTAAGCGCACTTGAGTGGTTGTTGGCAGCATTGCCTTAATTACCTTTACTGAGAACCGAGACTGAAGTTAATGACTCTTAGAAGGTGGGAGATACTTTCAATGTCAGTTAAATAAATTAATGAGAATCTCAGTAAGTTTGCATAACAAGGACCGCATGGCATGTGGTGTAACAGCTTTGTGATTTCACCTTGCGTCAGTTTCGTTACTATTACACGTAAATCTGGCGTCAAGAATCTGTGAAATTTCATCACCTTCATCATGATCACTATCTACCGAACTTGACCATCACCAGCATTATCATTACTTTCGTGGTCACCACTATCACATCCCTACCATCATATCACCATGACGAACACCATCACCACACTAACAGTACCACCCACCCATCGGCGTAGTCTAGAGGTAGCAATAGAGACTCGTTCTCTGAGGCTGGGCTCGGGCGTGGGTTCGAACTCCGATTGAAATGATTACTCAATTGAGGTTTTTTTTAGAGATTTTCTCTAACTATACAGGATGTCCCATTTATCTTGTGCACCTATTATAACTTTTTTGTTTGGATAGGTATTGGAATATTTATTTTTGAGTGTTATATTAGAACGAGGGGCTAACATGATTGTAGAGATTTAGTTAATGTAACTACATTATGGTACAAGATATACGTGACGTCATCAATTTTTTAAATAGCACTACATACTTTAATCATGGTTAAATTGATTACACACATTAAGACGAGTTCAAAAATGTATCACAATGTCACCTTCCCAATCAATAACAACAATAGAATGCAAAATAAATGCCATCAGAATGTGCCGTTTGTTGTGCTGCCCCATTCATCTTGTGCATTAACTTACACAAAACGAAAGACGACTGAGGTCCGTACACGTCGTGTGTTGTGTGTTTGCTGTCTTAACATGCAAACAAATCACAACAACTGTCGACGTCACAATCCTCGTACAGCGGCCTGCACGTTCTCCGGACCTGTCGCCACTAGACTTCTTCCTGTGGGGAACTGTGAAGGACAGTGTGTACCAGAACATTCTGACAACATCAAGTGACATGTAGTAATGCATTCGACAGGCTTGTGTGTCCATTCAGCCAGCAACATGCTGGGTAGTCATAAGGTCTTTCGGGGAACGCCTTCGAATGTGCATTAATGTGAATGGTCACCATTTGGAACATCTTCTGTGACTTTCAAAGCATAACATTATCACATTGGAACTACGTTTTTGTTTCGTTTTGTTGTTGTTATTGATTAAGAAGGTGACATTGTGATACATTTTTGAACTCGTCTTAATGTGTGTAATCAATATAACATGATTAGCGTATGTAATGCTATTTGAAAAATTAATTACGTCATGTGTATCTTGTACCATAATGTAGTTACATGCACCAAATCTCCACACTCAAGTTAACCCCTCGTTCTAACATAACGCTCAAAAACAAAAATTCCAATACCTATCCAAACAAAAAAGTTATAATAGGTCCACAAGATAAATGGGACACCCTGTACAGTAAATGCCAGGTTATCCCTTGGCAAATATTTTAGCTCATCGCGCTAAATAACAGCGCAGCTGATACAGCATCGTCAAATAACCGATCACAAGAAAATAAAATGCAAATAAAAGTGAAGGAACATCAAGGTGATTTCTCTTCATGCACTGATACCAGATCTCAATTGCATTTATTGTAAGTTTAACGTGAGACGTAATACAACTTACAACAGCGGTTGAAGATTGTTTCAAGGTTCTCAAAATTGGAAAATATCTGGCAGGCCTTACTAAGAATTGTACGTATATATTTTAATTGGCCAGAAGTAATATTATTCTGACAAACAAATTTCAGACGAAACGTAACATATCATTAACTTAAATTAAGCGGTAAACCACAAGATGAATAATACTTTTTACCTTTGTTTACGTTTATTCTCTTTACTAAAAAGTTTGAGCTATCGGAAACCGCCATTAAGCAAGTTGAATTTATCACACAAATAATATCGCAATTTGAAATTCAGCTTAAAAACAATACCGATACCAACATCACCAATACGTATCATCATGTAGCCTACACATTACCACCAATCTCTATATCCTCACTAATATTATCGTCCTTACTACTAGATGGCTGGACTCGGAAAGGTTCGTAGGCCTACACTTAGGCACTGGTGGCATTCGTGAATCCGACGCTGACAGATGGACCATCCTGTCTCAGCCTCTGATAGAGCCAGTTCCCGTTTCGCGGACGAGTAGCCTGATAAACCCCAGGGCCCGAAGCTGCAAGCATTTCCTATATCAGCATCGGAAACCCGTACTACCCCTAGACTTCACCTCAATCTATTTTTACTATTGTGAATGATAAATGAAATGAGTGGAGTGTTGGTGAAATGATAGAGAGAAACGGGAATACTCCGAGGAAAAACTCTCTGCAACGTCTGCTTTGTCCACCACAAAATCCATCACGACCTGAGCGGGAATTGAAACAGGGTCGCCTGGATGGAAGTCAAACGTGCTAATATTTGAGCCACAGACGCGGTCATTACTACTGCTCTTGCTGCTACTGCTACTACCATTACCACTAGTATACTAACATTACTACCACCACTACAACCATTACCACATCACTACAACTGTCCATAATGTTTTCCTGTCAATTTTATCGAAGAATATTTCTTAAGTATATTATTCAAAAGATATAGACTTACACAAAATAAATTTTACGGTGAAACGTTCATGCCATGGATGCAGAACCGGCAGCCAGTTGTGCCAGTATGCGTCAGAAGGCGGTAAGTTGGAAGAGATTTGTATTCACTGTCTAGTGATGAAATTCAGCGCAATGTTGTTCGGAAAATACCAGTTTACAGAGCAATGGAAAAGTGAGTAGTTCTGTATTCAAGACAATTACAAAGTACGCGAGCCTTCGATGCACGTATGAGTTCAGTGTTTGGTTCTACATAGCCTATGTGTGGGAGCAAACATTCTCGAAAATGAACTTCAATAAGCACAAGGATAATTGACAGATGCACATCTAATTTCCCTACTCAGGCTATGTACATCTTCAGTAGAGCCTCATATAACAAAACTGATTGCAGAGATCTGGAGCACATTGTTTAAAGCTAAGTTAATTACAGCAATGATATTCCTTTATATTCACATGAGATTTGTTTTCATTATGGAATCAATAGAGGCTAGTCAATTTCACTTAACCCCTTCAGACCTGAATTTATATTAAAACAATGAAAAAAAACTGGTCACATAATCATTCTGGGGATCCAAAATTCCCAAATCAAGTCTTTACAGAAAATCAAAATTTGGGGACAATTTTGACCCCTAGGGCCTCAAAATTTTAAATTTTATTTTTAATTCAGGTATATAAATGTTTCAAAAATAACATTCTCCATTTCTATCACATTGAATTTTTCAAAATATTTAAAAGTATCGAAGACATTCCAAAAAAGAAAACAAGAAACAATGTACACTATAATGTAGATCAGGCCTGAAGGGTGAAAGTAGAATTATGTGCTTTTATACTTTTCAAAATGTCATGGATGATTTAATTTTTTAAATACAATAGCATTATATAGGCCTAGATACAAAATCAATATGTCTTGAAAGGCAGTACTTCAACAAATTTATTCTTGACTAAAGTTTCTCTAACTGCAAAGTAAGTAAAACAAGAATATGTTTTGTTTAAACATTTAATACTATTAGTTCACCTTAACCAATTGAGTTTAAATGAGAAATTGTGCATTTAAATATATCTATATGTATTATTTTTTACATATAAGCGTACTGTATTCGTTTACATACTATTATATACATGTATTGCATTTAAACTGAATTTGTTGGTTAAATTTAGTGTTATAATTATTGTGGTCCGAAATACTTTCGTCATTTTGTTCATGGGCATCAATTTTTTTTTAAATCCTCCACATGGTAGTGGACTGTGGAAGGGGAACCAATGCTTTCCGCATGCTTCTCTCTCTCTCTCTTTTTCTCTCTGAGTTTTGCATTCCTGTTTATGAGCTTGACATTCGAGAAATCTAGTCACACTTTCTTCTAACACGGTGACGTCATTAATTATAACGTATTTTAATAATTTCATACGCACTGACAAATCCTATTGCATGTAGGTTCTCAATGGTGTAAATAAACTAAACTAAATTATTACAGTAGGCTTTGGATAGTTGAAATTACTATATATTTTGGTTTAAAACAAAGTAACTTCGAATCCAGTTAACCATGATAAAACATAAAAGGAAAACAAACGAATGTGACATCATAATAATAATTTTTAAGGTTAGTGTAAAAGTTTAACGAAATATTTCAACTTAATTTTAACTTAAAAATAGTTATTTATGTATTAAGGAACGTAAGTAATTTTTACTATTCGAGGACGAGTTTGCGCTCGAGTGACAGTGGGGGTGGTAATTAAGTAGTTCGAAATTAGAAAATTGTATTTAACTCACGAATTGTATATAATGTTTTTTCCACTCCCACATTTTACGTCATAAAAATATAGTCTAAAATAAGGAACGCACATAGTAAACTGTTATGAGATGATTGATATTTAAAAATTAGAAAATGAAAATTAATAAAATTCCTAATTAATTTCATATACTTACATCAAAAGTCAATTCTATATTAAGTTTCAGATTGTGGTCACATTCAATATTTTTATGCTTTTCTTCGTGATATTTTTTCGTAATGTCTTTACACGTTATATTTTTTTTTGTGATTTTTTTTGCACATTATGCACTGTGCGTCCCCACTACTTTTTTTTACTAAAATATAAATCTCCATTCTGGGTTAAATTTACTGTATGTTCTCTTGCATGTAACCTACGTTGCACATCCCTGTCCTATGGCTTCCACTAACCCCTATTAGTAGACTAGCCCGCTCGTTCAGTATGTTCTTGTCTAATCTGCCGACGAGAACTACGGACACACTGAGCTCTAAAGCGCGCTTTCTCTATGGGTAATCAATTGACATGGCTGCGAGTAAACTTTAGATAAAAATACTTATTTTCAATCGACTCCAAATTTTAACTTGAGTTATAAAAATGTGCGCAATTGTACTCATTAGGTCTACTACTAAGCTATTTTGATTAGTATAATGCTTTATGTAACTGGTGGTATAGGTTTCATTCACGTCTGCTCACGGCCTTGAGAAATATTTAACTTTTTAGGCGGCGTGTCTAGGACGACGCTCTTGGAGCTCTTAAAACTGTTGAAAGATTCAGGCAGAATACAGTCCTCGGCACGACAGATACAACGAAAGCTCTATACTTAATACTACCGAAAATCCCCATATTATTCATGAAGTTCCTCACCACGTTGCAAAGTTTGGGGTTTGGTATGAAATGAGTGCGAGTAAAATTATCGGTCCCATATTTTTGGACACAACAGTTGATTCGCACGTTTATCTAACTTCAATTTCAAATAATTTTTTTCCCGCAACTAACAAGAAATGAACGATTGAGTGGCTGGTTTGAGCAGGATTCAGCCACAACGCACACCGCTGCGAATTCTATGCATGAATTGCGAAGAGTGTTTGGTGACAGAATAATTAGTCGAGGATTGTGGTCACCTCATTCCCCTGACCTATCTTCATACGATTTTTATTTATGGAGAACGTTAAAGAATAAAGTGTATTCATCAAATCCGCACACGTTACAAGAATTGAAGACAACATCACGAGAGAAATACAGGCAGTCAGTCAACATGAACTTTTGCGAGTGAACCAGAATTGTTTTCGGAGATATAGGGAATGTGTTCGAGTTGAAAGTCATCAACTTCAACATCTGTTGTGATCCAGGTAAGCCTAATGTTAGTAGAGTAGTTAGTGTTCCGTACCCATGACTTGCCGGTCGTTCACGTGTAACTCTGGCGGCAGGCGCGCCAATCTTCACCCAGTCCAAGGCCGTCGCGGAATGGTCCGGCCGAGCTACGAACGCACTGTAGAAAAAGCTCCCTGGCCTCTCCCAGGCTCGCCAGATCATCAGAAGTATGGTTAAATCTTACTTTTTGAATTTTTTAATAAGTTTGAAAAGGAGGTGGTATAGAAATTAAAAGAACAGTAAGAAACCAAATATAAATTATTCACTGTGGCTTCAACAATGTACTACACTTCAAATTTAGTCCAATGATGTCCTAACATCTCGTCCCGGTACAAGTAGAGGTCGACCCCGCAAATTCTTCACAAATCTTCGAAGAGGAGCAGGCAGAGAAAAGCAGGAAAACTCTTGAAGTAACATATTACGGAGGAACTAAGTTATATCACTCGAAATGCTTTAAGACGGAAACGTAGAAGAGATGTTGCTGAAATATTAAAATAATATAACAGCCACCAACCAAATCTGCACCAAAAATAAAGCAAGCTTATGTGTCGTCAAAAATTTCAAAACTAGCTTTTGTGATTAAAACAAATTAACCAGTAATCAATTTGGATGGAATAAAAAAATATACAGTATATCGACTTGTATGGCTGGTATTACATGCCTGTAAGTATACATAAATTGGTAATACATTAATACATTATGAAGATGTTGTGATGTGTTGCAACAGGCAAAATATCGGAAGAGGCACAGGAATCTACACAGGTATAAGACTATAAAGAGTTCAGAAAGTCGCATTCTAAAAAAAAATTCACGAATTACTACAAATGAAGATTTACTTCACAATTTCTTTGTGTCATCTAATCCTTTTATCTCAAGCTTAAGACCAGTGCCTAAAAGGAAAATGAACAAACTGTATCCTTAAGTTCAAGACCTCTTTGAAATTTGAAGAATAAGGACGTAGAAATAAAAGAAAGTAACGAGGAGAATAGGCCTATTTATTCTTCGGAGGGAAAGAAAGTGTTATACAGCTAAATAGACTGCAAAGATTGTTTCGTATGCAATAAGTTTCGTATTAATTTATTTCACATTTTCGCGATACTGACTTTCATACTTTATGCAGTAGAGTAGTGATCTTAACTGAAAATTCTATAGTATCTGATACCAATAGGCCTACACATGCAAGCACTAGACACTTAAACATGGGGAGACGCCTTGTAATGTGAAAATAAATTATAGTTACCTCTTCCCCTTCCTGGATCATAGAAGGAAGTGCCGGTACTTCAAATAGGTATACCTATAAATAGGAAATTTTACCATGATTATTTTAAAATTCAATTAGTTTGATTCTTAATTTATTTTACGAGGAATTTTCCTTAGATATCTGAAGTAAAATTTTGTACAATACAAAGGACACACAATAATCAGTGGAAAAAGATGAAACTCTTAACACAAACATCGAAAATAGAACCCAGAATATCTTTATTATAAGCTTACCAATAGACTAGAGAGTTAGATATTAACTAATCCTTTAAATAAGTAACTTATTCTAACTGGCATCTCAGAACTTTTTTTTTGTTTTTGGCGCGATAGGATGTTCTTTTAAACCATTGTGACCAGGTGGCGAATAGGAGAAAACTCACTAGATATGGCGGATACTGGGCAAATAAAACACCGAAGGCGGACCAAAACTAAGCACTACTGCCTTGCAGTTAGTAGTTGGTTCTACAAATTCTAGAAGAAGACAATCTTTATTACAAATCATCTGGTCCTCCAGGTTATAGTTGGACATAGAGCTGACAACTCTATTCCGTAAAATCTGACAACTCTATCCCGTAAAATCATAATGTTGCGAATCTTCTCTATAAAAAAAGCTGGACTGATAGATGAAGACGACCTAGGCACGGTAAAGGATTGAGTTAGGAGGAGACTGCCACAGGACAGCACAGGACAGGACAGAATGGCTACAAATATTGAGGAGGCCCGGGCCCTCAATGGGCTGTAGCGCCAGTTATGCATGAGTGAGTGAATTTAATACTTCATTCTCTTGAGAAAATCGTTCTTTTGCTATCGATTGTACCGTCCTGTTCCTCTGTTTATTATTGTTAAAAAGGTAATACAAGTCATGCTGTTATGACTTAGACACTAGAATGAGGTGGTGTGATCGACAACACGCTCGACCACCTTTTACCTCCGGAAAAGACCCGGTAACTCACAGGAGATGCTGAATAGATCTCGGGACAGTTCTGGAATTTTGGTGACGAGAAAAATCCACCGCGACTAGGGATTGAGTCCAGGACTTTCCAGTCCGTAGCCACTTGCTCGCCCAACTGGGCTACCCAGCCGACGTCTGATTATTACGTGTAATATAGCTAAAAACCACGACAATAATATTGTTGGCTTAAAATAATAACAAACTGGCTTTTGAAAGTTATTTAGGAGTGTGTTGTTTACTCAGCCTGTACAGCAATAAAATCAGTAGCATTCGATATTCAGTGTATACATACAATGTTTTATCTGTCTTGCTGATAAAAATAAAAAAAAACAGGTTCACAGCTTTACTATGCTGAATATCTATACGTAGAATTGTGTGTGGATGGTGCGGGAAATGAAACGAGATTATGTATGCGTCATCATTTACTGGGCGACACAAGGAAATACGAGGAGAACCAAGGGATGATAAGGAGTACAAGGTACAAGGGGAAGACAAGATGAAAAAGAGAAAGATGAGAATAACAAGGAGAACAAGGGGACGACATGGAGAGCAGAGGGACGGAGAAGACAAGGAAAACAAAGGAACGACAAGAAGGGGAATACAAGGAGAAAAAGGAGAATACAGGGAGTACAAGGGGATAGAAGGAGGACAAGGGAATACAAGGAGATTAGTGGAAATACAAGGAGAGCTAGGGGATAGAAGAAAAACAAGGAAATCAGTGGCAATACAATGAGAAGTGGGGAATATAAGGAGAACAAAGAGCAATAAAAAGAGAACAAGGGGAATACAAGTAGAAAAAGTGGAACGTAAGGAGAACAAGGAGAACAAGGAGAATACAAAGAGAAGAAGTAGAATAAAATGGAATTGGTGGGAATACAAGGAGAACAATGGAAATTCGAGGAAAACAAGGAGAAGTAAAGGAGAATAAGAGGAATTAACGGAGAATAAGGAGGATACAAGGAAAATAAGAGGAATACATGGGGAATACAAGAAGAAAAAGGAGAGTGCAAGTAGAACAAGAGCGATACAACGAGAACAAAGGGGGATACGATGAGAACAAGGGGAATACAGGAAAAACAAGGGAAATACAAGGAGAACAAGGGGAATACAAGAACAAGAGCGATACAACGAGAACAAGGGGGTACAACGAGAACAAGGGGAATACAGGAAGAACAAAGGGAATACAAGGAGAATAAGACGTAATAAAAAGAGAACAAGGAAAACAAAGAGAATAAAGAGACGAGAATAAGAATAAGGGAAGTGCAAGGTGAACAAGGGGAATGCAAAGAGAACAAGGTGCATGCAAGGAGAACAAGGAGTTTGTATTTTATGTAATGTTCAATTCTCAAGTTTTTCGCCCATGTCTAGTTATGAGAAAGACGTAATTGTACGTAAAAAATACGTACTGAAACTTAAAAAAGTTTAACGGTAATTTAGTCTCTTAGAAATCTGATCTTCAATCGATAATCCAAATTATAGGTTATAGTAAGATGATTACCGGTAATTTCACGAATATATTTTAATTGTAAAACTACTGGAATTATACTTTATGTGAATCTTACTCGGTTGAATTGCTTGTACATACCGAATACCAACCAGATTCGTCAAGCAGGTCAGCAGAAATTTATGTACATACGGTAGACAGAGACGAGATACCCGAAATCAATTTTTCGGCATTAGGGTTCTGAAAGTTTTCCGGCTGTGACACACTCATCACATCTGAAGCATACATGGGCAAAATTATGATTAATTACGATAGAAACACACCCAAGAGTGTCACATCCGCTACGAAGGAACTCGGTTGCACCACGATGGCATATTGCAGCAGCAGATCTGAGGCGCCAGGCACTCGCGTCATCTCTAGACATTTCTGAATGTTGCAATACATTAATAAGTCAAAGTAATTACCTAGAACTGGAATAAATCAATCAACAGATTTTAACAGTATAGTTTTCAACCCCGACGAAATGTTTACTACGTTACGTTTATGTGTGGGACCAGCATTTTTAATTTGGAGGAGGTGCATTCAGGCGCGCAATCCTTTTTAATTGTGGTCCATGTAATTGAAATTATTATACAAATAGGCTATTGCTTATCAAGGCAGAAGTATATAATAATGATTGATATAACGGGTGTAACTAAGTAGGTTCCCGTGTTAAACCCATTAAGCATATCCCATGTTCGTTGTTACTTATCAGCAATCACTGTGGTGCTTGAATGGACTAGAATATCAGCCTATCAAGCAGTCCGTCCAGATTTGAGTCCCGGTAGACTAAGGATTTGAATGTGTAACGTTTCAGTGGGGACTTAAGGAAAAATATACTCGTACGTTACCAATATTATGTAACGCATTTTCCTCCTTAGCGGGAGAGCGGCGATGCAACCCGCAGCATTCTTAGTGGCAGTGAGCCGATGCAATCCGAACCATATCATTATTAGAAAAATAAAATGAAGTCTGAATATCATCGTATATGTATTAATTACATTCAAGATGGTACTATTGACTTAAGCAGACACATTCCAAGTAGTTACAGAGATTTTACCGTAAACCTTGGATACACAGCGTGCCTTAGCACGGTCGACCGGTGTGGATGAGAATGCGTCTATAGTAGCTGAGTAATAGTGTGAGACCAGAGTATGGTCTGAGAGCTGGGTCACCATGAATCTACATACGTACCGACTAACCAACCAAACCAACGAATCCAAGTAATCCAACCCAAACCAACTTAACCCAGCCCAATCCAACCAATGTCAATCAATCAATCAATAGATCCGAGATGCGATAGCCTATGAAGGGCCATATCCTACCAGCGGGCTACTGGCTTCCCGTTCACATGATTCAGTAGAGGTGAACGGCCATCCAACCAGGACGGAGGTATTGTGTGGTTAGCACGATGATCCCCCAGTAGTAATAGCTGGCTCGTGGATCCGGATTTCGTTACTTATCCTAGCTCCCCAAATTCATCACGATGCTGGGTGGACACTGGTGCCATACACTGACCGAAATTTCATAACGTAAGTCCTCTCCATGGGGACTCGAACCAGCGTAATTCCGTAACGCGAGTCAAATACATGATGCCATAGATTAGTGGTATTCAATCTTTTTTACAAGCTTACCCCCAAAATATATTTGTACCCCCAAACTGAATTGCATTTATATAAGAATTAACAAGAGACTATGATTGATGTTGTACTAAAAATACGAGAACATTATTAGACCTATTATTATTATTATTATTATTATTATTATTATTATTATTATTATTATTATTATTATTATTATACAGTAGTTATTGATGCAATAATAATAGTAACGATTTACGTAAAACGGTATTCAAGCAAGGAATCAAGAGTTTTGATTATACATCTTGATTACACAACTTTTAACACTGTATCACTTCGGAGTATGTATTATATAACTTTATTGTGTTAAATTCCATCGTACCTGGTTTACATGTTTCGACCTATTATGGGTCATCCTCAGAACTGGTCGTTGTTGGTCTTGGCGCATCCGTTCTGACCTGTATTTGTGTATTAAATGACTTGTATTGACAATGAAGATGTATAATCAAGACAATAAAAGTCATTTAATATACAAATACAGGTCAGAACGGATGAGCCACGACCAACAACGAACAGTTCTGAGGATGACCCATAATAGGTCGAAACATGTAAACCAGGTACGATAGAATTTAACACAAGAAAGTCATATAATACATATTCCGAAACAAGAGTTTGTTGATATTGCAAAAGAAACTATAAAATAATGTAATAATTACCAATAAGTATAATATAATAAATAATATGTCAACATTTTTACATACGAGGGGGTCAGAAGCAAAGGGGTACAAGTGACATTTCTAAGAACATGAGTTAAGTGCATCCAGGGCAAGCTGAAACATTAAAAATTTTAGTGCCAAGCGATAAATCTTTTAACCACACCACACAGTAAAATTGAAATTTAAAAATTCACGGAATTTACGACATCTTAAGTACTTTCGACCACATTTTCTCACAAATAACTTAAAAGTGCACCTATATTCCTTCGCTTCTGACCTCCTCATACGTAATCAGTGGGATGCACCATAGATGAATACCACTGCTTTAGATCACGACGCGGAACGAATGATTTGTTTTTATTAATTACAACACAGCCAGTAAATCCGGATCGATTTATAAGTCTCAAAATTTCATCTTAATTTAGAGGTCACTCATGTTAGCAGGCACTGTTCATAAAAAAAGTGTGGTATTCGCGAAAGAAAAGTTTCAGAGAATATTCATGTGATACTGGGATTAACGAGCGGGACTCGTACTTCAAGACTTCGCTCGGGCGTGGGTTGGATCTCGATCTGACTCTCTACCGGTTGAATTTTTTGTACGAAATTTTCAACAATTGTAAGGCGAATGTCTGCAAGGAGAATCTTCGGACTCATCAAATAACGTCTCACTCGCCAACGCTAGATAACTGAGAGCACTTGATACAGCGTCGTTAAATGACCCGATAAAATGATATATTTTTCTGTATAATAAAATACTGAAAAGTGAGAAAGTGTGGATACATGTCTCAACATCGTCATTCCCGTCACAGTGTGATATTTAACTTCAAAATAGATGAAATGACTTTGTAATCGAACAAACAGCTACTATTTGACTCACAGAGGAAGTCTTGGTGACTCAGAATATGAGTAGCGTATGTGACAATTACGACCTGAAAACTGACAACGGAAGGGATTGGCAAAATGGCTTCAGTGAACGAAGGAGAAAACAAGGTCGTCTCTTATCACGTTATCACCCACTATTGTCAACCCTTTGCCTACGCTATAGTATTCTAGCGTAGGCAACGGCCAACCTCTCCCGTGACTCAGCAGTATACCAACATTGTAACGGAAAACAACTTGAACGAAATTGATTGCAATTGGGCCTACTTACTTCTTGCTTAAGACAATAATAATAATAATAATAATAATAATAATAATAATAATAATAATCATCATCATCATCAATAACAGTCTTGGATTAGGCCTCCTGGCCTGTTCCGCTTCCAGAAGAAAGTTGATAATAATAATAATAATAATAATAATAATAATAATAATAATAATAATAATAATTGTCATCAACATCATCAAGGAGCATTAAGGAGGTGATGAGTAAACATTCTGTTATACAATTTTTAAGCTACAGATTTCATTTTTCTATACACACATCCTCCTCCATAAAGAGAAATGTGAAGAAATAGAGGGTCTAGAGAGAAAAGGAAGATATAATTTAATGTACCGCAAAGTAAAATGTTTGGACTTCACAGATAAGAACAGGAAATCCATGCGGTTGATAAAGAACGACATCGGAAATGAAATAACAGACAAACAAGAAATACTAAACAGATGAACGAAATATGTAGAAGAGTTATATGAGGCAAGGAATCGTCCAGATGACTCAGCTATAGAAAACGAAGAAGCCGTATCAAAAGTCGAAAAAGGATTTTCTATTTTAAGCTAGAATTTGAATTAGCGCTCAAGGAAATGAAGAGTGGGAAAGCAACAGGAGTTGATAGAATCCCCACTGAATTAGTGAAGTGCTTGGGTGAAGACAAGAAGAAAATTATATCATTATGCAACGAAATAGGCTAACTTATATGAGAAAGGAGAATGGCCTGAAGATTTTACGGAGACAGTGTTGATTACAATATCGAAGAAAAATAATGTCAAGAAATGTAAGGAGTTCAGGACTATCAGTCTATTTCGCACTCGCCGAAGATTTCCTTGCAAATACTGAATCGACGTTTATAGACTAAGATGGAAGAACAGTTGGAAGAAGAGCAGTTTGGCTTCAGGAAGGAAAAAGGTACGAGAGATGCAATTGGACTATTACGGACAATCGGCGAAAGATACCTAGAGAAGAATAAAGAAGTGCATGTAGTATTACTTAGCAAAGGATTTTGACAGAGTGGATTGGAATAAACTGATGGGAATCCTAAAGAAAAAATAATATGGATTGGAAAGAGAGAAAACTGTTCAGTAATCTTTATATGAAAAAAACGAGTGAAGTCAGGATAGGAGAAGGAATGTCAGTAGGAAGTGAAATTGGGACAGGAGTACGTCAAGGATGTCCTTCGTCACCTACCCTGCTCAACATTTACTTGGAGGATTTAGTAAAGAACTGTTTTCAGAACATGGGAGGAGTGATAGCTGGAGGAAGAAGAATAAAGTGTATAAGATTTGCTGATGATATAGCGTTGTTAGTAGGATAGGAAATTATGCCAAAGGATATGCTATTGTAGCTAAATGATAGCTGTGAGCAGTATGGGATGAAGATAAATGCAACTAAGACGAAGAGGATGGTCATAGGAAGAAAAATAAAGATAAACTTGCGATTTCTAAATGAGACAGTAGAGCAAGTCGACAGTTTCAAATACTTGGAGTGCGCTGTAAGCAGTGACATGAACTACTCCCAGGAAGTCAAAGAAGGACAGCAATGGCCAAGGAAGCTTTTAATAGACTTCTGGAAAAAGAACTAAGGAAGAGACTAGTGAAGTACTTTGTATGGAGTGTGACAATGTATGGAGCAGAAACACGGATATTACGAGGAAGTGAAGAGAAGAGAATAGAAGCATTTGAAATGTGGATATGGAGAAAAATGGAACGTGTGAAGTGGAGAGACATAATAAGAAATGAAGCTGTGTTGGAAAGAGTGGATGAAGAAAGAATGATACTGAAATTGATCAGGAAGAGGAAAAGGGATTGGTTAGGTCACTAGCTGAGAAGAAACTACCTACTGAAGAATGCACTGGAAGGAATAGTGAATGGAAAAAGAGTTCGGGGCAGAAGAAGATATCAGATGATAGACGACATTAAGATAAATGGATCATATGAGGAAACAAAGAAGAAGGCAGAAAACAGGAAAGACTGAAGAAAGCTGGGTTTGGAGTGAAATATCTGCCCCTGGACAGAACACTAAATGAATGAATTCTAAGTTAAAAATTGTTTGAGTTCTTCCAATTTTAAAAAATCCATATTTTCAAAATCTATCATATTCTACAAAATTTTAAATATAATACTTGAATTCTTATTAGAACATCTATGTTACGTGAATAAAAAGCACAGCGTGGGGGTCAAGGTATGAGTCCATCACGACCAATCCACCTACCTTTGAAATGCAGATTCAAATAATCACGAACACTGTAATCAACAATTTAAATTTCAATTTAGGAATAGAAAAAAAAATATGTTCACTCACTTTCAAATTTTCATTTTTAGGGTAAACGTAGTATAGTTTATTTTTTAATTAAAAAATTATTTTCTCTAAAATGGTACTGGATTTTATTAACCACAGTTTATAAAATACGCAATAACAGTTTTATGTCCTTATCATAATAATTGTGAGAGTCTTTACACTTTGAAAATGAGGAAATAAATGTTCTGAAAAAACAGTGTGAGAAAACAGCTTTTGAAATTGCTATGCAATTCAAATTCAAGAGCGCAGCATTTAAGTAAGGCAGAATTTGTTGTTTCTGAGAGCCGGAGATGAGTGGAACTTGTTAATTATATATAAATGAGAGTTTTGAGTCACTTTCCACAAAAATAAAATGAAAATGCCATTTTTGATCGAAAATGACCAAAGTTCACTCACTCGTCTTCTTCTTTAACTGTGACATTCTGTTCCTGGCCATTTTCCATACATGTTGGATCCAGTTAGCAATTTTAAAAAATATGGGTTCAGTTTTTAGTTCATTGCATTGTGTTTGTAGTTCTATCATACGCATATAGCTATTTTCCTTAAAATTTCATTCCTACTGCTGTGATTCTTGATTTGCTTGGTTGTGCAGATTTCGTATCCACATAAGAGCAGGTGTTACTAATGTGTTATGTAATTTTAATTTTGTTTATTGTAATGCCGTGAAAGATTTGCAACTTATGATGAGTGTGACTTGCAAATATATAGCGGTTTTATTGTCACGCAATTTTTGCGGTCTAAAAATCTGCACTCACTCACTTTAATTTAAAATAGAATTCGAAATGCTGTCCCTCTCATGAGATGCGTGCCTCATATCGTTAAAATATATTGGTAAAAAGACGGCAAAGTTCTCCTTCTATGATGTCGATAATTCCTGTCCGAATATTATCTTTCAATTATTAATTTAGCATATGTGCAATGTTGCCATACACTCTCTTTTTTCAATGTACCACATAAATATAAATCGCAAAAATGTAAATCGGGTGAGCGGGTCGGCAGCAATCTTCGATTAAATAACATAATGATTGGAGATCGTTTAATTTCGTTCATTGAGATATCTGCAATATCCACTGTTCAAATAAGCAACAGTTTTCTTTTCTTTCCATATAATTATAACAGAACGAAATCAATATGTTATTAACATATCGTTCAGAATTTACGGTATTCTTGAAAAAAACCGGTCCGATAATTCTATATGCTTTTATTGCACACCGTACCTGATTTTCACGTCATGTAAGCGCACCTCATGCAGGATATCAGGATTTTCACACTTAGCAAAAGTATCGCTGTTCAACCGAATACATGTTGTTACTATGGAGCAGCGGTGACCAAAACTCGAGCTGCAGTGATTACATGCGGGAGACAGCCTATGAAGTAAGGAGACGGAGGAAAGGTACTTGGAATGAAAACTACAACCAGTGGTGGTTCGTGTACTAACATCTTGATCAATCCCGCGGATAAAAATCTTAAGCTTTGCTGTATCAGTAATGTCACTGCTGTCATCCAGAGCCAATGAATAATATACGATTTTTCTTCTTCTTCTTTTTTTAACCTTCCTCTTGAATATAATCAGGAATTTTCTAAATTCTTCTCCCGATACTTGGTCGAGAAATTCGTAGTTTTTCAAAATTAAAAACTTCTTATGGACAAGTTATTTAAGCTATTTTAATCATTACTCTTTTGAGAAATTCTGTTCTATTAAGACTTTAGAGCACGAGATATTTCAAACCCCATTAGGTAGCTGACTTCCTTACATTTATTTATCTCATCTTTCTCTTCCTGACTATGATTTAAGACATGTCAGTTCCTGGCGTTTAACAGTTCATTGGCACATGATAGTGAATCAGTTTTTATACAACATTATTATTAAATGAATGACTAATAAATAGTTACCATCATCTGAAGATTAAAAAGATTAAAATTGAGATAAACCTAATAATTTTATCCTTCTAGGAAGAAGATCTAAAAATATCAATATTCATGGACGTACAGAAGAATTATAGATACACATACTTTGTGGCCAATAATAATAAAAATAATAACAAGAATAATAATTTTTTATCTTAGTAGGTTATTTTACGACGCTTTATCAACATCTAAGGTTATTTAGCGTCTGAATGAGATGAAGGTGATAGTGCCGGTGAAATGAGTCCAGGGTCCAACACCGAAAGTTACCCATCATTTGCTCATATTGGGTTGAGGGAAAACCCCGGAAAAAACCTCAACCAGGTAACTTGCCCCGACCGGGAATCGAACCCGGGCCACCTAGGTTCGCAGCCAGACGCGCTGACCGAATAGTAATAATAATATTAATAATAATAATAATAGTAGTAGTAATAATATTAATAATAATAATAATAATAATAATAATACATTATTCAGCGTGGCAATTAATGTTTCTATGTACTCCTAATTGAACCGTTGAGCAAAGTACAAATATTACATTTTGTCCGACAGAAAAAAAGTTCTGCTTCTCATTCTTTACGAAACCACCTTTTACTTCTTGTAGAGACAGAGTTTGTAGAGCGACATGATACTGCCACTGCTTGCCTTCAATACGCGAATGAAACACACAGCAATGTACGGGAAACTCCTCGTACCCGTTTGAATGTCTGTGATTATACGATGTAATCACGACACCCGCTTTGGTCACCGCTGCTATAGAGTCAATGGCGCTACTGAGCTACAGGGCGAGCACAACTTGGCTTGCCAGTGAGAATGAGAGTTTGTATGTACGAGTCACGCGGTAAGTATGCAGTACCGCATTTTCTCTTCGCCAGTTTTTTATTATGTCATACACAGTTATAAATTTCTGCAATTAATTCTACAGGGAAAAATTATGAACAAACGCAGCGTTGGTAGATGCACCACATCATGGTTATGTAATTTATGTGATTAATTTGGTAAGTCATCTGTAGAAATCTTCCGGGCTTTTACTTAAAAATTATTATCACAGCGAATATGACGGACAATCTTCGGAAAGAGATGACATAATGAGAAGAAAATAGTTCTACGAGTGCCCCAGGTGTTATTAATCGACTTTTCTTCGATCTGAGTTCGCTATGTATCATGGCCTCCTAATTTTCCGGTCAGGAGGCTGGGTATGCCTCGTTAGATCCCAGGTCAACATCCTTGAACCTAATCTTGAGTATAGCCGGGAACCTACCCAGGGCCTCTTAGTTCATAAGCAGATAAATTAACCACCGCATTAAGGAGACGGTCTTATTTCACGCTTACCAATATATTATCTCTCTGCATGAATTTTTCACCAATGAAATGGGAATAAGATGAAATTTCTACAGATACTGACTGATATATGATGTATTTTTTACTTGAGTACCGATGAGCTGGAGGCGTCACTCTTGAAGGAATGCGAATGGAGAGAATGGCTGCACTTGTCACAGTATCTAATTTGGCGCCTGGTTGAAGTGTAATTCTTTGAAGCATCTAGACTCAACCAGATTATCATTATTCGCGAAAGATTCGATAACTTTATTTTTCCAGATTCGGCGAAACAACGAAAATTCACGGGTATCTCTTATCAGTGATTGAAATAGCTTTCCTCGTTAAATGGAGAAGGAGAAGGCGTTTACTACTAGACCAAATACTTGAATATATTTATATACTTCAGTAAATATTATGAAGATAACGTACTTGAGAAAAATGACACTGATGGAGATGAAAGTTCTATAGCTGCGCTATACGCAGTCTGCCTTCTCTGTTGACAAGAAGATAACTCGACTTGACTTAAATAAACAAACGCATGTAACTCTTCTAGGAACTAATCATTATTTTTGTAAAACTTCAAACTGCCACACAAATATTACAAGGAAAGCTACGCGTCTAAAATGTTATACAATTGATGTATGATTTCTATTCTGTGAATAACAAAACAGGTCAACTAGAAAAACGGACTAAAAGCACCGTCACTCAAACGACTGAAACGTCGGCTTTTCATGGCTGAGTCCTCCTTTCAAACTCCGTTGAGTCCAAGTATACCTTATAACTTGCGATTGGCAAAGACGGTGTTGCAGAAATTCTGCTTCTCCGTCAGTATTCTACAATTAATAATAATAATAATAATAATAATAATAATAATAATAATAATAATAATAATAATAATAATTCAGTGCTCGGTTTATATCATTCCTAATTCTAACCGTCACTGCTCCCTATCTTTCGTAACGTCTTGCGCTATCTCTCTCTCTCTCATTCTGGATTCCTCCTCTCCAACTCTTCTCTGGTCTTTATCTCTTTCTTTTCCCTGTGATATTCACATTTAGACTTTGTTTGCACAGTTTGTCGTCACTTATCCTGCGCACATACTCATACCATGCTAATTGTTTTGATGTCATCAACTATTGTACATACAACGCCCATATTGCTCTTATTCTAGATCAGTGGTTCCCAAAGTGTGGCTCCGAGGATCCGCCAACGCTTATCAGGGGATCCGCGGTTAGTAATATATTTTTTGAAATTAATAACATATAATACTACCGTTTTTCTCGACGCGATTGTACAGTACTGCATGCGACTGTACTTGTGAAAGTTAGTATATCGGCAAGGGTAGGTGATCAGATCATCTCACCCTTGAGTGAGTTGCCTTCTAGCTGTTGCAAAAGGCACGACTTCCTTTTTTTCAGTTAAGGTAGTCAATTCTATTGGAAACTGTATGCCTTGCGAGAGTAGCGAGTCATTGGTTAGTTCTTATCTGGTTGATGTGTGTAATGTTTGCAACAGTGTAAAAATAAGTTTTTGTAAATGTGCTCGGAGACTTAATGTCTTATTATTGTAAAATAAAGTTGATTTACAATGTTATTTAGTCAGCAATAAATTTTGACACGTATTTTTTTTTTAAGAAACGAATTTCGTCCATTGTTCTGCACGCGCGTCATGCTTTTACTACTTTTATTGTGAAGTCAGTTTTTATTCATTCAGTACGAGCAGGCTTATGTCAAGTGTTTGTGTTAAAACGTGTGTTAATAACCACGTGTATTTGATTCCAAATATAATAATATTAATTTAATATTACAAATAATTTTATTTTTCATATTATACAGAGTCGCCTCAATGGATCGGTGGCTAATAAAAGATAATAAAAATGACAGTTCTACAAATTGAGAAACCAATCGATCACCTTGTCATGTTTCACACCCCAGTGCTGCTAATTTAAAAGCGGGTGAATAAAAAAAAAAATGATGAAACAGAGATTTAGCGAACTTCCTGTCACTGAATTCTGGAATATTCGGAAATTTCTAAATGTGCATAGGTGAAACTCCTCCCATTTCCAACAACATACCTGTGCGAAGTAGAATTTTCAAGATATGCAGCAAAAAAATAAAAATTCCGTCATCGTCGGGATGTGACATCAGATATGAGAATTCAACTTTCTTCTATTTCCTCCAACTTGAAAGAAATTCGTGAAATGAGGAAGCAACACCATTCTCCACATTAGCAATTTGAAGGTAATTTTTTAATAATTATACATGCAAATTACTGAAAAAAAATACAACCAGTTTATAAAATACAACTGCATATTTATGAAATCATGGCTATGCATGGTAATTAATGTACTTGTAGGTATATTGTCGATGTTAAATACATACAGAATATAAATATGGAGGCATATTAAATTTATTACCTCTGAATGAGGTTCTGGCTGATATGTATATCTATTATCAGGCAGTACATCTCACTTGACGATATGTGTCAGAGCAAAAACAATTGTTTGTATGCATCTGAAGTCTGATTAGTGTAATATGTAACTACTCGGCGATGTATGCATTGGAGGGGAAAGGTAGTGGCCACTCTACCCCATTATCTCCTGTCCTAGTTGTCTCATGAATGATGCCTTATTGGTGTTACTTTGAGATTCAAACCTGTCTTCGTACAGTTGACTAAACAATATTAAATTTATATCCATATTAATGTAGCGATTAATTTCATTTAATTTTAGGATCCGTGAATCTTTTTTCGATCCGCGATCGAAAGAGTTTGGGAACCACTGTTCTTGATTTTGCGAAAGATTTTTTATTTCATATCATTTACTGCATTTCATACATCATACATCAGCAGTGTAGTTTTGAGTTTTAAAATAATAAAAAAATATACAAAAATATATAATACATAACTATTAATACAAACTAAATGGATTTTTCATTTACAGGAATAAACAGTTCATCAGTTCAGTTACTACGTTTTCATGGAGTATTCAAATCGATCTGCATGCATTTTCCATAGCCTACTGAATACGATCTCTCCGATCCCTGTTTTCATGCAATTTTCGATACGTATTGAAAACGATTTGAGTATGAAAGCTGAAGTTTCGAAAGTAGTTATGTTGGTTAATATGTCATCGATATATTAGCATGTTGGTCACTCTGTAGCCATTAGCTATAAACAACCCCGAGCCATAAGCATGAAACGGTGGAGCCAATACGATGTAATAGTATCAAGAGGACTATACTGGGTGTTCAGTTCAAAGTGTGTCATGGCTCGCTGTATGCCGTCACATGGCTAGTCGATGAGCCAAGAGAATTCAATCTTCCTACACTTCCGCAGAGGTGTATTACTTATCTGCCCGAGAAGTTGCCTAGCAAGTACGGCGTTCATTCAGAAGAGTACTTACCGATACGTACGGTAACGCCGGTAGTGGCAGGAATGTGAACTGTTTCGAAACATGTACTGAAGTGAGTTTTTTCTTACTGTCGGGATATGGGGAGAGGGTTAAGACGATTACTTACGTTTTTGTTGACATTAACTTCGACGGTCAACATGGACACGGAGAACTTGATTTGTGGAATGTTGCCGTACGCAACCGATGATAACAAATACCCTGCGTACGACTTGGCCGCGCAAAACACAGTTCGAAAGAAGTTATGGTAGCACACAGACCGTACAGATCGCATCTGTTGCTACGACGTTCAAGTTATACCGTACACGTTCTCAAGTTCAGATTGAACGCCTTGATTAATAGGCAACTTCTCTGACACCAAAGCTGAAACTCGTTTCAAATCGCTGACTCATCAACGGTGACGTCATGGCACACTTTGAAATGAACACCCAGTATGTAAGTCCTCTTGGCTAGTATGACCGTCAAATTACCCATAGTTCATCTCTTTTTCCGGTGTGTTTATCAGCGTTTTGTTCATATTATTACGATTACAAATTGTTTCATGTTGTGAATATTTCAAAAGTGTAGTCAAGTTCAGCAGGTGTTATTTTTTTTTTATAAATAAGCTAATATTCTGTTCGGCTCAACTGTAGAATATGTCCGTTGATATGTGTCTCTATGATTTGATTTACTGTATTGTCATAACATCACTTAGGAGTATACAGACAGAAGCATACAAGATAATACAAGCTGAAAGCAAATATTCACCGTTGTCTCAAAAATTCATTTACATTATAAAAAGGATTATTTTTTTAGCCAATGATGCAGCACAGATTTAACTTTTTTGTAAGAGACTTTATGGGCTTCTGCACGCAGCTTATTAAAGAGAGTAATATAAAATCGAATTAATTCTTAAGTTTATCCAATCCGACATAAGGTTGCACAAGTGAATACTTATACCTGGTTGGATACTGGTGAATCTGAAATCTAGAGGAATATTACTTTAAATTTTGTTTAACTTTCAATAAACACTGAAAGACAGGCTATATAGATTAATTACAACCAAAATGCCTTCTTTGATGATGATGATGATGATGATGATGATGATGATGATGAGGGGGAGGAGAAGGAGGAGGAGGAGGACGACGACGACAACGGTGACGACGAAGACAACTACTGCCGGTACTACCGAAATTCCAGAGTCAGGACAATTTTTTATTTAGAAATACACCACTGATTACATCCTCAATTACAACCACAAACAAAACGAAATCATGCTCTGAGTTGAAAGTCAACTGGCTTTACACATAAATTTCATTAATGTTTCTCGATGTTGCCACATATTTTACTGCAAATATCAATTAGTACTATACTATATTTGGCGAGTTTATGGCCTTCGCTGCACCTTTGCAATGACTTCTAATTTCTGTAAAAGAAATCTTATAGCCTAATCCGTTTGCAGAAGTTCTTCTGGTTGTTATAGTTTTGAAGCATCGTGTGGTTCTTCTTCTATTATTACCGCGTTACGTGACTAGGACTTAAAATTGGACGCGGGCAGAATCTATCAACTGGCCAAACGGACTATAACTCTAGTTTGCATGTTTATAAGTTAATATTCTACAATATACGTAGAAGCTAACCTCGAGTTTTTTTACTCCTGTTCAGTTAAAATAAACTATACTTAGTTACTTTTATACAACTGGACTTTAGAGACTCAAATATTGTAAAAAATGTCTGTAAAATAATCAGTTGATAAGAGGTACACAGATAATGTCTGAACCTAATCAATAAATATGATTTACGTGAAACATAACTTCAGACACAACAGATTAGAGATTCTGTGTATTTATGGTCTACTGATATTATTTTATTTATGGTTTACTGATATAACCCTAGATCATATATACCCAGATTGCTCGGCCTTATAGGCTTTAACGATAACAAAGTTTGTCAGGTTTACTATGCTGCCATCTAGTTGTTACATAAGGAGTCATGTCATAACTCCCACTTGAATTGCATTTGCGTCTGTACTGCTATCTCGTGTTCGTTTACGGCGGACGGGTGGTGATCCTGGCGGTTGTTCTCTTCAAAGTGCTACCGATTTTAACATAGGGATGAACTATCTGTTATATATATATATATATATGATCTAGGATATAACTGAAGTTGACCAAGGTATTGGTGGGTTAAAAGAGTAAATAATCAGATCCCGACAACATTTAATATGAAACAATTAAAATCAGTAAAAATCTTCACACAACAATCACTTGTATCTATCATAAATGCATATTTTGATGTTGATGTCTTCCCTGATGTATTAATTGGAGGCAAGGTGATCCCCATTATTTATAGAAAGGGTGACAAAACTGAAATATCTAATTTTAGTTATCGACTAATAATTATTAAATATTTTTCCTACAAAATAATTGAAAAATTGTTTCTAACCAGACTCACAAAAATCATTAATAAGTACAAAATCACTCACCGCTGTGGAGTAACGAATAGTATTCCTGACCATGAAACGAGCGGCCCAGGTTCAAATCCCATTGAGACAAGTTCAACTGATGAATTGTTTAAGCTTATAAATTTAATTAATCTACTTGATATGAATTGTACAAATTTGTATAGCTTAACGAAAGTATGCTTGTAAATTGAATTAATCTGCTTACTTTGTATTGTATATGTTTGTGTTGTTTGGCTGATGAATTGTATGTGCTTTTAAAATGAAGAGAGTCGGGTAGTATCGGACATCGGGTATTATCGGACAGTGAGTTTCTTTCATCAACAACACGATGATAGTACCTGATTGACATGGTTACGTTTCTTTGATGTCGCATAGAGAAACGTAACCATGTCATTTAGGTACTACCATATGGTGGTATGAAAGAAACGTACTGTCCAATACTACCCGATGTCCGATACTACCCGACTCTCCCCTAATCTACTGATGAATTGTTTATGATTATAAATTGAATTAATCTACTTGATATGAATTGTACAAATTTGTATAGCTTAACGAAAATATGCTTGTAAATTGAATTAATCTGCTTACTTTGTATTGTATATATTTGTGTTGTTTGGCTGATGAATTGTATATGCTTTTAAAATGAATAGTAATCTGAATAGCTCCAGTGATGAATTGTTTATGATTATAAATTGAATTAATCTACTTGATATGAATTGTACAAATTTGTATAGCTTAACGAAAGTATGCTTCTAAATTGAATTAATCTGCTTACTTTGTAGCCTATTGTAAATGTTTGTATAGTTTGGTTGATGAATTGTATGTGCTTTAAATTGAATAGTAATCTGTATAGCTCAACCGATGAATTGTTTATATATGTAATTTGAAGTAATTTGCATGATATGTATTATCAGTTTCTGTATATCACAACTGATTGAATTGTTTATGCTTTAAAATTGAATTGACTTACTTGCTATGTATCATATTTTATAATCGTTTGGGTTTGTAAATTTAATAATCTGATTGGCTATGTATTGTATATTTTTGGTAGAGCCATCGATGTAGTACAGTCGACAGACTAGTTGGTCTGCTGATCCGGAGCTGCGCTCGGGCTTAGTTTTGGATCCCCCGTTTGGTCTCATTGATTGGTTTCTTCCGATGTTTTTTCCACCCGTGGGACTGATGCCGGATGGTCTATGACGAGTCCTCGGCCTCACTTCATTTCATCCCCGTTTGGTCTGATTACCTGGTTGGGTTTTTCCAAGGTTTTTCCCAACCATAAGGCAAATGCCAGGTAATCTTTTGGCCAATCCTCGGGCCTCACCTAATCTCACTACATTTCTCCAAAAAATTGTAGAAAATTGCAGAATTGTAAAAAATTGGAATTGTAATCCTGTAAAATTTTGACTTGTTCTACATCTTAAAGCTTCATTGCTAATGTAAGATCTATGGAATATAATAAATGAAATAAAATGAAATCTGGTTGAAATTTCTTCCGGGATTTTCACTCAACCCATCAAGAGCAAATGTTGGGTAACTTTCGGCGCTGGACTCTGGACTCATTTTGCTGGCATTATCATCTCCATCTCATTCATACGCTAGATAAGCATCGTAAAATAACCAATTAAAAAAGAACAAAATCATAACTCGAAACCAGTTTGGCTTTCAAGAATACAAATGAATTAGGAATGCTATTAATATAATCATAAATTAAATAACACATAATATTAATAACGGAGATAAAATTATTACGCCTTTATTTAGCTAAGTAAGAATTTTGATTTTGTAGACCACAATGATCCTTTATATCAGGAATCACAAAATTGTATTTCGTGAAACAGCGCCTGAACTCTGACGTAAGTTCCACGTGATAACTTCCCTCTCCGCGCAGAATCCCTTCCTCTAGCGTCTTCCGTGCTCTCAGTAGAGGCTGATTCTTTTATCAGTACTATTTGAATAGTGATTTGGCGTTCATAACAAATATTTCTGAACAGCTGAACAAACTAAACTGCCGACTTCAAGGACGTGAACAGAACGTCTTTAACATGAAGCGGTGAAATTTTTTTCCATGATGATAGTAAATGTTTGGAAAGTGCAATTGAAAGAAAATTAGTTTCAACATTTTTATTGTCTGAGGTCACTTTCAAATGTTTCTTTTTCAAAAACAGAGAAATACTGCAACATCCTGGAAACGTTACTTTGAGAATATAGAGATAGAAGGCTTTGTGATTTTAAATAAATGGAAAATGATTTCTCTTTCTTTTTTTTTTCCTTCAAATCCTTTTAACACATCCATTCTGAAGGTACGCTCAAACTTAGAACTGGACGGAGTTACGCAATAAGAGACCAACCGCTAAAAATCTGTTTTCGAGATATTGGCCAGTGAAATAAATTTGTTTTTTCTTTATTAAACATTTTATGCAAGAGGTATTGTAACATTCATACTATTACAAATATAGCGCAAATAATACTAAAAAAGGCTAACAGACCAGCAGTTGATTTAATATTGCAAAATAAATAAATAGATAAATAAATAAATAAATAAATAAATAAATATGTTTATGTCGATTTGATTTTTTTCTATATGAATTATTGTAATAGGAGAAATACTTGTGTATTTTTTTCCAAGTGAGCAGATGTTCCGTAAGTTGTCAATAAATTATCAAAAAAGGTTTGTGGAAACTGACTTGTGTCAATTTCCCAAGCACTGCAGAATTAAACTGTCCACTGGACGGTCCACTTTTCCATTGAGTCCCCACATCCGCTACTCTTCAGAAATCATATGTCTGGTATCACGTGCAACACTTCGGCCGTGATCTCTTGTAAAGCAGCTAGACGAGCTTCTGCACCTCTCGTAATTCAAACGTCCAACTACTCTCTTTTTCCCCATTTCTTAACGATTTACCTTTAGAATGTTTGATAATATCAGTCGGTTCTGCCACTGTCACTGCGACTGGATCAAGCCATAATCACACAGTATTCTAGGCAAGCGATACAACACGTGGTGCACTACCTATCTTCTGCAAACTATCGGCCGTGATCTCTTGTAAAGCAGTTAGACGAGCTTCTGCACCTCTCGTAATTTGAACGTCCAGCTACTCTCTTTTCCCCATTTCTTAACGGTTTACCTTTAGAATGTTTGATAATATCACTCGGTCCTGCCACTGTCACTGCGACTGGATCAGTCATAACCATACAGTATTCTAGGCAAGCGATACAACACGTGGTGCACTACCTATCTTCTGCAAACTGTCGTGCGAACTGACTACCCGTTATAAATGCGGGAAGGTGCAAATACTCAGGATTCATATTATTGGTTACAATTATATCAGTGAATCAACTATTGCGTAAGATATTTATTTTCGTATCACATACGTTTTAAATACATATATATATATATATATATATATATATCTTTTATCTGTATGAGAACAGAGAAACAAAAGGGAATTATTTTCTTCTAGAGCATTGTAGGTGATGATGTCAGGCACCAATCATAATACTTCTAACCTTCGAACATAAAATAGATAGAAGGGGCAAGGCTTGCTGGATAGTGGCACCAGAGTTCGATCAGCTGATCTAGGGCAGAAGCGATATGGGATATAGAAAGGCCAATGTATGTCTAGCGGCATATGAGTGTTTTGGATTGATTTTGGCACAAAAAAATAGAAATATCGATAATATTTCGTAGGTGGTTACACTTGATACACATTAATAACCTCACTGCAATGTATTAAAGCGCGATAACGTTATTTAATTATGTTTATTTCGGAAAACTCCAATGCGTGTACGATTTCTTCACTGCCAGAAATTTATCTTAAAAAAGGAGCAGATTTGTGTGTGTTTATTGAATGCGCATCATTACGCTTACGAATTCAAATACAGAAAAACAAATAGACCTAGGCTTACTTAAAGTTACCAAATTACCCTATTCGTTTCGTGTTCCTGTTTCAGTTTTGCAATCGAATCTTCAATACGTCTCAGGTTATTTCAACAGCTTACAGTGTCGTATTAAATTGTAGAAATGGTAATGGCATATAATGCACCCGCTCGTCTCCCCCCCCCCACCTTGGCTATACGTCTATGGATGAAATGAAAATTATCTAGGTGAAACTAGCGTTCAGGTAGTTCCCGTGATTTTGGAAGTGAAAATCGTTTCATTTAGAAGGAATTTTTTTGTGGATATGCAGTTGATCGTATATGCAAGGCATAACAAACGCCTAAACTGGCCAAACCTAACCTTTCTCAGATTCGAATATGCAAGGAATATAAACTGAGTACAAAGGGAACTACCTCAGTGCTAGTTTAGCCGAAAATTGAATTACAGCACCATCAATTTTCAAAACTATGTCAAGAAAATGGCATCGAAGTACTGCTCAATGATATAGAAATTTCGGCGTTGGAGTTTTCTTTATTTCCTTGCCACACTGAGCTAGTTAAGAGGTGCACGAAGCTTGTGACTGAAGCTTCCACTTCCACTATGGGTAAAAAACATAGATAATTTATAAGGACATGAATTGATTCAAGAGCAGTTTTATCCAGGTTTGAAACAAAACCAGCATACATTGTATAAAAAATAAAAAAAAATGTTAGGCCTACACTGTTATTTAAATTGTTTTTATTCCAGTATTAATTTCCAATTTATGTGACATAACGTAGAAATGTTATTTTCCTCTAGTTTTTATATAAATAATTATTGTGTCATGATTTCACTTTGTAAGCTTTCATTTTAACACTACCTAGCATATTATTATTATTATTATTATTATTATTATTATTATTATTATTATTATTATTATTATTATTATTATTATTATTATTATTATTTTGTATTTAGTTATAAGGTCTATTGTGAGGATTTAATTATAATTTACAAGACATCCAGTTTCATTGTTATCTACGTATAATTACCAAGCGAATTTTAAAACTCTGAAACATAAAGAGTTAACATGTTTCGTTACATTTTTTCAAACATTCATTTTATGTTAAAGAGCGAAAAATCATGTTCTTTCCCATTACTCTTTGTATAAGTAGCTGCCAGTTTGTGACCTATTCCTTTTTATGGGATTACATAATTATATTTTTTTATTAATCTGCGAATTAAAGTATTATATAGACACGGTAGGCCTATATTCCAGTTTTACTAGTAAATAAACTTGCCGAACTTACGAATAATTTCTAGAATATAAGGCTCGGTAGAGCCTTCAAGATGTTAATCACAAAATCAAAGCTATTATATTTAATATTTCTATAAGATACAACTTTCTCACACTATTACAGTTTTCAGATCAATAAAAGTTACATAACCTATGTTTTCACTCCCCCCAAATGAAGGGTAGTTGTCAGACTAAGAAATGCAAAGTACTGTCAAATGTCGTAAAGAAATTGCCATGATTAAAAATTTTTTTAGAAACAATAGTGTCCTTTCTTTCGTCAACTCCTTCGTTTCAATCTTACTTAATACATTTTCAGTAACTTCTAACTTCAATTTCCTTACTAAAACGTCAACAGAAAAGCATCCTATACGTTCATAAGACATTTATAGCAGGCTTATCTTTAATTTATTTCATGTTTTATTATAAAACAAGCCATTAAAACAAGACACTTGTTCCATTAGGATCTACCGAAACAATTTTTTAAATCTTAATACATTCTAGTATTTGCTGTCATATCCACAATCATTGTAATAAACTGCATATACGTACAGCATACTGTGTAATGTTTTGCCCGAGATCAGCTGATCTGAGAGAGCTGTTATTTTGGTGCCACGTTCATCTGGTAGAGTACTATTGAACGCCCTCTCTATTTACTTTAATGCTCGAAGCTTCTAACCATGTGCTTCTATTTACGTTGCTTTTTTCTTATGATGGACGGAGATTACTTAATGTTTGTAAACAAAACGCATGGACCAAGGATGCCTATCCTACTTTATCCGAACCGTAATGATGACAGTGCACTCCATCACTACAATGACGCCTGGGACTTCAACCGTGGAAAAGTGATCAAAGTAGCAGCAGTAAAGATAGGAAGACGCTCACTCTGTTGCAAACTGCTCCATTCGTTGGGAAGAAATAGAATTACGTCAAATGAAAGAAATAACGGTGACTCAATCAGTAAAGATGGGAGTAAATTTTCGTCCATTCTATATAATACATTATACAGTATTTTATTTCTTTAATTCGAGTATAGACATTTCACGCAATCTATGGGATTTCCTAAATTGTCTTGGAAATTTTTTGAGAAGCACTGATCTAAGACAACATCAGAAATAATACAGACGTCAGGGAAAACATCCGTTACTCCTGGAGGAATGTCCAAGGTTACGCCTTGGCTTAGTATCGCAAGTCTGCGAACAATATGTTTAATAATTTATAGTCTTTGTAGGTACTCAGGAACTGTCTCCGCTATTCTTTGTCGTATTTAAGTAATGTGATGCCTTTTAAAAGAGACAAGGTTGATTATTTTCCTTTTAACGAAACATGAAAGAATATATAAATAATGAAAAATCATCGTGTCTTGTTGCGCAACACATACTCTTGTCTCTCAATTAACAACTATAAAAAGCCCCGCGCACGCTCGTCGACATCGTAACATTGTAATAAACATTGCACTTGCATGCTTGCTTACCTTTCTTACATCACACGCCAAACAGCTTCTGCTGGAATTCAAATTGCAGTGTTGTCTTGGCTTGGCTTGTCTTACGTACAAGGCCCGGATATGAGATGGATCCATGCATTTAGCTTCACATTAGCCCATTATGCAGTCCTTATACGATTATTTTTGTAACCTGCTTTACAATATTATTCCCTTTCCTGCCTGTCGTCCCCGATTAGTTCATATTTTACCATACTAGCCACTGAATTCAAGATTTGTGGGTTCAATCCCGACGGAGGGCGATTGATTTCAAAGGCAAATTTAATCTTAAACATCCTCCGGAAGGTCCACACCTGTGCAGTAACGGCTAGCGCGTCTGGCCGCGAAACCAGGCGGCCCGGGTTCGAATCCCGATCGGGGCAAGTTACCTGTTTGAGGTTTTCTCCGGGGGTTTCCCTCAATCCAATATGAACAAATGCTGGAAAACTATCGGTGCTGGACCCCGGACTCATTTCACCGGTATTATCACCTTCACTTCATTCAGACGATAAATAACCTGAGATGTTGATACATCGTCGTAAAACAACCCACTAAGTAAGTCCTCCGAAAGGAAGGTAAATGGCTAAATCAGTATCACTCTAAGTGATATAGCTAAACTGAATAATTTAATAGGCGTATACACACATACATGCGCAACCGCGCGCGCACGCACGCACACACACACACAGTGCTTTTTTTCTGGCGGAAAACACCGGGACGGCATTCCGACATCTTTTTCTTGTGTTTTTCATCATGGAACCGAGAAATGTATTAATAATTATTTTTAACTAATTTTTCTTTGAACTCGCTTAGGTCTTGGAAGTCTTTAAGTTCACGAAAAAGAGGTTAAAAACGACAAAATTTTCGTGTATTGGACAGTAATCATCTCCCCGTCATTTATAATAATTATATTGTACACATAGTTGTACCATCTTTTCTATCAGAAGAAAAGCACTGTGTATGTGTGTCCGCGCACGCACGCACCCACGCACACGCACACACACAGTACATATACAGGAAGAAAGTAGGCACCGGCGTAATTCACAAGCAAACATTCTGTTGGGGATAGATAAAAAAAGTTAATTTCTTTTGTTCCAGAAGATACAAACAAAGCTCCAAATACTGCGGAGTGTTTCTCTCAAATGTTTGGCTATGTTCGAGACAACCTACCTATGTGGCGGGAAAGAAAAATAACTTTCACATTTATAAAATACCTCAACAAAAAAAGCACGATCACAATTAAATAATTCACATCTGCAGGACTGTCTATGTGTAGCTACAAGCGACTTCTCTCTGAACATTACTGAAATTCTGAGTAACATTGAGGTTCAGGGATATCATTATCGTGGTGAGTGTTTCAAAAATTTCTATTTTATTTATGTATTCACATACTGTAGATTTATTAAGCATATTCGATTTTATGATGCTCGCTCACTTAATATTAGTCTACATCTGGCGGTAGTCACAATCTTCAAAGGTCTGAGAACCCCTGTTTTAAACTATCTCATGCACTGATTGAAACTGTGATTTGTGCATTTTTACTTCCAATCTGCGCAGTTGTCTCACTTCCCTTTCTTATGTTGGTTATTTAATGACGCTGTATCAACTACACGGTTATTTAGCGTTGATAGGATTGGTGATAATGATATGATAGGCTATTTGTCAAGATGAAGCCAAGGATTCGCCATGGATTGCCTGACATTCGCCTTACAGTTGGGGAAAACCTCGGAAAAACAACCAGGTAATCAGCCCCAAGTGGAAATCAAACCCACGCCCGAGCGCAACCCCGTTCGGCAGGCAAGCGCCTCAGCCGATTGACAAGCAAACATTTTGATGACAGATAAAAAAGTTAATTTTTTTCTTTCGCCATGTTAATAATGTCAAAAGAAGTGCTTATACAAATTTTGGCCACTCGATTGCAATTACGAGACCGTCCATAAAGTGATTTTCCTTGAGGCCGTTTACAGAAAAAAGCACAATTGCATGGAAAGATTTATTGAAAGAGATACAGCAGTTTTTGCGCTATTTGTCAACATATCCCACACTGGAATTGAGACATCTGTCATACCATGGGATCAGTTTTTGTATCCTTGTGTCGTAGAAGTCAGCCGCCTGGGATCGGACAGCCGTTTGACAGCCGTCTGCACCTCTCTGCCGATTCCATGATATGACGAATGTTTCAGTTATAGTGTGGAATATGTTAAAACATAGCTCAACAATTGCTGTGTCTGTTCCAATAAATTTTTCCAATGAAACTGTGTTTTCTTTCTGTTAACGGCCCCTGGCGAGCTTATTTTTTTTACGACCCTCGTAATTGCGATCGAGGGGACAAAATTTGTATAAGCACTTCTTTTGACATTATTAACATGGCGAAAGAAAAAAAAATAACTTTTTTTATCTGTCATCAGAATGTTTGCTTGTCAGTCGGCTGAGGCGTTTGCCTGCCGACCCGGGGTTGCGCTCGGGCTTGGGTTCGATTTCCACTTGGGGCTGATTACCTGGTTGTTTTTTCCGAGGTTTTCCCCAACTGTAAGGCGAATGTCAGGCAATCCATGGCGAATCCTTGGCTTCACCTTGACAAATAGCCTATCATATCATTATCATCAATCCTATCAACGCTAAATAACCGTGTAGTTGATACAGCGTCATTAAATAACCAACATAAGAAAGGGAAGTGAGACAACTGCGCAGATTGGAAGTAAAAATGCACAAATCACAGTTTCAATCAGTGCATGAGATAGTTTAAAACAGGGGTTCTCAGACCTTTGAAGATTGTGACCACCGCCAGATGTAGACTAATATTAAGTGAGCGAGCATCATAAAATCGAATATGCTTAATAGATCTACAGTATGTGAATACATAAATAAAATAGAAATTTTTGAAACACTTACCACGATAATGATATCCCTGAACCTCAATGTTACTCAGAATTTCAGTGATGTTCAGAGAGAAGTAGCTTGTAGCTACACATAGACAGTCCTGCAGATGTGAATTATTTGTGATCGTGCTTTTTTTGTTGAGGTATTTTATAAATGTGAAAGTTATTTTTCTTTCCCGCCCCACATAGGTAGGTTGTCTCGAACATAGCCAAACATTTGAGAGAAACACTCCGCAGTATTTGGAGCTTTGTTTGTATCTTCTGCTCCCCAAAGACCATGACTTCTCCTTTTAAAACTTATATTTCACAGCAGAAAGGGACTGGAGATCTATCAATTCAAGATCTTCACGTGCAGCCATATTATTCTCTTGAATAACCTTGATTTCTCTGTTTAAGTCCACACTGAATTGATCGGGTTTATACACCATGAAATATGAGAAGCCCTATAGGGTCTGTAAGATATTATAATGGATGGATAGGAACACTGTTCGTTCCGGTAGTACATCAAGGATAAGTTAAAGACGGAACTATTATATTATTATTAAGATTTTGTCTGTACAACAAAGATTGAATTGAAAGAGGGACCTCAGGAACGTTCGTGCTCGCGAGCACTTTTTAAATCGCATGATAAGAGTACCAAATGTCATTAAAAGAGCACTACGATGCTCGCGAGCACCAGGTTGAGAACCCTTTGTTTGAACTATGATGCAAAAAAGATAAGCAAGCACGTAAGTACAATGTTAATCCGTCGACCAACAGCTTACACGGGGCTTCTTCAGTGTCGATAAACGAAAGAGAAGCTTACTTGTGTTGCACAACAAGATGTGATAATTGGTCACTGTCATTACATCTTCTCTCCCATTATTATTTGAACAAGAGGCCAACCTGGGCGTTGCCTTCTTTAAACATACCATTACTGAAATGCTATATAAGACACAGGAGCTTGTTTCCGAATTTAAATGCGAAATTTCATTAAATAAAATATTACTCGCAATCTGTTGTGTATAATACGAAACGGCGACAACCTTGGACGTTTGTCCAAGAATAACGGATTCTGTAGCAAATATTACAGTAAGGATGAAACCTATTTTCCCCCTATTACTACAATGCTAGTGGATTATAGTGATTTTCTAGATGTCAAGTTGAATTTACTTTTACCAACTTTGTTTCGATTTTATTTTTTTTATTTTAGTAGGTTATTTTACGACGCTTTATCAACAGCTTAGGTTATTTAGCGTCTGAATGAGATGAAGGTGATAATGCCGGTGAAATGAGTCCGGGGTCCAGCACCGAAAGTTACCCAGCATTTGCTCATCTTGGGTTGAGGGAAAACCCCGGAAAAAACCTCAACCAGGTAACTTGCCCCGATCGGGAATCGAACCCGAGCCACCTGGTTTCGCGGCCAGACGCGCTGACAGTTACTCCACAGGTGTGGACCTTTGTTTCGAGTTTCGAGCACTGACAAATGCAAACTGACAGTTATTTTCTGTTATTGAATATTTGTCTGTGTGTGTCTGTATTTATTAACACTGCAATTGGGTATACACCCTGTGACAGTGATTTATAATAATATAGAATGACATTAGAATGACTACAGCAATAAAGTTGCAATAATTACAGCAATAAAATAACATAGATAAAATAAACTTAAATCAATTCTAACTATTTATAAATAAATATAATAAACCTAGGACTATAAATAAAGACTATGCTACAAATAACGCCACTATAAGCAAAAGTAAATTTAACTTACAAGTAGGTTTTTCTATTAAATCCAACTGTTGTCAACTTAAGTAACTTTATTACAAGTCACCTTAATTACATATCAACTTAATTAATTACATGACACAACTTAGATAATTACACTGCACCTACAAATTAAATTCTCAGCCTAATATTTTAAAGTTTTCCTCAAATATATTGATTTTGAGAGGACCACCCTGAAAAATTGCCGCAGGTAAGCTGTTCCAGTCTACTATTGTGCGGTTAACAAAGGAAAATTTTTCAACTTCCGTTCTTTGTTTTATGCATTTAAATTTCTAATATGATCAGCCCTGTCTAAGTATGATGGTGTCACTAATCTAGCATTGATGTCGGTCCATGCCTTGTGTCCCATTTCTGCCTTAAATAACGCGCTCAGTCTGGCTATTCGTCGCCTTGATTTGAGAAATTCAAACCCTAAGTCTTTTATTATCTATTCGCCATGTCCCTTCCCCATTTTGATATATTTTGCTGCCCTGCGTTGGACCTTTTCTATTGAATCAATTTGGTTTTGTCTGTACGGATTCCAACCTACCGCTTCATATTCCATTATTGGGCGAACAAGGTTGTGTACGCTAATTCTTTTGACCTTTGATTAGCATTCTTAACAATGCGCATAGAGAAATGTAGTGTTTTCCAGGCTTTCCTTGTAATATTAGTGGTTTATTCGAACCCAGTTTGTTACTTAAATATATGTCTAGGTATTTACAAGTGTTCGTTTGTGGTACTGGTGTACCATTCAGTTGATATTTGAGACAAATTTAGTTATTCGTTCTACTGAAGGATATTGACTTACTTTTACTGACATTGATTTTCATTTTATTTTCTGTCGTCCAGGTTTAAATAACGTTAAGACCATTTTGTAAGACGCCGATATCGGATTCATCATTAATTTGTCTATAGGCTATATTATACAGTCGTCCGCGAATAACTTTACCTGAGAAAGAGTGATGGAACGGAGAAAAATTCTCTCCGGCGCCGGGATTTGAACCCGGGTTTTCAACTCTACGTGCTGATGCTTTATCCACTAAGCCACGCCGGATATAACCCCGACGCCGGTTAGAATCGTCTCAGATTAAGCTCCATCTCTTGGGTTCCCTCTAGTGGCCGCCCTCTGCACTACGTCATAGATGTCTATGAACGCAGGACCGAAGTCCATACATGTGTTGAGGTGCACTCGAATGAGTGACTGGTTGGCCGGGATCCGACGGTATAGGCGCCGTCTTAAATCACGAAGTGATTTATTACGCATATCATATATGACGTAGTGCAGAGGGCGGCCACTAGAGGGAACCCAAGAGATGGAGCTTAATCTGAGACGATTCTAACCGGCGTCGGGGTTATATCCGGCGTGGCTTAGTGGATAAAGCATCAGCACGTAGAGCTGAAAACCCGGGTTCAAATCCCGGCGCCGGAGAGAATTTTTCTCCGTTCCATCACTCTTTCATCATATGATGACGCAGAATATCTGCATGGAAATATCATATGTACTTCGGTACATCAAAATATATATTTACCTGAGAAGTAGGGCCTATTTCTACTTATCTCGTTTATATATAAGAAACAATGGAGGTGCAAGAACTGCACCTTGAGGAACTCCTGAAGTTACATTTCCTAGTTCCGACAAATTTTTCGTAGTCGGACCTTTTGGGTTCTGTTTTCTAAGAATTTATATATCCATCTTCCTACTCGATTATCTACTGAAAACCTGCTTAGTTTCTCTAAACGTTTTTCGTGAGGTACCGTAGAAATGGGTAAAGTCAATCAGTGGGTGTAAAATCGATCATTTGCGATTTTTATTGAAAATTATATATTTTCTCAGTTACTTGTTAAAATTTTGTTATGCTGACTTCATTGTCTTACATTGTAAATGTAAGCGAGAGGGACAACAAAAAGCCTGCGAATGCCAACAATGGGAACACTGTGTAATTACCGTTGAAGTGAAAATTGTTATTTTCAACTTTTTCTCTTAAAGGAAAACAAAGTCTTACAAACTCTAAATTATAGTCAGCAGTGAAAGGAGACAGGAAGTACACGTAAGTACTTTTCGTTGAGATTGTATCCTGAAATAATAGTTTTGCAGTTCGTAAATGTTAGTATTGAAACTTATTATTTTAAGAAAACTTGTACCTTTGTAGGGTTAAGTCGATCATGCCATCGACCTACTCGAAACAGATAGGACTAGCAGGAAGAATAAATTGTTCACCAAAATACATCCAACTAACACTTATAAACAGAAAAGTGTCATAAGTGGGATACTGGGGAAAGAAGAAGACGAAATTATGGTGAATTTCTTGCGTAAGAGAATCACTGCCAAAGGAACATATTTTGTACACCCCTCTGTACCTGACTATGGGAACAACATAGTTTCTAAAGTGACATGAGGAGGGGAAGATTTCAAATAACATCTGATATAAACCTAAGCAATGTTGAATTGCATTTTAGATTATAATTGAAGGGTGGTATTTCAATGTAAATTTTGAATTCTTAAATCTTTGTTTGTTGGTATGTGAAGTATTAAAATATGTTTTTATGTTTTATAAGTTGGCAACCATAGTCACGATTGTACAGTGGAGACCTATAGGCCTATTTGTATCGAATAGTATGATCACAGTAACAAAAGATACACTATATAATGCTATGGGCATATATTGAAGATTATTATTGTTTTTACACCCCTTATAACAAATAAAATATATGTAATACACTTAATTTGTTTTTTTTTTTAAACATAAATAGTGATCGACTTTACTCCGCAATATTTTAAAATCGGTCTTAAACAAAAAATTTAATGGTGATCGACTTTACCCTATTTTAGCAGGTAACTTCGATCACAAGTCAAATAAAAAAAACAGTTTTTTATATTATGTAATTCAAATCTTGTAACATGCCTTCATAAGTGAAGGATATGACGACAAAATGCTATTTTCTGAGGAACTTCGCTCCATTGCATAACCTCAATACCATTAAAAAATTGCAAACATTTGATCGACTACGGTACTACGTCGAAAGCTTCGGCAAAATCGATCACATCTCCATCTGTTCTTCCCCCTTCAGCTTCATCGAATAAATCTTGTATTAAGGATGTGATTTGATTTTTGCAAGAGTATCTTGGTCTGACGCTATGTTGATTTTTGTTCAGTCATTCGTTATTTTCTAAAATGTTGCGAATGTATTGTATTAATAGATGCTCCATTATTTTGCAGATAACTGATGTGAGACTGACAGGTCTGTACTTGTTCGCATTGCTTTTGTCTCCTTCTTTATATATGGGGATTATGATAGCCGATTTCCAGCGATACTACAATTATTTATTGATATATTAAAAATTGGCATTAAGTACGGTATCATGGCTTCACCTCCTAATTTTATAATTTCTGTGAGAATATCGTCTGGGCCGCGCGGTTTTCGATTTTGTTTTGTTGGTAGCAATAATTTTGTCTTGTATTAAAGGCAACTGGTGAAATGGAAGTATAACCACAGTCTAATATATACAGTCACGAAGCTTAATACGTACTAAATATGCAAACATAGACAGTTGAAATATGCATCAATAGATAGTTGCTCACCACCAGGATCGCTACTATCGCCTCATCACAGACTCTTTCCCTAGCAGACCATAAAATGTATTGTACTTTCGATATCATGTTCTTTTGAACTTCCTTCCACTATTGAAATATGAAATACATAAGGTTTATATATTATTTTCATAAAATATATATTATATTCTATAAGCTCACCTTCCTGGATCTTTCGGAAGAAGGATAACTCTAACCTATTTTTCTTACAATTTATAGTACTACAAACGTCTCCTTGTCCCATATTATTATTCAAATTATTGTATTTTATCCATTTACATTTATTACAACCGATAACGAACATTTCACAGTTTACATAGCTTTTCACAAAAATGCGAAATACGGCACAGTCAATGCTTTTTCGATCTAGATCAGGCCGTAATGTTTGTTCGGGTTTTCTGTTTCAGTCTATGGAGCTCAGTGAAATATTATATTATAACTTTATTGCTTATCATTGCTAAGCTTTATCTAGTGTAATGTGTCCATAAGTTCCGTTTACTTCTTGTTGCATAATATGTTGCAGAAATAATTACAAAACTGTGTTATTGTAATGTGAAGAGAATTTTACATGTTAACATAATCTATTCGCGTCAACATTTCAAGTTTAGAATAGAAGCTATTTTGGGGTTTAATAAAAAAGAATTTATATTGTGATTTCAATTTAGCACATTTACCTTCCTTAATTTTAGACAAAACATTTACCATACCACTCCTATGAAATTAGTGTACGTACAATTGTATTACTTCGTCTCTTAAGTAGTAGATAAATGCAATAATTCAGTACTCAATTATTGTAGTATTAAAATACAGACAAATTGAATGTCCGGGGTATCATACATGGCATTATGCTTAATTATAATGTATGATTGCGAATTTAGGAATATAAGTTAAATATAGTAAACATAACCTATCATTTTCATATGATTGGCAAGGCATTGGAGATCACTAAATTTAGACAGAAAGGGGCAACTAGTACAGTAAACATAACCTATAATTTCAACATATCTAAATATCCGTGCGGTGCACTTGAAAATTATTCAATCGTGCATAAATGAATGTACAAGAATTTCGCAATATTTAACCGAAATAAAGGCAGGTATTACACATACGAACAACGTAATTTTCACACCATAAATAATATTACATCTTACTCGCAAGTGAATTATGTCTGAAGTGTCTCATAATCATTGTTCTAAATTGTATTAATGGAATTACGCTACATTTTAGAGAAACATATGTTACTATTTATGCATTCCAACTAATTTATATGGTTGAAACGCCGCCCTTCGTGATCGGGTTAAGCGAGTTACATTGTCTGCCTTACGGTCTGTATTAGATCACGATGGCTGTGGCACAGTCTATTGTTTCTAGTACTCACAGCGCTCCAAGCGGCTAGCAACTATCGCGAGATTTGCAAAAAATCACCCCAAGCTTCGTGACTGTATATAGTAGACTGTGGTATAACTAAACTTGTTCGCCTAACTATCTCTCCATGCGTTTTACTTTCTTGTCCTCTTATCACAGCCTGGGTACTCGTTCTAAAAATGACCCTTTATTATCTATGCTTTGCCATAAAACAGCTCACTATTCTTCCTCTTTCACAGTATCAGCAATTCGTTTCTGGAACTCCCTACCCAGCTCCCTCAGGAACTGTCGAACGATATTGCAATTTAAAAGGAAATTGTTTAAACACGTGACCAGTATTCATGATTAATACTCCTTTGTGCGTATGTGTGTATATATATATATATATATATATATATATATATATATATATATGTAATTTTCCTCAGTATTGTATAATGATAATTTATTTGAATTTGTTATTCTTGTAATTTGTAATATTGGTTCACTTACCGCTTGCATATTCATTCAACGTAACTCCTAGCCTTATATTATTTTGTAATTATTATTTAGCATGTTTGCATTAATTTATTCAACTTGTGCTTGTATGACTGTACAAATTTTTTATTAGTGTTCTTTAAATATTAGTAAAATTGTATCAGCTTCTTTTGTTTCTGGATAAGTGGAAGAGAAGGTCTGATGGCCTTAACTTCGCCAGAATAAATAATAATAATAATAATAATAATAATAATAATTATTCATACTATTATTATTATTATTATTACTCATATTATATTATTATTAATATTAGTTTCTGCCTTGGTCATCAGTCGTCAATCTCATATCCTACATACAAAAAAAATATCGCGAATCGCCACTGCAGAAATTATGAACCATTTAGAAAACACCTCCCAACATAAAGATAAGACGTAGTAAATAAGTAAATAAGCAAGAAATTGTTAATGTTAATACTATATTATTATTATTATTATTATTATTATTATTATTATTATTATTATTATTATTACTACTACTATTCCAGTACATGACATTGTGACTTTATCCTCTTTGATGATATCTTATATTACTCGTAATTGGCAATACTGAAGAGACGCCCAAATTAGTCTTTTAGAAAGTACTCTTACGTGATCCTCACTATAGCTGTAGTTTACCTCTGCAGTGAGGCGTGGTCTTGTCCATCATCCTATTACGTTGACGATTCAGAATTTGACATACGGTGAAGTCAGAGCTTTTTTCCACACTATGACGACCAAGATAGTACATGAGGTTTTCTCAGGTATCTCTGATTCTCTTCATTTATAGGCGTTAACATCATTCCTGCCTATTTCCGTTCCATTCTCACCTTCACAGAATTTCTCCGGTTGGGACACATGGCTATGCCTGCATGAAACCTGAGTACGCAGTGAACCTTAGCATGGTTGACTTGTGTGGGTAAGAGTGCATCTACCTGTGGGTGTGTAATACTTCACTTATAATCGATCCATCGCTATAAAAGGATTTACCCTCCCACTTGACGGTAATAATAATAATAATAATAATAATAATAATAATAATAATAATAATAATAATAATAACAATAATAATAATAATATACAGTATTAACAATGTCGACCACTTTACACGGGGCTCTATTCGGTTCCTATCGCGTGCTTGGTTTGCACAATAACGCGTGACGGTTGGTCATCACGTGTCTCTTTATTATCTCGAGATGAAAAGGAAAATCTGGACGCTTCCTCTTTCAAAACAATTGCTATTAAAATGTCATAAGAAATAGGTAAAATAAAGTTATTACTACTACTACTACTGCTACTACTATTACTACTACTGCCACTACTGCTACTGCTACTATTACTACTACTACTGCCACTACTATTAGTACTGCTGCTGCTACTGCTACTACTACTACTGCTGCTACTACTACTACTGCCAATACTACTGCTGCTACTATTACTACTACTGCTGCTGCTACTACTACTACTGCTACTGCTGCTACTACTACTACTACTGTTACTACTACTACTACTGCTATTACTACTGCTACTGCTACTACTGTTACTACTACTGCTATTGCTACTACTACTACTACTACTACTACTACTAATAATAATTTATTTATTTATTTATATTTAATGTACTGTACAACAGCCAGTGGCACAAAGAATATAACAAAAACATAATACAAAAATAATTATTACACATAAATACAATTACAATTAATTACAATAATGACGATGAATGGATAAAATACATAACTAAGAATACTATGAGACAATGATACATAAATGATAAAGTGTTGCCAAGAGCAAACTAAATCTATACATTGAAGGGATCGAATTCGCTGCCATGCATGTTGGGATTTTTAATGCATCTGGAGACTGGTGAAAGAAATTTCGAATTTCTAATATAGAAACGTTTGTGGGCTATCATATCTTTTGTTGGAATACGTAAGGTAATATTGTTTAAGAAAGAGTCACAGGATATATCACCTTTGAGGACTTTACAAAAGAACAGATAATCTAGGTCATGGCGTCTAGCATATAGATTTTGACAATTAAAATATTCACATTTTCTCTCATAACTGTACCCGGAATTAATGGGCAGAAATTAGAATGAACATAAAGACATAAATTTTCTTTGTATATTTTCTAATTTAGCCGAATCTGTAGTTGTAATCGAGTTCCAAGCTACAGATGCATATTCGAGTTTCGATCGGACCAATGTATAGTAAAGCATTAAAAGAGAATCGGGCGTGGAAAAAGAATAAGTTATTGACCGTATTATTCCAAACATTCTGATTGCGTGATTGTAAATGTAATCAACGTGACTATGAAAATACAATTTACTGTCAAAGAATATTCCCAAATCTTTTACGCAATCCGTTCTGTTAATTAGAACATTATTTAGATAATAATTAAATTTCAGTGAATAAGTTTTTCTAGAAAAGGTTATTACATCAGTTTTGAATATGTTAATTTTCATACCATTGTCTTCCGACCATTTAGCGACTGAATTAATGTCATAATAATAATAATAATAATAATAATAATAATAATAATTTATTTATTTATTTATATTTATTTAATGTGCTGTACAACAGCCAGTGGCCAATTACAGTTCAGCACAAATATAACAAAAACATAAAACAAAAATAATTATTACACATAAATATAATTAAATTAATTACAATAATGAAGATGAATGGATAACTAAGAATACTATGAGACAATGATAATTGAGTATACATAAATGATAAATCTTTGCCAAGAGCAAACTAAGTCTATACATTGAAGGGGTCGAATTCGCAGCCATGCATGTTGGCATTTTTAATGCATCTGGAGACTGGTGAAAGAAATTTCGAATTCCTAATATAGAAAAGTTTGTGGGCTCTCATATCTTTTGTTGGAATACGTAAGGTAATATTGTTTAAGAAAGTCACAGGATATATCACCTTTGAGGACTTTACAAAAGAACAGATAATCTAGCTCATGGCGTCTAGCATATAGATTTTGACAATTAAAATATTCACATTTTCTCTCATAACTATACCCGGAATTAATGGGCAGAAATCTGAATGAACATAAGGATATAAATTTTCTTTGTATATTTTCTAATTTAGCCGAGTCCGTAGTTGTAATCGAGTTCCAAACTACAGATGCATATTCGAGTTTCGATCGGACCAATGTATAGTAAAGCATTAAAAGAGAATCGGGCGTGGAAAAAGAATAAGTTATTGACCGTATTATTCCTAGCATTCTGATTGCGTGATTGTAAATGTAATCAACGTGACTATGAAAATACAATTTACTGTCAAAGAATATTCCCAAATCTTTTACGCAATCCGTTCTATTAATTAGTACATTATTTAGATAATAATTAAATTTCAGTGAAGAAGTTTTTCTAGAAAAGGTTATTACGTTAGTTTTGGATACGTTAATTTTCATACCATTTTCTTCCGACCATTTAGCGACTGAATTAATGTCATATTGAAGTGATTGACAGTCAGTACTACTTTTGATTGTACGAAAAATTTTTAAATCGTCTGCAAATAATAAACAGTCAGAACTTATTCTTTTACATATATCATCTATGAATATAATAAATAGGAGAGGCCCTAAAGTAGATCCCTGAAGGACTCCGCAATTTATATTATAAGAATAAGAGTGTATATTAAACAGTCTTACACATAATAATAATAATAATAATAATAATAATAATAATAATAATAATAATAATAATAATAATAATAATAATAATAATAATAATAATAATAATAAAGTAGTAAGCACCAAGTGCAATGGTTATTACCAGACTTAGCATCCGAGACAACTTAAGAATGAAGTGAAGGTACAGTGCAACGGAGTACAGATGGAGTGAGTGGCGCATTGAGTTTTGTTTACCTGTGCGTTACTGTACAATCCGGTTCGTGATCAGAGGTACAGTATTCTTCCGTCTCTCCCTATGAAACGAACTCAGGTCATCACAGTGCATTTTCAATTCAAAATGAACAGTTTTTACAAACTAGTTGTATGTACAGTAGTGACAAAAAAATCCGGACCGACCCTTGTAGCTGATTTGAGAGCCTTGTTCACTCAGAGCACAATATACTGGTAACTAAGACTTTCGTGGTTCGAATCCTGCCTGGGAAGGAAACTTTTTTTTTGTTCCTTATTCAAATTTATTCCCAATACTTTTCGATTGCAGAGATATTTTACTACTTAATTAACTTATTATTCCCAGAACATGAATTTTACCAGCAATTGAAAAGTATTGGGAATAAATTTGAATAAGGAACAAAAAAAGTTTCCTTCCCAGGCAGGATTCGAACCATGAAAGTCTTAGTTACCAGTCTATCGTGCTCTGGAGTGAACAAGGCTCTGAAATCAGCTACAAGGGTCGGTCCGGTTTTTTGCCACTACTGTACATGTTTGTTCATTTTAACGCCTTCAACTTCGCCGAGGGACATGAAAACTTGTGAGATATGTATCCTACTTAATTTTCCACCGTCACTAGATTGTACTATTAACGCAAGCACATTGACGTCGTTGTTTACATTGACAGTATGTCTGTCTACTATGTTCAAGGAACTTTATAATGAAGTTCTGCGTACATAGGTTGCTAAAGTGTCCCGGATGCTAAGTCTGGTTATTACAGTATTCACAATCTCGATCACCTTGCATGAGACACTTTTGTGGTCCCTATTGTCAGAGAAGCTTGCGTGTGTTGCACAACAAGGCGTGATGGTTGGTCATCATGTGTGTTCTCTTCATTATCTCGAGAAGAGAAGGAAATTCTGAATAATAATAATAATAATAATAATAATAATGATGATAATAATAATAATAATAATAATAATGTAATGAAAATAAAAGGCCAAAGCTGACAGCTGACCAATCGGCAGCTGATCTGACGTCCACATGCCTCAGCAGATGTGAACGATCATCCAACCAAAACGGAGGTATTGTGTGGTCAGTACAATGATTCCCTTCCAGTCGTTACGGTTGGTTTTCGAAACCGAATTCCTCTACCTTGCGTAGCTCCCAAAATTCATCACGATTTTGGGCGGACATCGCTCTCAGTCACTAGCCGAAATTTGATGAGAAAATTCCTTCCCCATGAGGAATGGAACTAGCGCTCATTCTGTAACACGAGTCTAGACATGGTGCGTTAGACCAGTGTTTCCCAACCTTTTCTGATGGCGATGGTGAGACTTCTCTTTTCTTCACATTGCTTTTGTACGGCTCCCTGGCCTAAGGTGTATGATATAGAGTCCACTCTGGAGTTAGACGACAATTTAATATTCGGAGAGAGATCGGACATGTGCATGTGTGTATGGAGCGCGACAGACATTCTCATTACAATGTACGAAAAGCACGCAAATTAAATTTATTCTCCTTCCTTATTTTTTTCTGTTCTAACGAAAGCATGTTGCCTTTGTTAGGAAAGAGTGAAGGAGAAACTTCGTAATCTTTTATTTTCCATTCTTAGGACATGTTGAGACCAGTTTTATTGTTATTATTATTATTATTATTATTATTATTATTATTATTATTATTATTATTATTACGGTCCCCAGAGGACCGTTGAGAATCATTGCTTCAGCCAACGACGTAATGGCGCAAGACAAGTAGGAGATAGTTTCCGAAATTAAAGGTAATATTTCAGTAAATAATACACGTCACGGTCAAGCTGTTGTGCATACATAGGAAGCCAGAAACAGCCTTGAACGTTCCTCCTAGAGTGAGAAACGGATGTTTTATCTGCGGTCTACGTTATGTCCGATGTTGTCATTGGTCGTGGTTCTAAAACAAAATGCGCCATGAAGAATTACGGAGATTTACTGCAACTACGACTGCCACAATTATCACTCTGGAGTACGCACGCGGCCCGAGTTTGAGTCTCTGTTAGGCTTATAATTTTTCATTGAAAAGTTCATAGGCCTATTGACACTTGTGGCGGACAAGGTCGCAGTTGGAGCTTTTCTCGGGGTTCTTCCGTTTCCCCATATTAGGCATCTACATCAATGCATCAACATTTCTCCATTCCGCTATCATTTCATAGCATATCCCAGCCGTGGCGAAAAGGCCATGGTGCGCCGAGCCACTGTGTAAGCTGCAACGTGCATAGCACCTATGGATTGAGGCGGACAACCGAAGGGGAAGTTAATGTTTAGGACGTGTAACGAAGAAAGAAATGAACAAGAAAACATAGGACACATTATCACAACCTAAAATTAACTGCTTCAGAATGTCTCTGCGACAAAGTTTCAAAATCAGGAATTATGTCACTTACTGCCAATCGTAGTTGATCACGAAGGTATTTGTCTGTCAGTCGTGATCTAAATTTGATTTTTACTGTTTTCATTGCTGAAAATAATTTTTCACAAACGTAAGTTATAGCGAACATGGCTTCAACAGAGCAAGCGAAAGAACGAAGCTTCAAATACTTATTTTTTTCCAAAGATTTGAAAAGTTCAATATCTGTCAAGTCTTTACATCTAGCTTTCATTTAACGTCACGTTGTAAATCTGAGTTTAAATTGAAAATCTAACCGCATTATTCGTACATCTGCTGTAAAAGAATCGACGTACAGATATGATAATAATAATAATAATAATAATAATAATAATAATAATAATAATAATAATAATAATAATAGGTAATAATAATAATAACACTTAACCTTTTAATGTTTCATCAGTAACATGTAGTAACTTATAATGCCATTTTATGTTATACAACCGTTTTCCTAGTAATATTTGTGAACAAATCATACATTTAATATTTTCATCATATTGTAAGCAAATTAATGCATCCTCCCATCCTACTTGAAACTTTCGTTTTTTATAGAGGTACATGGTTTCGAGAGAGATATTGCGACGATACGCCACTCGCAGGTCCGAGACAAATACAAATAGGACGGAGTTTGACTCCAGTGAGTGAGAGGATGGGGGTTGTAGGTAGGAAGCGAGAGAAAAGCACTGCGAGCCACAATGTGCTCGTGAGTCGCATTTTCGCCATATCCCGAACGCCAGCTGTCGATGCACGGTGGTCTAGGGACGATTGGGGTTTGCCTGATCAAAACCAGGGTATGCAGCGAACCTTAGTGTAGTCAGCCAGTGTAGGTTTGGGAATGCGTCTACCTTAAGGGTTAACACAACATATCTTGAAAAGTCACAGTGCTATATATATATATATAAAATTCATTGCTTGACCATTAACTCAACATTGCTCTCCTCCAGCACTTGAAACCAATGCTGCTGCTTCAATACACATACATAGCCTACGTACATACACATACATACATACATATACGTACGTACATCGCCCTCGGTAGTGTAGTTGTAGCGGTGGACTTCTATGCTCGAGGTTGCGGGTTCGATCCCGGCCGAGGTCGATGGCATTTAAGTGTGTTTAAATGAGACAAGCTCATGTCAGTAGATTTACTGGCATGTAAAAGAACTCCTGCGGAACAAAATTCCTGCACGCCGGCGACGCTAATATAACCTCTGCAGCTGCGAGCGTCTGCGTCTGCGAGCGTCAAATAAACCATAATGTTTATACATACATACATACATACATACATACATACATACATACATACATACATACATACATTTAAATAAAGCCATTATTATTATTATTATTATTATTATTATTATTATTATTATTATTATTATTATTACATACATACATAAAGGAAGTTTTGTACATTAACCTTATATTATTTTAATAATAGGAAAATAGAATGACGAATGCTTCCTTAAGCAAAGCTATTTCGTTACAGGTCTCGAAAAGCCCTTAGAGCGGTCGATGTTAAAGCTCCCAGCTCAGGATACTGAAACAGGTAGGTCGGTCCTACATGTTGACAGCCCTTTCGCTCGTGAAATAGTCCGACCATGGTACTCATTTGTTACAGCCTGAGTAACCCCGGAGTCATTTAGCGACCGGAAGGATTGGATCATGGAGAAAATTCACTACCCCATCGCGAATCGAACCCGTACTTCAAAAACACTTTCTTTATAGATGTAAATATAGTGTAGTGAAGAAGGTAGTCTGTCAAAGACATTTTTAGAATGTGGAATAATTATTATGGCTTTTACAATCGCCTGCATGTAGGAACCCGTTGGTAGGAATAACTTTATCACGACGTGATCTCATTTGTGGTTGACATTGGTGGCGTATCACTGAATTATGTTAATGTGAAAGCAATTTAAAACGCATTTTAAAATAGTTTTTTTCCTTCCTTTCTACTTTCTGCGTCAAGTTTTACTTCCTTCCTCTATTTCTGGTTGCCGACAAATAATATTCACCACATTTTACCTCCACGCTTCCAGGAACAATGACAGTCACGAGCTTGCATCAACAGCCGTCCAGGACGTTCACTGACCTGCTAGGCACATGACCACGGATTTCACTTAGTCGCGTAAAGCCTTTCTGTTAAGATATGTGAGATTCGGGAATCCTTCGACGGACGAAACATCGACCATGATTATTCTGGGATTTTGCTAGAGATGAATCTCTGAAGATGTATTTTATTTCTTCATCGCACGAAGTGTAAAGGAGTATTATTATGATGCCTCAAACAATATATCTCGAGAATTTAACCCAAATACTTGTTTTCAGCGTCCCTAATTCCTGGAAAACAATTTTGAGCATTCCGTCTGTTTGTAACTAACTGTATACAATATAAGTAAATCGAATTTTGATACTAGATCTAAGATACTGCATAATGAAAATTAAATGTGCTTGTAATGAAATGTTCACTTGAAATAAAAAGGCAATGAATGGAGCCCGGATATTTAGGGATTTATAATACTTAGAATAGGCAGGCGAAAAGGCAATGTCAGCTTAAGAAAAAGGATAAGCTTACTATATTTTTATTACTTAAATTATGCAATAATCATGAAACACATTTTCTTTTTTTGTTGTACATTACTAGACTAGACGGCATTTCGGAAGGCGGTCAGCTGCTATATGAGCCGTAGCATTTCTGGTACGTGACGTCACAAGCTTGTACAGTAGAACCAATGGGAATCAGTCTACAACAAGTACTTCCCGAGTTCGTTTGTTCACGTGTGAGTGTTTCAATACATCGAATAAGTAAAACTAACATTTTCTGTGTGTGTGTGTAAGATAAATAAATGGAAGAAGTGATTGTAAAAAGACAAGTATTGCACAGGCAAGCGCGGAAAATAGTGTTTAAGGTCTACAATTATTTAAAAAACCTTGACGAGCAGAACGCTGCCGGCCATCTTGATGTTGCCTGCAAAGTTGCCAACGTGCAAGAAACGACTGCAGAAACATGTGGTGTGGAATTGAGAACAGTGCAAAAAAATATTGTTAGTGAAGGAAAGAGGGTTTGTTTGGTATCATGCTTACAGTAATAACGGCTAAGGTCATTATTGTCTTTTGATAATTTAAATTCTCTCCTGCGCTATTTGTATTGCACGTGCGCGTGAAGTACGATGTGGCAATGTTGTATGCTGCCTTGCTCTCTCTATCTGTCTCTCTCGACGCAAACGCTAGCAGACTACCGCTTCCGAATTGTCGTCGACTTCTACGAGGTATACATATTTAGATTTTATGATGTTAAATTCTGCCTTCAACAGGACAGAACAATTTTCAGCACAAAAAGAAATCATTCTAAATCAACTAAAGCATGTATGAAGCAAGCTAGTGTACACTCAGCGCAGTGGATAGTTAGAAAATGTAATTGTAAACACTCACGTAACATCACAAGTTCTTTACCTCCCCGTGTCATCAGCCCAAAGGGGGGAGGGAACAGGCAACGGTGTGTTTAGTGCGTCGAGTATACAGAGACTTTCATTATTTGGCAGCATTTAGAGACAAAAGTTTGCACTTTTCATTAATGATATTTGGATGGGCGAGAGGAGATTTTAAGCATACTGGTAATTCTGCTTGTGTAATAAAATAAGTTCTATAAAAGTGCTAGAACTCTGAGATAATCGAACACTAAATTCGCACGTAAGAAGGGTAAATTGAAGACAATAAAATGTAGATTCTTAAAATTACTTAAATAGCAAATTAATACATAAACTTTCAATTTATTTTAAAAGACAAAGAGGCAAAAATAGATACTTTACTTTATGCTTAAAATAGGCAGTACGAGCTTAAATAGAGAAAATAAAAATTGGTCCTATCACTCCTAAATAATTCTAAAAATATTTAAACCCATATAACCTAGACTTCTCAACTCAGTAATAAAAGGCTTTTGCCAAACATCCGGGATCTAGTTAGTAATAATCAGACATCGGATTCTAGGGCAAATGCCTATTTTGTTTCTTTAGGAGGAAAGTAAAAATAATTATTAATATTTGTGTTTCATGGAAATTGAAAGGTATTCAAAGAGTTTTATAGTGCCCTAAAATGCCCTAAAACGGTTATTAGAGCCTAATTTGTTAATATTCGCCTAAAAATGCCTAACTCACTGTAAGGTTTCGCATTTTACTCTTACTTTTTATAATTTATACATGCATTAACTGCGAAATTTAAGGCATTTAAAAAGTGGAAAGTTTGCTTCACACCGGCCATGAAACCACTGATAAAGGAAACAAAATGTTTTGAATCTCACGACACTCGCAATAGATTTCACCGAATTTAACATGTTTGGAGGCATAAATGCCGACAAAGAACCAACCTTAGTTTTGAAGCAGGCAACAATCACAACATGTGCTGCTACCGATTCAGAGATATACTATACTATAAAAATTACTGTTTTCGGTCTGAAACCGATTAGCTGTACTGCCCTTCAGAGTGTCATAAAATCACAATTTTTGGAGAAAGAGTGTTTTTGAAATATTTATGAAAAGTCGTAAAACTGCGACTTAGTAGGGTAAACCGTTACAAAATATTTAAAAGAATGGCCCTCCTAGTGTTAACACTACCAGGAAATGCAACAATAAGTGGAACTTTGTATTTTTGTCCAATTGAATCTCAATAACAACGGTTCATTTGAATGCTCGTTAACAGTTGCTCTTTCCCTCACCTTATTTGTGTTGAGAAGTTTTGAGCGGTAGGACGTTTTCCTGTGAAGTTTAACACGATAATGCCGAAAAATACAAGTGCAAAATCTACATTGATCCGGCAATGGCTAACAGAATATTCAGAATTCACTTATGATGGAAAAATAATATTCTGCAAGATTTGTAGCAAACAGGTATGTAACAATAGTTGAAATATATAAATTCTATTAATTTTAATGAGTAGGCCTATAATATTTATACATTGACTGAGCTATCCTGGGGTATAATTCTTTTTAAGACCACTACACTTTAACCTTTTAAATTCCGATAGTTAAAGTATTTGCAGGTCATTAAAATTTTGATTGTTCGAACCCACTAACTTTGTGATAGAAATACGGCAATACAACAATTAGGATTTTATTTTAATTCAGTTTACTTTACATTTTTAGATTTCGCAAGAAAAGAAGTGCCACCTAAAGCAGCATGTGCAAGGAGCGGCTCATAAGGCTAAAGCTCAGCAGAAAAATCAACTGCAACAAACTTTATTAACACAGCCTACTTCATCCAATCTCAGCAGCAATTTCTATGCTGATTTAACCAGAGCGTTTGTTGCTGCTAACATTCCCTGGAATGCAATTGAAAATCCGGTTTTAAGACAGTTTTTACAAAAATACTGCAAACAAAATATCCCATCTGAGTCGACCCTAAGAAAAAATTACTTAGACAGAATATACAATGAAACTTTAGCTTCCATTCGGGAGGATATAGGTGATTCTTACATATGGGTCTCTGTGGATGAAACCTCAGATCCTATGAATAGGTATATAGCAAATATGGTAGTAGGAAAACTTAGTCCTGATGGACCTTCGATTCCACACCTCGTATGTGTTAAGGAACTTTCGAAAGTGAATAGCCAAGCCATTGCTTATTTTGTAAATAAAGGCCTACAGTCTTTATACTCAGGTAATATAGACGATTCTAAAGTTCTGTTGTTTTGTACTGATGCTGCCTCATACATGGTTGCTGCAGCTCCACTTCTTAAAACATTTTATCCTAACCTCACGCATGTAACCTGTCTAGCACATGGCCTTCACAGGGTTTCTGAAACAATCCGGAATGAATTTCCTCTTGTCAATTCGTTTATTTCTAACACAAAAAATGTTTTTGTAAAGCCCCATCCAGGATTTCAATATTCAGAGAGAACTTTCCAGATATCCCACTCCCACCTCAGCCGGTTGTTACACGATGGGGAACCTGGATTCAGTCAGTGGTGTATTATTCTAAGTATTTTAAGGAAGTGGTCACAGTTATTGATAAATTACCTGAAACTGATAGTGCAGCGTGTGTGAAAGCAGTGAAAGATTGTCTGAATGACTCACGAGTGAAAAACGATATTGCCTACATAACATCAAACTTTTCTTTCATACCTGCAAGCATTGAATAATTAGAACGTGAAAAACAATCTCTTTGTAGCCAAATAGCAATAGTAAAGGAAGCTCAAGTGAACATACATTCTGCTTTGGGCGAAACTGGGAAAAAAGTTAAAAATAAGTGGGACAACGTATTAAATAAGAATGTAGGATTTTCATTGTTGGAAAAAGTATCAAGAGTGATATCGGGGGAAAGTGTAAATGTTCCAGTAAGTATTGATGTTTCTATTGTACCTAATTTAAAATTTGCGCCTCTCACATCAGTTTCGGTTGAAAGAAGTTTTTCTGCTTTCAAAATGATTCTCAGTGACAAAAGGCAAAGGTTAACTGTGGAGAATTTAGAAAAAATTCTGGTGGTGTACTGTGCAGATAATTATAATAAAGTCTGAGCATGGAACTGAATTTCAATAACTTAAAATGAGTAATCTTGATATTAATAATCATTATTTCATTAGTTTCAATATATTAAATTTGTGCAGCCCTGTTTATAAATATAATATAGTATTCTTTTTTAATGTTTAAACATACTTTTTTGTGCGTATTTTAGTGTATAACTAAAAATTTCAGTGAAAGAAATAAGTATGATACCTTGATGTGCCTAAAATGCCTATTTTCATTAAAATAGAGCCTAATTTTACAAATTTTGAGCTTATTTTAGGCGCCTAAAACTGCAATGTTTAGTGCCTAAAAATCCGATGTCTAGTAATAATAACATTGAACACAACAAACTTCAGTATAACAAGGCACCGCAGTAGCTCAGGCAATAAACACATTTGTGGCACGATAACAATGTCCAAAAAAGTGGTAACAATGAATCGATTATAACTTTTAAGAAAATAAGCATAATGAAACGAAAGGCATACCGCCGTGTAAACAAAGGAGTCCCGTTACCGTAAACATCCGCATGAAGCCGGTCGGACCGTCAAGGCCGGCGAAATGAGTGCGGCAAAACATGTCTCGTAAACTGCTTTCCGGCGGCCATTTTATGCGTATAGCTCCATGAGATCTGAACAGATCCGGATGTTTGAGGTGTCGATCGATCAACCGCGATAATATCGACTAAATAAACGCGAAAAACAATTATTCGAGATAAATTGGTCTCTCAAATTTAAATTTGTGAACTTTCGAAATGCCTCTAAATTCAAAAGTTAAGAGCATGCAAAAGTAGAGACAAGCGTAACAGAAGAACAGCGCATCCCATGACGAATCAAACAAGCCATTGACCACCTTGCGGAGTACAAGACGGCAGAGGTAGAGCAAAGGAGAGGTGGAGCACGGAGGCTCCCTAGACTCTGTGACTGTAGAACGGCGAGACGTCGGTTACAAACAGACGTCGAATCCAACGGTTTACCCCAGCGATTCTCAGGTCATAGGGCCGATTAAATCTGAAGTAACAACGACTGAACAGTGGAGATGTGGGTAGAGGCGGCGGCATCTGGGAAGGCGGTCGTCTGCTAGCATTTGAGCCGAGAGAGACAGATAGAAAGAGCAAGGCAGCGTACAACGTCGGCACATTGTACAAAATAGCGCAGAAGAGAATTTAGATTCTCAAAAGACAAAAATGACCTTAGCCGTTGAATATTGTAAGCATGACGCTAAATAATTCCTGTTCCTTCAGTAACAATTCTTTGCACGGTCCGCAAACCACACTACATGCTTCTGCAATCGTTTCTTGCTCGTTGGCAACGTTGCAGCCAGTACCATGATGACCGGCAGTGTTCTGCTCGTCAACTTATTATTTTTTTAAATAATTATACACCTTAAACAGTATTTCTCAAGCCTGCCTGTGCAGTACTTGTCTTTTTACAGTCTCTCCTTCCATTTATTTATCTTACATACAGCATATTGTCGTTGTTCCTGCAATAACACCCTATGTGCAAAATATAAAATTTTTGAGTAGGAACAAAAAACACATTTATTCATTCTATGGCAGTGATACATAGGAAATTGCGAATTTATACATTTTCGAAAGAAAGAAATATAATTACAAGGAGATTTTAATATTTGCTGTATCACTATTTAAGTTATTTAATAGAGCAAAAATCTGAAAATCGATAAATATGTCACATAATAATTGCAGGAATAACGATGATATGTTAGTCTTACTTATTAAATGTACTGAAACACTCAGACATGAACAAACGAACTCGGGAAGGACTCGTTACTAATTCCGATCAGTTCTACAATACAAGCTTGTGACATCACATGTCAGAAATGCTACTCATATAGCCTTTCCAGCTGTCGTCGACTCTAGTAGTAATGGAAATAATGGCGACCTCTAGAAACACGATAAAGTAGGAGAGATGTAACTGTTCATTACATAGGTTATGCAATCTGTTGGCTGTGTCGTAAAAATTCTTTTAGTACGGCAACGAACTGCGATGTGAAACAAAGCGCATAAAATAATTCTGGAGCTCACACAGATAAACCAATCAGCATCGACACAACCTGCAAAAACACAATATTATTAGATTTTTCTTCCCCAAATCTTCCGTTCTCCAATACAGACCGTTTGCTTTTTTTTATTCGCGATCTGAGGTTCCATTCCCAGCGTTGACTGTATACTTGTAGTGTATGCAATTAGAGCATTTCCCGTAGTTCTGCCGTTACCCTCAATTTTAAAAATTTCAATAAAATATTTTTCCATTTCACCTTTCCTTCCATCTCATTACAGATAATTATTTCAAGTAATTAAATATGTCGATACACGGTGAAGTACCGGACGAGCATCTATCATACTAGATGGAGATGGCCGGAAAGATGATTGATTGGCTTCCTCTAAATCGGTCATCACCGTCGATCGCCGCGAGCCGGGTACGTCCAGTTCGCGAGACTCAATGACCCACCTGTCAGCGTTTGATTCACGAATGGAACCCAGGCAACCTGTCGAACTTGGACAATCATCGCATATATATATAAATATACAGGGACATCACTTTATTTTTACCAACATTTTTAACATTAACCTGGCTATACTCGGAAACACTGTTACCCCCTTCCATTACAGGAGTTTGATGTTACTAGCGCAATATATAAACAAATCATTTTACTAGGTATAGGAGGAGAGAAAAGTAGTGTATCCATTTATGTTGTAGGGAAATACGATATTACGATTTTCAGTTTGATGATCACTTTTACGGAATTTATCAAAATACAGTAGAGTAGTAACATTTTTTTTTAAACTCAACTTTTCAGGCGGCTATGTTCGTTATGTAATGTCTACATTATTTAGCATATTAATTATTGGTGTTAACATACAATATAGAGAGTGCATTTAAATTGAAGGGGTCATAAGTAAAGGGCTGTAAGTGCACTTAAGCTACTTTTGTGAAACTGGGGTTTAAATATTTAAGGTTTCGTAAAATCGGTGAAATTTTTATTTAAATTTTAATGTGTGATGCGATTAAAATATCCCTTTGCCACTAAAATTTTAGATACTTTAGCTTACACTGGATGCACTTAACTCATGTTATTACAAATGTCACTACCATTCCTTTGCTTCTAGCCACCTCAATTCAAAATGAGCTAATCTGAATTTTTAAACAAGTTGCTGAAAATGGTTGCCGTTCATTACAATGCAGGCTTCAATTCTTTTATGCATATTATTAAAAACATTTTGAAGCATATTCTCTGAAATTGAATTTATCGTTTCTTGAATATAATGTTTAGTACGATATTATTAATATAGGTTCTTTCTTCTATAGAAAACGCAACCATATTTCTGAAACACGCTATACACTGCAGTGTTTACTTCAGTCCTTGAAGACTTCGAATGCAACAGCGGCCGTAAGTTTGTGTCTGACGGGAGCAAGGACATTAGTGAAGGGGTGGGAGTGAAGTACATTCAGAAATGCAGGTACAATAAAAATGCAAGTAAAAATAAAATGATGTCCCTGTATATATATAGGGCGCAAGATGGGCCAAAGCGTTCCGGGTCCAGCCCTCTAAAAGCCGATCCAAGTTCCTCCATAATAATAACTTAATAATAATCCGTGGCGCTACAGTCCGTGAAGGGCCTAGACCGACCAGCCGGCTGCTGGCCTCACGCCCACATGCCGAAGCAGAGGTGAACGATCATCCAACCAGAATGGAGGTATCGTGTGGTTAGCACGATGATCCGCCAGCCGTAAGTTCCTCCATTAGTCTAGTGTTAATCGATGGACCCACTGTTGGAGAAGACTGGACAGCGTACGAGGAATGATCATATTGCCAGTCTAATAACTGGCGAGACTCGCTGACCTACAGGTATGGTAGCTATTCTTCCCTTTGCTATTTCCGGAATTAAAACTCCAACAAATCATGGGATTACAATAATATCACCTCTATCTCTGAGAAACGTTCACAATATTGATGAACTACGGCAGTGATGTCAAAGCAAGATCATTTTTCTGACCTTGAAGTCGTGCGCGGGCAGCAAGCGCTAAGTATGGAAAGAGGAAGGGTTGTGTATATGAATAAGCAACCTGTTGGATTAAGAAAACAGTGGTGCACAAACTTCAAACGGAATGTGAAATTTTATGTCGTTATTTTTATATGGCTTCTTTCTGTTTAATATTATCTATATTGTCCGTAAAAAAAGTACTAACACTGATTTCTTAATATTGCACTTGTGTTTTAAATCTTAATAACATAATAGAGAGTTAAGAAGGAATATTCACTTAGGGCCGTATTCATAGACATTTTTAGCGCGGGCTTCCGGTGGATGATCAGCGTTTTTCGTATTCATAAACCAGTGTTAGCGATATGATATGATTTGAATTCTGTACAAGTAACCAGTGGATAGCCGGGGCTAGCTTAGCACGCTCGTAGCGCGTGCTGCGAAATGTCTATGAATAGCACCCTGAAATTCCATAGTAGTATAATATTAAACTGTATTAAGTGGATGAAACACATCATTCATAAAGAAAATGATATTTCAAAGAAAGAGATTGAGTATGACATGATAAGTTGGAATTTGTATTGATGGTATCTTTAGCCTTACAAAAGTAATCAATAAACTAATCAAGACAATATTACAGTACAAAGCAAAGTTACCTAGGTACTGTATCTGTTTTAAGTGTAACTAATATTACATAACAAAACTCTTATCGCATTATGCTTTTAAGGTGATATTTGTGAGCAACTTCCTATCATCAGAATATTAAATTATTTTCTCGAAATCTGCTGAAGCTATAGGGCTGACATTTTTACAACACATGGGCACGTATCTTTTGCTTATGATGTAACAGTAGTTGCTTTGTTAATTCATTTCCTTACAAACAATTTCCATGCGAATATTTTCCAAATTTTCAATACACTATCTTCAGTAATACGTATATACGGTATATTAGATTTACGAAAACATTCTGTAAGGCTACTAAATAAATAGGCCTATACCTGGAAATTTCACTTTTCTATACGAAAAGTTGAGAAAATATTTCTTTTGAATAAAAAAATCAAACTTGTGAAAAATGAGCATTAAAATTAAAACTTACATTCTTATAATGCACTTATACTTCTCAGGCAAATCTAAAAATTAACATAGATACAGTTTTAATAAGTTCTCTTCCCTTTATCTATTGAATCAGTGCTGGCCATCCCTGAATATAGGTCGACCAAGAGGCATGTACCACCTCTTTCGTCTGTCTCTTTCCTTTCCGCTGTAAAGCGCTCAGGCTCTCCTGGGCTCTAAAGCGCGCCCTTGCTCCTGTGGGGGTCAATTGACATGCCTGAACTACGGTATGAGTGCAGAAGAAATTTCTTCGTTCCTCCTTAAACAAGAACGTGTACAATTTATTTATTTTAATTCATTTATTTAACTAGCTATCTAGTGAGTACAAATTAAATTTATAAAACAAAAATGTTTCTAGCCACTACCGTAAGAGCCAGACTCGTGTACGATGTGGTCTTAGCCAATGATATAACATAAAATTTACAAGGACAGTTTACTAAATACAGTAAGTAACTAATTCAAACCAATAAATAACACACCAAGAGCAAAAAAAGAAGAAAGAGAAAAAGAGAGCAAAATACACATTTAATAGAAATTGACAATCAGACAGAAGCCAGTGATATTCAATAAGAATATGAATATAGTCGACAGAAATAAGAGGAAAAAAAAAATACATTTGTTAATATTATATATCATGAATAATTTTAATTTTTTTTTTAAAGCTTAAATTTTAAAATATTTCAAATTTGGAAAATGGTTTGTAATTTTATTATAAAGTCTTGGGCCGAAACTAGCACCATGTTTAAGAGCTGCACTTCTATGACATTTAGGCTCAATTAATGGGAAAGTAGACTTTTGTCTTCGAGTGCGATATTCATGTCGATTAGATTTATGATTTATTTGATTTCTGTGATAGTAAGTTAATAAACTATATTTACAAATTTCTTTAATAATTAATTTGCCTTTTAGAGTGTCATAAAAATTATTTATTCAGGACTGTGAATCAACAATATAACTTATTAAAATAAAAATAAATTTTCATTTATGGGTACTGTGGTGATTAATAGCAAGGTCATTAAGTCAAGGAAGGACGAATTTCTTTTTCTCATGTCATTTTGAAAAAAAAAAGAAGGGGCAGCACAGATTGTCTTAAGTATGTACGAAACTTTCATAATGCTTGATGAAATGCAGAGAGTAACCTATGAAAAGGAACAGCTTGAACGACAAGAGTATGATGACATAATTCCTGGAAGAGGGGACCAAGTTGCTTGTTAGCCAGTCGAAGTGTCATGACTGGATTTGCATAATTCACGATCAGCATCTGAATGATGTCACACTGTTGTGAACCTTCACAAATCGTAGTGCGGAAATGACGAAATAAGTGTAATAACGGAAGTGAAATATGGATAATATTACTAATGAAGCTGAGTAAATTTGAATATATGACTTTCTACTTCCTTGAAATGTCCAAGCAGAGGGAGAGACTATGGGTTCAATCCCGGGTCGAGTCGGAATTTTCAATCTCTCATAATTTCAAAAGCGACTCCGAGGTGCATTCTGATTCCCATGGAATTGGACACCGCGTATTTATCACGGGTAAAACACGGTCGAACTGTCGTGTGACTACATCACTTCCTTCTTATAACGAGATACAGAAAAAACGTGGGATTTCTACATTTTTACTTACTGTAGGCCTCATTGGCGTATACCTCGTATTTTTACGTTTATTTTTACGTGAAACGTCTGTGTTCGAGCTACAAGACAGAAAAATTGTAATGTTCTGACATCAAAGAATTACTCTGACGTCACTTGTGGTACCATGAATCACAATCAAAGAAGGGGGGAAATGGGAGGAGAAACAAATGAAATGATATGCGATCGCGCGTCCTTTCAAGGGAATTTGAGGACATGACGAAAAATCTGTGTGGGCTCCAAGCTTGTTGACCACTCGTCTCACTCCATTTTCATCGTTCAGAAGTGTAAGATGAGCTTCCTGCCTCGTAGTTTTCGACGCTGTTCGTCTCACTCCTTTTTATTTAATGTGTCTCGAAGATTAAATCTGTAATTCTTATGTTCCGAGTGCAACTAAATATATCCCCCTCCCCTAAAACAGTACTACTATACAGGGTGAACCGTAAGTAATATAATTAATTCTGGTGAATGATTCCTTTAGTAAAGCGTAACAAACAAAGTCAAATACCATTTTGCTGTATTTTGAACAGGTTTCCAGAAAAATGAATTACGAGATCGTGCAACGCTGTGTAATTAGCAGGGAATGCACATAATCCTGTGTTGCTCTGAACAACTCCTTCACCTGGCTTTAGGCTGGGGTGAAGTCTTGGGAGTAGTACGGGTTTCACATGCTGATATAGAAAGAGCTTGGGACTCCGGACCCTTAGGGGCTTATAAGGCTAATCGTCCTCGAAATGGGATATGTTTCTATAAGGGGCTGAGGGAGGGTGACCCACCTTTAAGTGTCGGATTTACGAATGTCACCCAGGTCATCTGTCGTACTTGGACAATCATTGCATAGGCTATACAGTATAGGGCACACATTGGGTAAAAGCGTGCCTAAGTGCACGGACCTGTCCGGGTCCAGCCCTCATAAAGCCGAACACTACTATTGCTTGATCATGATAGCATTCAGCAGTTTGTCTAGACTTTGAATAAACTATATATGAGCCGTTCAGAGCAGAAGTGGTGTAAGTCAATTTTGACTTACACCACTTCTGCTCTGAACGGCTCATATAAACTAGGCTAATGATTCGGTCGTTATTATACAAATTTAAATGACATGAATATATATTTTGCCTGTAAATGTATATACGAAGAACAGAGAGATTGAGAGAGAGAGAGAAAAGAGAAAGTAGGAATAAGTATTTTGTATATATATTATTTATTTGAGCCGTTCAGAGCAAAAGTGGTGTAAGTCAATTTTGACTTAAACCACTTCTGCTCTGAACGGCTCATATCATGTAAGATATCACTAAATTTTTACATATTTTACTTTAAGATAAACCCATATACAATAGGCCTAACCAATTTCATTAATATGAATTTCAAGTGTAAATATTTTAATGAGATTCAATTTAAAGTTTTGTACCTACACTATAATAAAACTGATATTTTTGTTAATATAGTATTACATATAGGTACACGCCATACTGGTCAGCCCTCTGGTGTAGAGACGCTGGTTCGTAACGAGGAGGTTTCGGGTTCGATTCCCGGCTCTGCCAGGGGATTTTTCCTTGGTTGGGAATTATTCCTTGGTATGCATGCCCTAGATGTTTGTGATGCTTTTAAGTTTAAGTTAGATTAAGTTAAATATAAGCGTTAAGAAGGGACTGACGCACCTTACCAAAAATCCACTGTGAATATACCCTTAAGGGATCACCAAGGGCTGCCAGGGACCCAATGGACTTGGAAAAATAGATCCTATATATCGATTGTGGCAATGAAAATATGAATAGGTAACAAAGAAGGTCGTGGTGTAACATATGTATAAAATGCAGCAAGTTTACTATTTTATTCTATTATTCTGATTAATGTTATAAATAAAAGTGTATGAATAATATAAAATCAACTAAAATAATTTAATAAAGTGAAAATGCTATACCAATCGCATTAAGATAATTATTTTTTTTAGAATTTATCTTACGAGAAGATCTCTATATACCGCTACGCTTCCTGAAGTCCTCGGCAAAGATACAAATTCCTCCTGGCAGTACTAATGAACGGTACATACACACGGCAGGTGATCTTGAAGGAAAAATTTAAATTTCCGAGTAGAACATAAGATTTGAAAAGATAGAAATGGCGGGCTGCTCGCAAGTAATGTCAGAATCTTATGTTTATTTTCCCGTAGAGTTCCGAGAAATGACTCTCGTCCCTGTTCGATGACAGAGTGTATGCTATTTATGACGAAACATTCTAGGATTCAGAATCAGCTGTAGAGTAGGATGTATTAAAACTAAAACTCACGATCTCGATCATAAGTGTGGCTTTCAAATTAACGAAAATGAAACATGTTTTATGGATGTAATAAAAATGTCTTAATGGTTGTGAGATTTGTCATACTCGTGGGTGGATCGAAGTTCTTGGAATATTGCACTGAAAAGACATTAACTGCATCGCCTGCAACATTCATAAATCTGCAAGTCATAATTATTGAACAATGAGAGTAAAATTATTTAAGAATCGAGCGAATTAAAGGTGTAATACATCTTTCAATAATCTAAAAGAAATAGACATCCAAAATTGCAGATAGCTCTCTATGTATGTACAGTATCTCTCTTTGGTCTCCTATATATTGATGTTCTGATTGATTTCACGAGAGCTGGATGCACACACGCCATCTCCTACATAGGCCTATGCAGAGTTGTTTCCGATCTCTGATAACGTATATGAATGACATCATGTCCATCAAGAGTCACACGATAGCTGAACTGTGGCGCGAGGTGACAGACTAGGAGTGATCTCATAGTCAGAGTGCACGGCGACTCACAGCAGAAATTCCCAAGAAAATCGAGCCTTTTTTGGAGGGGTACATTACGACCCTTTCCAATGCCAAGTACAGTTAAGTGAAAATAAAAGGATCCTGCAATAAACGAGGTTTCGTTATTTCCAAGAAAGGCATATTCTGTGTACCGTACTTAATAAGATTGGTAAAGCTCGAATATAATTAATTTGTATCATTTCGTGGGGTACGGCGACTTGTGACGGGGGTGGATTTTCTTGCTTTTTCCACTCTGGAATTAATCTCATCCGAGATTTTTCAGTCTTATTAGGTACACACAAGATGCCTTTCTTGGAAATAACGAAACCACATTTTTTTGCAGGCTCCTATTGTAATTACTCGTTGTTCTATGACAGAATACGCATTTCAACTGTGAAGCTAGCGAATTAGAGACGAAAGGATGCTGTTCAGGAACTCACTTTGTCTGTGCTACTTTATCGTTAGTACTAATACTTGTTCAGAAAAGAATAATTAAAATATGGCTTAATAAACCAATTGCTTACTCATTACTCATCCGATCTTTTGTTCACTGATTTGATGTTCTGAAAATTAAACAAATTTATTATATTACCTTATTAAACTTCATAGCTACATAAAAATCGCAATAAATTCAAATTGTATAATCATAAATGTGGAACTAAATGATACGATTTTATACGACTAGAGGAACCAAAGTGTTTTACAAGTACAGCTCTTAACCATGGTATCTAGTTTGTTCCGAGGTTATATAATCATATAATGGAAAAATACCCAAATTTGGAAAATTTTAGTATCAGAAAATTAGAAAATAGCGTTAGGAAATTAATTTTTAAAGAATATACATTGCTTTAATATGTATATGTATTTATATGAGTTAAATTGTTAAAATTGAAAATGCATTTTTAAAGATAATTTATCCCTATGTTTTTTCCCTTGATCCACTTTGTGTCAAATAATTATCTCTGTTTGTGTTAAGCACGTGTTTAGATAACTCCCTGAGCACGAGATTTACTCCTTCATGGAAGAATTAAGTATGTATTTTTGTAAGGTCCCTGTGGGTATTAAGGCCCACCTAACGGATCTTTCATTATGACCGTTACTGACATTGGTTTAGAAATACACTAATGAGGTAATGTCTAAAGGTGTTTATTTATGTAACAAAATACAAAAAAAAAAAACAGACTGATATATCAAAATGTTTCCCTGTTATTCCAAATTTAGCAAATCTTTACAACTGGGCCTTATTTCCCGAGTAGTCTGTTAATATGGCCCATGCCGTAGGGTAATAGAGCCCAAAGAGAACACATTTCAATTAACTCATCAAATTAAGAAACAGAATTAATATCACAATAACATAACGTGAAATGAATAGAAGCAACAATTACATGTACTGGAATATCTGAACAGTCGTATTTGTAAACAATAGTGACAATAAACTTCTGATAATCTGAAACAGTGTGTCAGAGAAAAATCTGACAATTCCAAACATTTAGGGCGTACAAGAACATCTATATCAGAGGCAGTGAGGCCCACACAAACTTCATGGACCCACAATGAACTTGATGCACACTGTCTCATATCCAATGCTTCAGCTGATTCACAGACAAAACAGTACCAATCCTTATTAACATCATGTCTAGACTGGGAGATATTGCTCTTTTTCAAGCCAACTGTTTTCGTTTTCTCAATATCTTCCTCCTTAGTGTTTTCCTTTTAGGGGTTGGATTCTTATTTCCTATTCCTTTATTATTGTCTTTCTTATATCTTTCTTCTTCTCTCTCTTTGGTTACTTTCACAAAGAATTCCTTTGTAAGTGTGACAGCTTTATAATTTAATGCTTTTCTACCGATTACCCGTTTCTCGCATGCTATTTTCTTCGGTGTCCTGAGAATAGTTGCGAATGGGCTTGTTATCTTACCAGTATTTTTAATTTGTACTATATTTGTGCTGGCACCCTGATTGTCATCACTCTGGGTACCTTCTATTGTAGTTGATTGAGGTGTTGAACGCTGGGAGCCAAATGCCTTATTTTCTATACCAAATAAAGATGATTCAGTTGTAATTTGTGAATGAGTTGCTGATGGTATTTCTGACTCCTGTTGTTCCAGTAGACGTTCAGGACCAAACTTGGAGCAAAGGCTGTTTCTGGTATAACATCTGGCGCAAAAAGATAGATACCAGTGGCTCGGAAACCATTGGCGACATTTTGTACGGTCATGCACTTATTCCAGACAGGTGTAAATATTGCTGAGAATCTCTCTTTATGTAGTCGCCTTTCAGGATGAAGATCCCACTATCTGAGCAATGTTTCATCCCAATAGTGTTCGAAAGATGTATAGATTGTTTTGTCAAATGGTTGCAGTTCACAGATACATAAGAGTAAATGTAATGTCTGCGAATAAAGTAGGCTAGTAATCCGTACTTAAATTATTTATATAGCTTACTTTAATTTTATCCCTAGATATTTATTATTATTATTATTATTATTATTATTATTATTATTATTATTATTATTATTATTATTATTATAAAACATTTGCAATCTTAAATGGAAATTCATACTCAACAATATAATTAACTTATTTAATCGTCTTGTAAATTTTAATAGTTGTAGGGAAATAAGGCCCGGGCCTTATTTACCTGTTTTTGCTTGGGCCTTATTGCACGATCACAGACCTAGTATGATTTTGAGGTTATATGTGTCATGGAGATTTTGAAAAATTATTTTGAACCTGTATCTGGAACGATGAAATATCTCTCAAGCATAACATGCAATAACATTTTCAATATTCTGAGCATTTAAATATATTATTACATTTAACTTTACTTACAATATTATAGTTTTGTCTCCTCAACAATGTTTCGGCGCGTTTTCTTCTTGTTACACCATTACTACCAACATAAGCTGCGCGCAAATTATTAGGCAGATGTTATTTCAGTTCCCCAACATGACTATAGAGTGATCACTCTTCCTCTTAGACTTGATACGCGAATTTCAAAATTGGGCCTTATTTCTCGATGGGCTTTATTACCCACTGGGACCTTGCATTTTATTTTACTAACAATAAACTATAAACTTAAGCAAGTGAACCGTGTTCCTGCTAGAGACTCAGAGCTGACAGTAGGAACAGTGTACCGGTACTCAAAGTTCACAACTTTACCACTGAAGTTGAAGTTGTCCAACGTTACTGTTGATTCAAGATACTAAAACAAATAAATCTGTTAGTCGCTGAGGATCCATTCAACGGTGTGCATGCACTTCGAACTGAATTCATTTTATGTTTACTTACATTCTTAATTCACAATCAGTATTAATTTTTTTATGCAAAGGCAGTGCCCTAACTTATCGATAACGCCCCGACTTTAAGAGTGCAACTCATAGGCCTAATGTCGCCAGTGTCGAGAACGTAGACTACGTATTTCGTCAGAGACTATCCAGAGTGCACCACATGTGGTGGGTCTTGATTACAATCATAATGAATGCTTACTTACTTACTGGCTTTTAAGGAACCCGGAGGTTCATTGCCGCCCTCACATAAACCCGCCATTGGTCCCTATCCTGAGTAAGATTAATCCAGTCCCTATCATCATATCCCACCTCCCTCAAATCCATTTTAATATTATCTTCCCCTCTACGTCTCGGCCTCCCCAAAGGTCTTTTTCCCTCCGGCCTCCCAACTAACACTCTATATGCATTTCTGGATTCCCCATACGTGCTATATGCCCTGCCCATCTCAAACGTCTGGATTTAATGTCATAATGAATGCTTATGATGGAAAATTGTTGGGATGTCAAAGGGAAACCAGAGTAGCCGAAGAAAATTCCTGCGTTTCCGGACTCCTGTTTTATTAGCCAAAGGCGCTAACACTAAGCCATAGTGGTGAGAAAAATGAAATGATCTGACGGGGTGACGAACAAGATTGCTAACGAATTCGATAGACATCTGGATATTTTGAACAGGTGTGAGATGTTGCAGGCCGTGTATCGAGAGGAAAGGATTTCATTTTGAGCTCCTCTGAAAGTCAGCTGTCCCTCTAGATCCCACCCATATTTCCCGTTCATAATTTCTAAATTGAAGACGTCACAAAATGACAATAAATCCCTTCCCTCTACATTCAGAATCGTATCGTTACTATTTCTATTTGGTCGACTTTTCTCATCCTCTTCCGTATTCCCACCTACTAATGAAATGTTCTCGCGGCCCGTTCTTGCATTGAAGTCCGCGAGAATAATGAGCTCCGCCGATTCCTGCCAGAGTCCTTCATTGCATCTAGCCGTGGGCACTTGGTAACATACGATATACTGGGTGTTCAGTTCAAAATGTGTCTTGGCTCGCTGAATGCCGTCATGTGGCTAGCTGATGAGCCTAGAGAATTCAATCTTCCTACACTTCCGCAGCTCAGGTGTATAATCTAAGAGGCAGAGAAGTTGGCTAGCAAGTACGGCGTTCATTCTGAAGAGTACGTGCCGATACGTACGGTAACGCCGGTAGTGGCAGGAATGTGAACTATTTGGAAATACGTACTGTCGAGATATGGGGAGAGGGTTAAGACGATTACTTACGTATTTGTTGACATTAACTTCGACGGTCAACATGGACACGGAGCATTTGATTTGTGTTGTGGAATGTTACCATACGCAACCGATGGTAACAAATACCCTGCGTACGACTTGCCGGCGCAAAACACAGTTCGAAAGAGGTTATGGTAGCACACAGACCGTACAGACCGCCATCTGTTGCTACGACGTTCAAGTTATACCGTACACATTCTCAAGTTCAGATTGAAGAACGCCTTAAATAATAGGCAACTTCTCTAACATATAAACTGAAACTCGCTTCAAATCGGTGACCCAACAACAGTGACGTCATGACACACTTTGAAATGAACACCCAGTATTAAATAACGCTAAAGTCTGTGAAAGTGTGGGGAAATTTATGGCAAAAGTTCGACAGCTGAGGATAGAACTGGCCGAGGGCGAGGGGGCCAAGGAAATAAGGGGAAGGGTTATTTATTAGGATTGCAATTGAGTAGTATTAACACTGAGCGATTAAGGTAATTAGGGGATAATGCTATTTTTGTATTTATTGTGTGTTTTTTTCTATTTGTTTTTTATTGCGTGTGTATATGTTTTTTATGTCTTGTATTTATATTTATTATTTGGATTATTTATTGCAATTTCAATAAGGAACTGAATTGAATTGTTCATATATATATTTTCACTGTGTTTTTTCATATTTTACACTTTATTATTATTATTATTATTATTATTATTATTATTATTATTATTATTATATATGTATTTCACTGTGTTTTTTTTTCATATTTTACACTTACTTTATTTTTATTATTTCTTTATTAGTTTTGTGAAATTTCGTATGGAATTAAATTAGTTGTAATTGTAATAATTAATGATAATAGAGTGAAAATAACAATTACTGTTGTTTTACTATTTTATTACTCGTAGTATTCTTTTTGTTTTCTTTGAAGATTCAAACTGTTAATTGGAATCAAAGTTTATATTAAAGTTGTATTATTTTCAAGTTATCAATCCGTCCCAGTATTAGACTAGACTCCACATATTATGTAATGTCCTGTATCCGTTTCGTCGTAAGAATGAGATTTTTTCAGCGTATATTTCAATGGGATTCACTACAAAAGTTAATATGAGTTACCTTATCACCATGTTCTGAAAACTGTATTATCAAAGGTCGATACAAGTGTTTTGTAATTACGCTTACTATAGCTCTCGAATAGAAATTTCAGAATTATACAGCAATAGCCTAACATCTCTTTCTTTCATATCCCCTATAATTAGTCATTCATAGCAATATTATTACTCACTGCTACACTATCTTACGTCGTCAGAAGCTGACAAGATGTCCTTAAATAACCCCACAGGCAGTATGGTTTGCTTATGTTCAACTACAAACAAACTGAAGGAAACTATAGTAAGCTTACATGTGTTTTCGTCGAATAAACAAGCGGATAAGAAGAATCTTTCTTCCTAATTCGGAAGTGATGCATTTTCAAAGAGAACTTGAACGAATGACACCCTTAAGATTTTCCTGGAAGCGTCCTACTATTACATTACGGGAGTGTGATGTAAGACTGGTTAATTTCATGAAATGCGTAGCTGAAGTATTCAGTGGTTTGGCAAGAGTGCCTCGTGGAGGAAGAAGTCCCTCTTCAAGGAATTTATGGAGGACACAGATAATAGGAAACTACTTAATGAGAAATATGTGCGGGTGTAGATTAGAATATGTGGACACGTCATTTCCACAGCTTCAATTATGAAACCTTGTTACACAGAAACTACATAACACAGGAGCGGATGCGGTTGTATCACTCTTGAAGATATGATGCTGCAGGCTGCTATAATTTTGAGTCTTCAAGGAATGAGATAATACGTCGGGTTTAGGAAATAGCGAGACACTCTGACACAGCTTTCATGTCCAAATGTGTACAATGCTTTGCTTCATATTATTTTTTTTACTTGGTTATTTAACGACGCTGTATCAACTACTCGGTTATTTAGCGTCGATGAAAATGGTGATAGCGAGATGGTATTTGGCGAGATGAGGCCGAGGATTCGCCATAGATTACCTGACATTCGCCTTACGGTTGGGGAAAACCTCGGAAAAACCTAACCAGGTAATCAGCCCAAGCGGGAATCGAACCCGCGCCCGACCGCAACTCCGGATTGGCAGGCAAGCGCCTTAGCCAACTGAGCTACGCCGGTGGCTGCTTCATGTTATCATTGGTGTGACTATGAATGAAGTGTATATTATACACGTCTTTAATTATAGGCCTAATTAAGAATTACAGAAATATATAGGCCTGTTTATTTATTGATATATATTATGCGTCTCTAATGGTAGAGTTTCCACTTAAAAGTTTGGCAGACATTCGTTCGATTTCCAGCAGTGAAGTGGAGATTTCTTTTCCTCTCCACTCTATGTAGGGTAAAGGTAGGTAATATTGTGATACTAATAATATTGTGATAGTTCTTTTTGAGAATGTTTTCACAATTTTACTGAGCGAGGAAGGACCGGTTTTGTGCAGAAATAACTTGATAAACCATAGGTGACCGGAGCTCCAAGCCCTTCCTGACAAGTGGACCATCCTTCCTCAGCCGATGATAGAACCAGGTCAGGTGGCCCGGGTTCGAATCCCGGTCGTGGCAAGTTACCTGGTTGAGGTTTTTTCCGGGGTTTTCCCTCAACTCAATACGAGCAAATGCTGGGTAACTTTCGGTGCTGGATCCCGGACTCATTTCACCGGCATTATCACCTTCATTTCATTCAGACGCTAATTAACCTAGATGTTGATACAGTGTCGTAAAATAACCCAATAATAATAAAAAAAATAATATATTCAGGTCCGCTCCGCATACGAGTAGCCTGATAAGCCCAAGGACCTCGAGTCCCAAGCTCCTCAATTATCAGCATCGGAAACCCGTATTACCCCGAAGATTTTATCCTAGCCTATTTTTACTATTGCAGGTGATAGGTAAAATGAAGAGGAAGTGAAGTGTTCGTAGCATGATAGATGGAAAAGAGAGTAACCGAGAAAACCCTCTTAAATGTCTGCTTTGTCCACTAAAAATTCCATCTCAACCTGGCCGAGAATCGAACCCACCCAACCCGCCTGGATGGATGACTTCAGCCACAGACGCGACGCTCTATTGCACCAAATATGATATCCACTTTGTTCTACCGACTACAATGTTTGGTACAGTAGAGGAGGCAAGACCTGTCCTGTGGCCTTATCATGTGTCGTGGCTATATCACCAATGAGTATGGAATGGGGGACGATAGTTTTTAGTCTGAGATGAATTTCCGCGTAGGTAGACTCGTATATGTACTATTAACAATCCTGAAACAAACTCTCTTTCTGATAGCTTATTCTTTCCCCTCACGGACAGCTCACATGCCAAGTCTCTCCTTCTCATCTGTACTCGAAAGCCACTGTTCTAAGCTGTTAGTATTCCGGTTAAGCATTGTACCACTCTACTCTTAATACTTACTATCCTAATGTAAACGGCCATATCACTAGTGCTACTGCTACTAGGTACTATCGCTGCTACTAAATTAATTAATTAATTTTATGACAAAATTATTATGTCTCTATCTGTATAATTTCCGTATGAAATATCAATAATGTGGATATGGAGAAGAATTGAGCGTGTGAAATGGACAGATAAAATAAGAAATTAAGCTGTGCTAGAAAGAGTGGGTGAAGAAAGAATAATGCTGACAGTGATCAGGAAGTGAAAAAATACACTGAAAAGAATTATGAACGGAGAAAATTTCGGGGTAGAAGAAGATATCAGACGATATATAAGATATATGGATCGTAAGTGAAGAAAAGAGGAAGGCGGAAAATAGGAGAGATTCGACAATGCTGGGTTTGCAGAAAAAGATCTACCCTTGGGCAGAAAACTATCAATGAATGAATATCCAACAATTTAGTAAAAATCAATCTTCACAGTTGGACAAGCCTAATGTCGAAAACGACTTTTTCAGTATGAGCGCTACTGAAAGCATGCACTTCCATAAAACATGTTAAAATAAATTTACGCGTCATCACGATGCGAATTCTTGGTATAACGAAAAGGTGAAACTGAATGGCATTCTCCGTGTTTTGCACGTCGCAGACATGATTCAAGGTTAGTCTTTCTAATGCCCCGGAAGTAACACCTATGGCCAGACGTAACAGTTGTCTTCAATTGGCTGGTGAACAATTGCAACACGAAGGAGTGTACCATTTTACGGCTTGTAGTCTAATAACTGCACCTTTGTAGAGTTTGTATTTAATTAACTACGAGACAGAGATCACTACGAATTTTCTCATTATTTGACAAAAGAGGAACGTATTATGATACTGCTGAAATATGTTTCGACTTTTCCGCCAAAATATATATTTTTTTCAGTATCCCTGATGCCCAATAGTTATTTTGGGCATGATGTGTTTCTATACAGATATTTCTCAAGAACCTACTTAACGAATTTTTTCATATTCACTATATTAGAGGGAATTTATTTGGAAATGATGCATATGAATTACAGAATGGATGGTGTTCAATGACAGTCCGTTTAAGGGAGAACCCTTAGCATAATATGAATGGAAAAGTCCTCCACCATTTTGTTCTTTTCCGTTTAAATTTCTAGAGGTAGCATACACGTTGCCAAATCAAGCGGTCCATAATTCGATTCCCGGCGTGGGGAATGGAATAAATTTTCCTTCCGTCTACCTAGTTGCAGGTTGTCTTGCGATGTCCCTGAGGTGATTGCGTCGTGTGAATCCCACATTCAGGGAGGATCGCAATGTGCAGATGTGCAGTATATAATATTGGCTCACAGGAAAATAATATCCTTCTTCTCTACATCGCACAGGCTTGTAAGTCGGAAAATAGGGGACGTGAAACATTTAAGGAAAAAGAAGCGTTTAGATTTAACAGAAATAATTTTTACATGGCTATTACACTTTTACTACGTCATACTAATTTTGACCAATAAAACGGTACGAAAAGACATCTTTCAACCAATCATGGGTGCTTATCGCACAATTTTATCGCTTCCCTAACATTTGTTTGTTTTTATCATTACCCTAGCATTTGTTTCTTTGTTTGCCAACATGGCAAACTGAAAATTATTTACGGTACTATAAAACATGCTTTGCGATCGTCATTTGTTTCCCGCATAGATAGTCGACTGAAAATGGCGGCTCCGTTCAAACATTTTGGTGAAGATAACACTAGTGAAATAGAATTTTAGTAATTCAATTAAGATTTATGTTATTGTATGAGAGTATTTTATATCTTCTAATCTTTATATACTTTCTTCTGTTTTTATCACCTCCCTACCATTTTCTCTTTGTTTGCCAACATTTCAAACTGCAAATTCTTTACGGTACTGTAAAACATGCTTTACGATCGTCATTTGTTTACAGCATAGACAGTCAACTGAAATGGCGGCTCCTTGCAAACGTTTTGGTGAAGCTAACATTAGTGAAATATAATTTCAGTAAGTGAATTAATATTTTATTGTATTAGAGTAGACCTACTTTATTTCTCATAATCTTTATATACTTTCTTCTAATCGTGTAATAGTCAATTAAATCCCACTCGAGTTTTGATTTTCTCTAGATAAATCAAAACCTCTAGTGAGATTACTGTTGATAATTTTTATCACATTACACTGGTCTACAGGCAAAAAGATTCAGAAACCAAAGTAGTCAAATATTACTAACTGAACAAGAATCTGAAAATAAAATTGGCAATTTTGCTCTAGTTTTCAAAATCTCGAAAATAAATGTTCTCTATCTCTACATAGTCCTTTATTTTTACTTTACTTTATTACTTATAAACAGACTTCGGTCTAGAGACACAGAGTAACCAGTATGAGGTTTAGAGTACACGGAGTATAAAGGACGTCATGACCCGTGTTGGAAGGGTGACTGCAACAGCACACGTGGGTCCTTAATGTGCATTACCGTTGTGTGTATTGCTGCTTGGCTGCGGTACGTGTAACAGGTTTAGGCGTAGGGACATCTGATTGAAGGTTACTACTCACATTAATACTTTAATGGTAGACATTTATTGTCTACTAGCCATACCCGTGCGCTCCGCTGCACCCGTTAGAAATAAATATAAAGTAATTACATAATTAAAATAGGACATTTGACCCAGGGAACATTCGTGTTTGATAGAAGGATAAATCGTTTAATATGTTACTTAAATTAAATTGCATCCAAATAATTAAAATGCGATCATTTTGGTCCAGAGACACTCATTTGGTGCAATGACAATTCCTTTAACATGTTTCTTAATTTTTATTACATGCAACCATAGTTTAATGAACAGTGACATCATTTAGATTTAATGTGTATACTTTATTTTACTTGCTATATGTTTCCATTGAATTATGGTAATAACTTAATTTTAACCCTTGTTTTCTACGTATTCAGTAAATGGCGCTTGGCCCACTATGGTTCTGAACCCTTGAAATAGCTTATATTATATTATATTATATTATATTATATTATATTATATTATATTAGGTCTATATAAAAAGTGTGTTGATAACGGATGTACTCCGATAAGTAAGTTTTTAATTTGTTATGGGGGCTCTTGAATCTCAGGAGGAACAAATTTTATTTTACAATAGCGCAACATAATCTGCTTGGCTCATTGCCCAATTTTTTTTTTGCATTGCATTTAATGCATATGTATTTTATGTATTTTAACACAATTCAATTGAGCATAGTTAAAATTTGGATTATAAAATAATGGAATGTTAAGCTAATATATTATTACTGGATACTAAATGAATACACTCTCATTGTTCGTTAATTCTCTGAGATAAACATTATTTTAAGAAATACAGGAAACGAATATACAGAATAGCCTATCAAGTTTCCTGTGCATAAGAAGCTATTTTAAGGTATATGTACACCTTTACATACAAAAAAAATTTGTTTTGTATAATTTTGGTCTGTAAAATTTTTATACAATTGAGAATGGTACCAGAAAGAGAATGAAGTGAACAGATCCCTTGAAATTATGTCTAAATTGTTTTTAAAAATTATTTGTTTATAATTTTGACATGCAACTTGAAACATGATAGCTCATGCAGTTTTTAAGATAGAGCCACAGTTTTTTCACTGTTTTATAGCTAAAACCATTCTTTAGTGCCTGACATAGAACTATTTTTTATTTTTATTTACATTAATTAAATATTATCATATATGTAACTTACAATAATATTTTATGTTGCATAAATCATGTAAAAATCCATAGATAATTATTAATTATATTAATGTTATTTTACTCATTGTCAGGCACTGGGGGACATTTCAAGCTTCAAAATGACACCAATATCTTCTTGGTATCACCATATTTGACTGAGATATCATGTTTGAAAGAATTAAATATTCTAAGATTACTATTTACAAGAAATGAGCCACAAACTTTCAGAGCCTAGAAGACTCCATCATCATATGTCACCCCTTAAGCAGCTTCATGTCAGTCCAGTTTCAGCTTCATTCTGCCTCTCAAATACCTCCGTCTTGTTTTAACTTCAGGTGTTGAATGTTTTTTTTTTTTTTTTTTTTTTTTTTGTCCCTATTTCCTTCGATGCAACAAATCCTGCGATGGTGTTTGTTCCAGGGTTTATGCCCACCATCCTCCTCAGAATTGTAATTTCTACTTTTGGACTCTTATTAAAATGACGTACAACATCCTTGACACACAAATTTACAGTTTTATGACTAACAGTAAAAGATTATAAATTACTTCATTATGTAAAAATGTTTTTTCAATCTAATGATCATGCACAGATATCTATGCATCTATTTCGGGACTAGAAAGAAGTTTATTTTACAAGCAATGCTGGACAAGGGGTTTGACTGCTACGAAGATCACTCCAAAAGTAAGTGACCGTGGCTGATGACTCAGCATTTTGGAAAATGGGACTTATCTGAAAAACCATAAGGCATAAATCAATAATTCTTATATAAAATTAAAGAGGAGAAAATTCTCTATTACAATAGTTATATTTTGAAAATTCTAATTTTTCATCATTTTTTGCGTTTTGTGGGTGTACAATATACCTTAATCTTACCTGTCCTCAATTCACTCAGAAGTTACTGTAATAACATTATAGCATTATGTCCATATAGAGAAACTACACTTTCTAATGGTGAAATAATAATTAATTATACAAATCAGTTAATTTAGCTTCCGATATTACTTCATACAAACACAGAAACATTCTCTGTAGGCTGTCTTTCATAGCTTTCGATTGTTGCTGTCCAAGGCCCTTTATAGACGAAGTCATTTGTTTTTTAATTCATTACACGGCCTTAGTTATTTTAATTTTGAAACTCATTTATCTCATTAAATATCAGTCCTATCAAAATTTTTCAAAGAATAAAACTTATCGGAAATTATTTTTAAAGAAATTTTTGTTATATAACATTTTTCACAAAAAATCAATAACAAGCGAGATATTTCGATTTATTTAATTCAGGCCCCCTTATTACCCCCCCCCCCCTTTTAAATCATGTATTTTGAATGCCATATAGCCTAAAATATAAGTTAGAACGAACTTAATTTATATTTCAATTTTCATCGAAATCCGTTCAGCCATTATCGCGTGAAAAGGTAACAAACATACAGGCAGACAGACATACAAACAAAAATTTCAAAAAAGCGATTTTCGGTTTCAGGGTGGTTAATTATATGTGTTAGGACCAATTATTTTAGGAAAATCGAAAATTATCAGAAAAATTTCGTCTACGGATTTATTATTAGTATAGATACTAGGAATGTACTTTCGGCCTATATACTTTATCTGTACTAGGTGAAATATATTTTGTGACGTACTATGACGGACTATTTACATGTTGAGACACGAAATAACGGCGCGCTCCATCTCCCAGTCCACTCGACCAACACAACACCATGTCCATGTGTTCTGAACTTCATGCGTGTCTGTGCCGAGGACCGAAGTCTGCTTTTAAGACATGATATATACGGTACTTAATTTGGTGTTCCCTTGGTCTGGAAGGAGCCTACGGACCATGTAATAACTGCTACTTTTGCTGGTATCTCTATTAAGTAAAGGTTGTTTAAAGAAGGAAAAATGGGTGATAAATTATTCCAATATTAACTTTGCACGTCGACCTGTTCCCCACATGAAGATATGTCAATTCCTCAGCCACCAGAATCATGTTCACTTGAAACCACTGAAGAAGAAAATACAATTGAAGTTCATGATGGTGCAGAGCCATCAACATCCACAGATTCAAACTTCATTCGGGCAACAAATGAAGGAAAACCTCATTTTATAACACAGAGTGATCTCGGACTGCCAAAAATTAAAGCTGACTGCTGGGGTCCAGGTTACAGCGATGAGATCTCCTGGAAGACAACGTTTCAGTCATTTTGAAGAATAATAAGCAAGATATTTCCATTTACTACTACAGTCCTCCTTATAATCCTCCTTTCAAATCAAGTATTTTGAAGCCTATAAGCCTAAAATCTAAGTGGGGTCTAACTCATTTTACATACCAATTTTCATAGAAATCTGTTCAGCCATTATCGCCTCTGTGCTGATTTAACCTGTCATGGGGTTGAACTTAACACTCTCAGTTAAATTGACAGTTATATTTATTAAGAGAGAATCGCAGTAATCAAAATGGAGCATCACTAGCGATTGTACAGTAGTGGCAAAAAAAACCGGACCGATCCTTGTAGCTGATTTCAGAGTCACAGATTCAAATTTTGCTAGTCACAAAACACATCCATCTTGTATAATTAATTATAACAATGCAATTTATTGCATTTGTTCGATTCTTGCCGTCTTTTGTTTCCTTCAGTGCCTCAATCTTACAGACGAAAAAAACTTTGAAAGTTTTATTTTCATTTGGCATCAATATTATATTTCTGCCTCTATTCGGCAAAGATCACTGCGTATTTTTACATTAAATAGCAGTACATACCTCTGACTTCACTATCCATATTGAAATTACCACAGTTTGACAAAATACACAGCACAGGAGTCTTTTGTATCAGCTACAAGGGTCGGTCCGGCATTTTTTGCCACTACTATACAATGTTTCTTTTCATGGAAAGAGGCAGGCAAGTGAACAGAACTAGACTTCTGTGGAAGTTTCTAAATAGTCTTAAATGACCAAGTTATTATTTTTTCTCCTCTCTCTTCCATTTTTTCCCTTTTTTATTATCTTGACATATCACTTAAGCGTTTCTATCTGTATGGTATAATAGTACGACTTTGCTATTCAACTTTTTATGTCTTGTAACACAAATGTATTCTCCTATTAGTATATTAACTGTATTTCATATCTCAACTGAATTAATCGTCGAATTACTCGAGCAGTTTATGTCTTATAAATTGTATATATTCCCCTTATGTTATATAACTGATTCTGATTATATGTAATTTTCTACTATATTTTATATTCTCCTTATATTATGTAACTGATCTTGACTATTTTCTACTATATCTAAGGTATCTTCTTTTGTGTTGTTTTGTAATCTATCATATAATTTTGTATTTCATGTATATTATTAAAACCTGGTTGAGTAGAAGAGAAGGCCTTATGGCCTTAACTCTGCCAGGCAAAATAAAACCACCACCACCGCCGCCGCCATCACCACCACCACCACCACCACCACCACCACCACCACCGCCACCACCACCACCACCGCCGCCACCACCGCCGCCACCACCACCACCACCACCACCACCACCACCACCACCACCACCACCACCACCACCACCACCACCACCACCACCACAATTTTGCAAATGATTTAGGAAATGGAGCAACGAAAATACTTTCTTACGGATGTGAGTTACTTGGCTGTTCCAATTCAAATATCTGTCCATTACAAATCCAAGATTTTTACAGTGTCGCTGTACTTAATATAGCTTTAATTACGTAGAACTATAAGTGAAAATAATTAAAAGAAGGAAATTTCAGTTCATAGTTAAGATGAGATGGAACGACAAAGTCAAGTTATAAATGTTGCATTGCTATAGATTATAAACAAAATGTTAGAAATCTCGTTGTCGTGTTGTAATAATGACTAAATTGGTGAACAGATAGTGATTTCATAACCACATGGCAGTATTTTATCGTTGACGGGTAGATTTAAGAGCCAAAAAAGTTACAATCTTAGACATTGGTGTATAAGTGATAAGAAATAAATAAAAGGTCTGAATGGAATTACAACAGGAAGTTTGATGATTTAATATCGTAAATCGTATTTAGTGTGATGAAAATGTGTTTAGGTGATCTTAGATTAGAGATCAGTTAGGAACTTATAAAATTGAAAAAAAAAAATGTTTGGAAATTAAAAAGTGGCTAGTTAATAAATGTAGTTACCGATTGAAGTTTATTGTAAAGAAGTAAATCTTAGAAAGTGATGTAGTGAAGTTTATGAAAGATGATCTTAGTGATAGTATTTCCAATATTCTATAGTTTTTTCTGAGTGTTGATTGTGGTTAAGACATGAATGATCAAACTAAAGTGAACTAGATACTCATGTCAAGATTTAATAAGGTTATTATAATGACGTGTATTAGGTAGAAAAAGATCCCAATGAGTATAACCGTGTGAAGTGTTAAAGGTTTTAAATAAGGATATTAGTATAGGGATTTTAATTAGGTTAGTCAGTTAAAATTTAAGAACGATAATTTGATAAAGTAATAATGATCAACAGAATAATATCCTGCAGAGTAGAACGAGTTAGATGTGATGTAGATGTGTCGAATTGCCAGCAAATAATAGGAAAATCCATTACAAAATATTAATATAGAACCAATAAATGAAATCAAGGATAATTAGAATGAGCATCATAGGATAGTAGTTAAGTATAACATTTGGGGTGCATTCAAAAAGTACGTATTGATTATTCAATCTATCTTAAATAAGAAGCAATTAATTGCACTGGAATTATATATAAATTTAGTTAGCAAGATTAGAATGCTGAAAGGAACGTAAGTGTGGAAAGAACAAATGGTGGACATTTAAGATCAATAAGAAGAAATTGACTGTTTGGAGTTAAGTTAATAGCCAGAGTAGATGAGTTATTAGTTTAACAGGCTGTTGGGATTGCATGCTAATTGTAGGAAGTTATGGTGAAACCCATATACATAAGTTGTGGTACACCATAATTAATATAAACCCGTATACATAAGTTGTGGTACACCATAATTAATATAAATGTTAATGACAAATAAATAATATATGTAAAAAAGTAATGACTAAATAGAGTAAAAAAATGTTTTAGGTTTAACAAGGATCGACTAGTATTAAGAGGGTAAAGTCCGGGTAATTGTTAAATAAATTTTTACTATGAGAGTTAAGACGAGTATCTGAGAAACATAAATGTGCCAAGGCCCTCCATTAACTATTTTTATAAAGCTAGATGCATGTTTGATTATATATAGTAGAATTCCTGCTAAACTAGGTATATGTATTAATACCGTAATCGAACTCAATTTCGCTATGTTCTTAGACGGAAACGCTGCAATTTGAGTCACATCATGATGTAAAATTACAAAAAAAAGTACAAAACAAATCTTGAGTTCATGACTTCATAAGAAGTCGAGGTAAAGTTCTTACTGAGAATTCGAGTCGTTAGTTGACTTAATATGAATGTTGAGGGCTTTTGTATGTTCACAGAGTGATTCCAAAGTTTCCATACTTAGGAATATGGCCTCTTCTTCAACAAAACGGCCACTTTATTTACAAAACATTCCTCATATGCATGCCATTACGTACTTAACACATAAATATGTCTTTCTTAGTCAAATAGAAGTTGCGTTGAAACATGTGGTGCTACGATTTTAAGAAAAGCCTCTAAAGGACTTGAATTGCTCCTTAAGTATGAAGATTTCTTAATCACTCTATGGACACAATGTACAGTATAATAGATTAAATATTTAACTTAAACACAGTAGACCTACAGTATGGATTAATATTCATCCATGCCTACAGCATGAACTCACAATTTCCTCTTGTATTATTCTTGGAATCTCAACTTTCCTCAATACTCGAGGTAAGAAACCTAGGAGTCCTTTTTGAAGGAGACCCTGGTCTTTAAAGGCTGTGGATGGCAAATTTTAATGAAATTAATTGTACCTATGTAAGTTTGATATAAAACATATAAAGGGTTCAAAAACCATAGTGGGCCAAGCGCCATTTACTAAAACCATAGAAAACAAGGGTTGAAATGAAGTTATTACCATAATTCAATGTAAACATATAGCAAGTAATATTAAGTATACACATTAAAACTAAATGATATGTCAATCTTCATTAAACTATGGTATTCACTTAACTTTAACCCTTGCTTTCTCCGTTTTTAATAAATGGCGCTTGGCCCACTACAGCTCTGAACCCATCATATATTCCTAGAAAAACAGAGAAGCGTAGTTTTAATTTTTGTAATTGGTTAATTTACGACGCTTTATCAACTGCTGTGGTTACCTAGCGTCTCAATGAGATGAAAGTGACAATACCAGTGAAATGAGTCAATGGCTCAGTGCAGAAAATTACCCAGCATTTGCTCTTAACGGGTTGAGGGAAAACCCCAGAAAAGCCTCAACCAGGTAACTTGTCCCAACCAGGATTTGAACCCGGCCCGCTCGTTTCACGGTGAAACATGCTAATCGTTACTCCAAAGTGGTGGACTAGTATGAATTAGAGTGTATCAAAACATGTGGAATCCACAGAGACAGAAAAACGAAGCATAAAGTTCATATAAACATTTATCCCATTAATTTAAATATAGGAACAATTACTCCGTGATCGTGGAGTGATGGTTAGCAAGTCTGACCGTGTGACGAGCGTTCCCTGTCTCGAATCCTGGTTCGGACAAGTTACATGGTTGAGGATTTTTCCGAGGTTTTTCTCGGCATTGGACCTCAGAATCATTGGATGCTCAATTCAAAATAGTGCAAATAATAAAAATCCGAACTCGACGGACGAATCAGTAACAGTTAATGTGCTTATACCTGAACAGGTAGTTTAACCGCTTTCTTACAAGATGGCCCAGGTTCGATTCCTGGCGTAGTTAAGAAATACATTTTCATATTAACTGTGTATCATTTGCATTATGATTGTCCTGTCTGGTCTCGGCGTAGTCCTGCATCATGCTAACCCACGTCTAGGGAGGTCCGCATTTTATATACGAGTATGTATGGTTAACCGTTACATTCACAAAGTATCCTATAGGATACAACAGGTTAATAGGCTATATATATATATATATATATATATATATATATATATATATATATATATATATAATTTGAACTAGTAATGGAAATTATGGGAAAACGGCTGAACGGATTTTAATGAATGACACGTTATTTTGAAGCTTGGCATCCAAGAATTTTCAGAAAAATAGCAACTTTCAGTGAAGCATTAGTTTTCCTACATAATTTTCCTTCCTTACTTACTTACTTACTTTTAAGGAACCCGGAGGTTCATTGCCGCCCTGACATAAGCCCGCCATTGGTCCCTATCCTGAGCAAAATTAATCCATTCTCTATCATCATATCCCACCTCCCTCAAATCCATTTTAATATTATCTTCCCATCTACGTCTCGGTCTCTCCAAAGGTCTTTTTCCCTCAGGGCTCCCAACTAACATTCTATATGTATTTCTGGATTCACTCATACGTGCTACATGCCCTGCCCATCTCAAACGTCTGGATTTAATGTTCCTAATTATGTCAAGTGAAGAATACAATGCGTGCAGTTCTGTGTTATGTAACTTTCGCCATTCTCCTGTAACTTCATCCCTCTTAGCCCCAAATATTTTTCTAAGCACCTTATTCTCAAACTCCCTTAACCTATGTTCCTCTCTCAAAGTGAGAGTCCAAGTTTCACAACCATAAAGAACAACCGGTAATATAACTGTTTTATAAATTCTAACTTCCAGATTTTTTGACAGACTGGATGATAAAAGCTTCTCAACCGAATAATAACAGGCATTTCCCATATTTATTCTGTGTTTAATTTCCTCCCGAGTGTCATTTATATTTGTTACTGTTGCTCCCAGGTATTTGAATTTTTCCACCTCTTCAAAGAATAAATTTCCAATTTTTATATTTCCATTTCGTACAATATTCTCGTCACGAGACAGAATCATATACGTACTTTGTCTTTTCGGGATTTACTTCCAAACCTATTTCTTTACTCGCTTCAAGTAAAATTTCCGTATTTTCCCTAATCGTTTGTCGATTTTCTCCTAACATATTCATGTCATCCACATAGACAAGCAGCTGATGTAACCCGTTCAATTCCAAACCCTCTCTGTTATCCTGGACTTTCCTAATGGCATACTCTAGAGCAAAGTTAAAAAGTAAAGGTGATAGTGCATCTCCTTGCTTTAGCCACATAATTTTCCTGTTTTCCAAAATCCATCTTTGGTCAATTTTTTAAAGAAAGAATTGCATTTCAGAATAAAACAAAACACACTACAATAAACAACAGGCTATTACACGAAGGCCATGACCTGCGGGATTGCTGACATATTTAGAGTTCAAATTCAATTGGTTATTAAAAACTTCAAGACTTATTTTTACAGATCTGATTCTGCGGTGTGTAATTTTCAGAGTACAGCTGTGTATTGAATATTAAAATCTACAAAACTTGAGGTGATTTGATGACATTAATACCATTAGAAATGAAATATTATTATATAAAATTTTGTAGTCTCCCGATCATTTCAGGAAGATCTCTTAGCAGGATAAAATAATTTTACCCTCTACATTTCAAGCTCTAAATGCAACAGCTATATCAAGATGCTATGTCTATTGTTCTAAAGCATAGCAAACCTGACTTTTTTTAAACTTTCACCTACAATCCACAATGACCTGAAATAGCTATTGCTTTACTCCCACATGAAAAACCCACTGATCGTCCTGACATTGTTACTTGCGTATTCGCGTTGAAATTAAAAAACTAAGTTGAATAGTTTCAAGAAAAATTATTTGGCATAAAAAAACCATTCGGAAGGAGTATGTTTAATTAATTATGGAAGCAAATAACTTCCAAAATATCTGGTATTCTTCATTTAAAATAAATCTGAAAAATTTTTATTTGAACGTCTAATGAACTTGTTATTGGGTGGCCGGAGGGAAAAAGACCTTTGGGGAGGCCGAGACGTAGATGGGAGGATAATATTAAAATGGATTTCAGGGAGGTGGGATATGATGGTAGAGACTGGATTAATCTTGTTCAGGATAGGGACCAATGGCGGGCTTATGTGAGGACGGCAATGAACCTCCGGGTTCCTTAAAAGTAAGTAAGTAAGTAATGAACTTAGTTTGCAGCATTTTCTGCACAAGCCACTATTATGCTATAATTTTAATAGAACAATGGAAAAAATGTACATTGCGATAGTTGTTTTCTTTACAGTCCGACACTGTTTAATAAACTAGTGTGAGAAATTAAATTTTGTCAATTTAAGGGTTAAGTTACAACTTCTTCTGACTTTATTTTTTTGAATAGCACTATTAATATAAATAGTTTACACGTCATATTTTCTGATTATACATTTTATAACTTTTTTTTTTTTACTAAACAGAAATTTTTACACACAGAATAATAAATTTTACAGGAGAAAGAGTTCGCCCAAAGGGCTGGATTCGGGAAGAGTACTTAAAACACTCATTGCATTTCCGCGTTGAATAGCAATACTTAAGCGTTGACGCAAATAAGTAGTGCAACGACGATCATCAGTAATGGAGATCAAAATTTGGCCGATTTGAGATACCAAATCTTTAGCGTCATGACTCCAAGGACCGAAGGTCTCCACAGGAAAGGGGACAGAGATACAATGTCTAAAAGACGAGCATATTTATTAACTTTCTTCTTCATGGCTAATTCAGCAGCAGATGCTGCGCCTCTGGAGGTATTCGGCAAGTGAGATGGAGCTAGAGTGTCAAGGCATGTGGAGTCCCAAATTAAAGATTTTCCTCTAGACCATGGAATTAAGGTGAGACCATGGGGTCGTTTACCATCCGCGCGACTAATACCTGATGGTTCCAAAAGAGAAGGGATGCCACAAGAAGTCAGAGATATTTTAATGATATCATTGAGTGATGTATGTCTGGGAATGCGATCCTTGCTCCTCGCACAGCTGAGTGCATGATGGCCGTAAATATCAGCAATTCCTCCGCAAATACATTTGTGTGGCTGGCAGAGTTTACAACCAAGGCGTAAAGCCATTGCGATTTCAAAGGATGTACTATATTAGAGTGCCGATGTGAGGAGATGGTAATGCTTGTAACCAAGCTCCAGACTCACTCTCTTGAAGAGCTTGTCTTGTTCGGATTTGAAAGAAGAAAGGAGTTCATCTTCTTCTTAAGTCGGCCAGAAGCCCAGAATCTCACAAGCGCTAGACAGCCTTTGAAAAATGTACGCTGTGCAGGAAATTATCTTAGGTTTTATATTTACTTCATGAGCTGTCCTCCTGAAATGTCCATAAATAGAAGATCCTTGAGGAATAAATTGGAAGAGCAATCCGGTCAGTCCCAGGGAAGCGTGTTGTCAGGCGACATGCGTTTGACATTCCAAAACATTTGCTTGATCTCAGTCGAATATATTAAAGAACGCTTTCCTAGTAACCTCGATATCTTACTGTAGACACATTTTAATCGAGTAACAAGGGATTCTCAAACGAGGACACTGGATATCCATATTTGAAGAATATAAATATAACAAGAGAACCTATTGTCTGCTTCCTGTTTAAGGCTCATGGTTATTTCCACAAGCTGTACCAATATCATTTCGTATTGAAAGTCCCCCGGTTTGTTTCCTGAGAATTCGGGAAGGCACTCGAGTTTATCGGACGTTGCATATGTCAGAATTATGTGGACTGTTGCGATAGACTTTATGGAAGTCTTGAGGGGCCTGACGTGAGTAATAAATGAGTAATATTTCCCTTCTTGGTAAAATGGTTTATCGATATAACGCCTCTCTCATGTCAGCAAAGTAACCGAGTGCCCTAATCTTAGAGTAGGCTTGGGCGCGTAAATTTTATAATACACATTTTACGTAAATTACACGTACTTTACGTCGAGTAGAGAAACTAATTTTATATGGCTTTCTACGTAGCGTAATACATTATTTTCATGAAAGGAAATTAGCAAATTGTATACTCTTCTATGTGCTTGAAGACGCTGTGTTACTGTGCTTTTAATTATCGAATCACAAAATGTACATTTCGCGCAGTTTTTATTTTCAAGTTTTGTGGTAATAAAACCAAGTTCTTCATACTTACTATGCCAAAAAAATTTCTGTGTACGACATGTCGCCTTCAACTTTTAATTTTAATACAGAATCTTACTAAGTTCAAAATCACTCTATACAGGGTGTTTCTGGGCTGGTGTTACAAACTTTCAGGGATGATGGCGAAGGGAACATGTATCAATTTGAGACAAGGAAACCTGGTCCGGAAATGACTGAGTCGAAAGTTATAAGCAAAAGTAGTTGTGTGGAAATGGAATTGTAATTTCGCACTATGTGCCCTCCTTCCCTTAACCTTTGGAACAGTCGTGGAAATATGGTATGGGCCGGATGTCTCCTACGTGGGTACTTGTCCCGATACAATCTGTGAGCTTGTCTACTGTTCCCATTGGCTCATCCGTATTCGAAAATCAGGTCTGCATATTCCGCTCTCGTGTACTCCTCCATTTCACTAAGACTGATCGACTGGACACTGCAACTTGTACACCTACACTGCTGTCTACAGACGTGCATATCAGGACCGATCATGTCCGTTACACATTACGCTATCTGCATTGCTTTAGTGTAGTTTCCTGTCCCCATCCCTCAGACAGCGCACTGCATGAAATACTGTAGATAGACAACGTAAACAACGTCATATGAATAGAGTATGTGTAAGATGTACAGATAAATACACATAAATAAGGTGTACAGAGGAATACAATTATTTCATTTCCACACAACTATTTTTGCTTGTAACTTTCGACTCGGTCATTTCCGGACCAGGGTTCCTTATCTCAAATTGATATATGTGCCCTTTCCCATCATCCCTGAAAGTTTGTAACACTAGCCCGGAAACAACCTGCATAGGCCTACTTTTACTGAATTCTTCGGAACTATGCTGTGAAATAAAGCTGAATATGCCATTTCATCCTTTTAAAATTTCTGGATCATCAGATCACAATCCATCTAGAAGTGCATAGTAAAAGTCAAAGTTACCGTCTCTGGGAAAGTGCCCACGGAGAGTTCTCAAAAGAGTAACACATTTTGTGTTTTCCCTTTCAATATTGGCCTCTGTGAACAGGACTACTTCTTCGGTCAGAGAATAAAGGAAAATAAACGGAGTCAGCATTGCGCACAAAGACACTATCCATTACCATAATGATACAAGAAAAAATATGAAGATAAAAGATGCTGGTAGGAACCATGGGAAACACAAAGACAAAATGCACATGATGAAAACCGTCGGCAGCTTTGGTGACAGGTAAACTATGGGATCTGTATTGGTGCGGAAGGTACAAGCAAAGCAACACACGGGAACACTGTGTGGTGTCGATATATCGTTTCAAAGGATAGAAGAAATAAAGTCTTAGTATGAAGAGCTCGAAAACGAATTGCTGTAAGAAATGCACGCTGTCAAGATGGGAACAAAAATAACAATTTTACACTTTGTTTACTTAATGCATTACGGCGAGTTTGAATTTATTACATATTTTTACATTTATGACATAAATCGCGCATTTTTACACATTTCACGCGTCCCGTAGAAATTAATTTTTACTCGGAACATCCCAACCCTGCTTAAAAATGAACAAATTTTAAATCTTGAGATTGAAAGAATCCAGTCGTGCAATATGTAGGAATTAAGTTATTTTGCATGAAGCCTACGATCAACGACTCAAATTCCGTCTTGTGCGTCGATTATGAAAGTCCTCCGTATATGATACCATGGGACGTAAGGACTACCTAGCCTACAGAAGCTTTGTCTGCCACAACACGCCTGTAGTACGCCCGAAGTTCAAGGGTGTTCGCCGGGCATACTTCCACTTCTACCACCACTACGACTACCACCATTATGATATTACCACCACTACGACTACTACCACCACGACCACTAACACCACCACTACCACTTTGAACACCACCAATACGACCTGCAACACTATTGTCATTTTCATCATCAACACTACCACTGCCACCACTACTAGTACTACTACAACCACCACCACTACTGCCATTTCGATCACCACGATCACTACCACTACCACTTTGACCACTACGACTATTAACACTACCGCTTCGATCACCACCGCAACCAATTCAATCACTATCACTACGATCATTCTACCACCACCACTTCGACAACCAACACTCTGCCAATTCGACCACAACCATCTTTATCACTTTGATCACCACCATTCCATCACTTCGATCATCACCACCACCAAAACCATTCCGACCACCACCATTACCACTTTAACCACCATCACTACCACTTCGATCACCACTATTGTCACTTCAATCACCACTACCTATACGACTACCACTAATTAATCACTTCGACCACCGTCACAATTACTCCGACCGCTACCACTACAACCATCACCACTGTTACTTCAACCACCACTGCCACCAATGGCGTCATCTCGCCAAATACCATCTCGATATCACCAATTCCATCGATGCTAAATAACCTAATAATTGATACAACGTCGTTAAATAAGCAAGTATAGAACATTACGACGACAACGACGACGACCACCACCACCACCACCACCACCACCACCACCAACACTGTCACAACGATCACTACCACCAATACCACTACAACCAAGAATTATGGTATATGCAGTTCATTGTGACCAACATAAGTAAAAAAAAAAAAATATATGAATAATGCATAAATTTTAAATTTCTTTAGTAAGGCTTCAAAGAACTTGTAGGCTATGTTGAAGGTAAACAACGCCGCTTTAGCAGTTCCCGATGTGTAGCTGTCAACAATACTTGTACTGGGCCTATTTAAAATTCTGCAGAACAGGAAGATCGGTTTGTAATGGCCTTGTACACATAGAGGAGTCTACAAGATTGATGATGCGCGGCGCAGAATTTAATGTAAACAAACTTCAGCAACGATTGATGGCGCTGGGTTCTCTGAAGCTGAAGGGACAAAAAAAGCTCTTGAATAGATACCTGCAGAATAAATTACTACGGCACTGCATTGGCCGCGAGTCGTGGAAGAAGGAAATTAAACAGCGGTAGGCCTATTCATCACATGAACGCGATTCCTTCCGCGCTTGCAACTGGTTTGAAAAATTGTGCTCGCTCGTCTTTTTGAGTTAATACATGGTTGTCTGTGTCATATCGATTTATTTCGGAGATCGACCAAACTTGTTAATTCTAATTGATAGACGCTAAACATTAAAAATAGGCAGACAAAAATGCACTTACATTTTTTAAGAAATCAGGCGCTTAAGCAGTAAACTCTAATTATGTCCTACAGGCATGTATTTTTCAGTATTATCTTACATGATGCAATTTAACATGTATTTCACTGAAGCTAACTACATAGTCCGCACCGTAGCGTCGAGGATTAAGCACAGTCTAGTATATACAGTCACGAAGCTCGATACATGTAGTAAATATGCATCCATAGATAGTTTCTAACCACTAGGATCGCTAATATCGCCTCATTACAGACAATGCGAAATAGTATCGGCACAGTCTATTGTTCCTAGCACCCTCACAACTCAAGCTTCGTGACTGTATATACTAGACTGTGGTCTAAGGCAAAGATGGACAGATTCCAGCATTGTGCAAGACTGAAACGGCGTGAACATTTCATGCAAGCAGAACTGGCTCTCAGCCGAAGCGGTGAGGATGTAGCCGCGTGTATGGCTCCAGTGGTAGCACGCTGGCAGCCCGGGTTCGATCCCCAGTGAGGCCATGATGGAATTTATGGCGGACAAAGTAGACATAGCAGAGTGCAAATCAAAGTTTAGGCAATCTTCAGAACAGTGTACACGAGTATTTGAACTCCGTGCACGCGGTGCAAATATGCACTAATGCCCGTCTCTGGTTTAAGGAATGTATAGGTAAATGTCATTTGTTATCTTGTGAAACCAAATAGTCCACACCTGTGGAGTAACGGTTAGCGCTTCTGGCCACGAAACCAGGTGGCCCGGGTTCGATTCTTAGTTACCTGGTTGAGGTTTTTCCAGGGGTTTTCCCTCAACCCAATATGAGCAAATGCTGGGTAACTTTCGGTGCTGGACCCCGGACTCATTTCACCGGCATTATCACCTTCTTCTCATTCAGACGCTAAATAACCTAAGATGTTGATAAAGCGTCGTAAAATAACCTACTTAAAAAAAGAAAAAAAAAAAAAGGAAACCAAGTAAGAACCTTATGGTGGGGGCGAGCTAGTTAGCTGCAAGTGGGAGTATAGCGAGGGAGGGAAGCTTCTCAGCCCACTTTCTTCTTCCCCTTGCGCGCAGGTATGTTTCACGATATAAAAATGGTCTTTACCCAGACTCACATTACGGAATGCGCGCTCTTTTGGATCTTCATGAGGAAGATATTTTCTCACAAAATTTCAGCCAGCGTATGAGACCGGTGCCTACACACCATGGCATCGTGGTGAATTTGGGGAGCTACGGTATGTAGCGGACACCCGGTTATATAATAACGGCTGGAGGTATAATTGTGCTGGTTGCATGATCGTTCACCTTTACGGAGGGATGTGGACGAAAGGCTAGGAGTCGTCTGGTCGACCTTAGTTCTTTATGAGTTTTCGGCCCAGATGTTTGATTCTTTTAAATACTGGTATATAATTGGGTAGCTCAGTTAGCATAACTTTTACTCCATTAAGAGAGTCTATTTTTCCGTACTATTTTACTCACTTCCCGATATGTGACGAGGAGAGTGGAGTATAAGGTATAACCACGAGTTGTAGGCTAATAGTGTTATAAGTCACCTGCTGATGTTGTATTAATAAAAATCTCAAGATTGGGATGGGCAGGGCATTACAAAGAATGACTGTGAACGAAATATTTAAGAAAGTAATGGAGAGTAAACTTGAAGGGAAAGGGAATGTGGGACAACCAAGATTGCGATGGATAGATGGAGACCTGGAAGACCCGAGAAAACTTTGAATTAAAGGATGGTGGATGGTTGCAAAAATTGGGGAGCCTGGAGAAAAGCCGAGGCTCAAACTGGGCTAATGATGATGAAGGTTCTGCTCACTATATACTATATAAAGTAATTGTTAGACGTTGTCGTACGGCCTTTGGTGAAGATGGATGGAGATATTTGGTCAGATCTCTGTTTCTCTCTGTAAAACGACCACTAATATTGATAATCATTATATCCACTAAAAACCCTAAAATACGCATGGCAAATATGCACTTAAAATGCCGAAATAAGAACTTAGACCTATATATCCACTAAAAGCTGAAGAGACGGCAAACAGAGTCCCACAAAAAAACGGAACACCAGCCATATAATGGGAAATATTCAAATTATTGTGCATAAAGCTATAGGCCTATTTGTTAGGCTAATTAATGCCTTATTGTGTACTGTTAATTTAATTAAAACGAATTTTATACAGACAATTTATTTGCTTTCACGACTGTACGAAATTCTATGACACAATAATTTTTTCCTTGTTTTCAGGATCCAACTTAGTTCTCCTGTCCATAAAAATAAACTTGAGCATAGAAATTTTTTTTACACCACCTAAAATGAGGAGACAAAACTTATAATCTGGTAACACGAAAGGTTAAAGTCCCATCACTATCGTATCCTTGAAGCACTTTGCTAAATTCTCTCATCTTCTACAGACCGCCATTCTTTATTTTAGCTGACGACGATTTTTTTTGACAAAATTTATTCACAACTCCAGTGTTTTCCACTCAATTTCAATAACTCATACGTACAGAGAACAATTCAGCTGATACATATGACGCGAAGAAGACAAATTTCCAACACCACAAAAGAAATAGTTCAGTCGATCTCTACGATCAGGAAAGGCCTTCTTAAATATAAGTTCTATATTTGTTAACTTTAATTGCACAAATTTACTTATCCCCTCATTTATCCTAATCTAACCTTTTCACATTATTCTGCTTTACGTCACTTAACTGTGCCCTTATACAGGTGACCCACTTAACTCTTTCACCTCCAATAGCGTGTGAAATATTTCAGATATGCACAAAGAGACAGTTACAAGTTAAATTACATCGAAGGGGATATCTGATACACGTAATGCATTTTTTGCACATGAAATAATTTTCAAAATATTAGAGTCAACTTTCTTTTTTTAAATGGGAACGAACTATGTTTTGTATTGCAAATGATGCGTTAGCTCTGTCTAATAACAACTGGTCTGACCAAGGATCGAACAGAAGGAGGACAATTCTATTCTGGTTAGATTTATGCGTCAATTAAATCACAATGTACTCTACATATTAATACTGTGGAAATGTTGCACATGGCGAAGTGAGACATACAAGTAGTGTAAAATAAAAAATAAAAAATAATTTTCAAAAACAAAACACAAAATATCCGGTATGCAATCAGATTTCTCGCCAATGGCTTACCGTTCATTTGTCCTGTACAGAACTGAAGAAATAATGTTGTATTCGGCAGTGTATAGTACTATAGATGTGTTCGACTTTCAATTAGATAAGTCAACATTATAAGGAAGGGTGTCACAGACATTGTTTATGTTTACTCTTACCGATGACTTTGAAACAGTCTGTAAAGTAGTCAGTTGTTATTAGACAGAGCTAACGCAACATTTGCAATACAAAACATAGTTGGTTCCCGTTTAAAAAAAGAAAGTTGACTCTAATATCATGAAAATTATTTAATGTACAAAAAATACATTACGTGTATCAGATGCCCCCTTCGACGTAATTTAATTTGTAATTGTCGGTTTGTGTATATCTGAAATATTTCACACGCTATTGGAGGTGAAAGAGTTAAGTGGGCCACTATGTATAACCAAACCTAAACTTATGTTAGCTCGCAATATGCCAGCTGAGGATAAAACACAGTGCAACATGATCCTCACGATCAGACACTACGGCAAACTCATGATGTCGTAAAGTAAATAATTACGATGTTAAAAATATTATGTTTTATTTAACGACGCTCGCAATTCAGAGGTTATATCAGCGTCGCCGGATGTGCCGGAATTTTGTCCCGCAGGAGTTCTTTTACATGCCAGTAAATCTATTGACATGAGCCTGTCGCATTTAAGCACACTTAAATGCCATCGACTGGCCCGGGATCGAACCTGCAACCTTGGGCAGAGAAGTCCAGTAAATAATTACGATAAATTCTGTGAGATGTCCATTATTGTAAAACATGTTTTTACCAAAGTTCAGAAAACTGGAAAACAGTTTTCGCTACAATAAAAATAAAATATGCATGCAATATGTTTTTAATGTCAAAATATACACAAACGTCCAAAAAATATGCACAACCAAGTGCCAATCATCTTAATTAAACATGAAATATAGAATTACAAAGTTTCATTAAGATATGAAGCTTCGGTACAAATATGCATTTTCAAATATATATTTCTCATCACTAACGATCCGTACACCATTCGGGACGCACAGTTGGCGTGATCCGCTGACATGCGGGCATGCGCCAGGTGCTAGTTGTTGGTCACCCTGTTGAAAATACTCACTAGGATACGAGGAATGGTCAGAGTACGCTCAGTTTTCAAGAGCCACTGATTATGAGGTCTGTAAATCTTGTGACCAGAGTGGTCTGTGGTATTTTCTTGGCTGAAAATCCATCTCCAGAGAACTCATCTCATCCCATCTCATATCTCATCTCATCTCATCTCATCTCATCTCATCTCATCTCATCTCATCTCATCTCATCTCATCTCATCTCATCTCATCTCATCTCATCTCATCTCATCTCATCTCATCTCATCTCATCTCATCTCATCTCATCTCATCTCATCTCATCTCATCTCATCTCATCTCATCTCCTCACCGCACCGCACCCCACCCCACCCCACCTCAGCTCACCTCATCTCATCTCATCTCATCTGCGAGTTGTAAGCATAATGGGTGAATTTAGAACTTTATCGTATACTTAGTGCATACATCTCATCTCATCTCGCCTTATCTGCGAATTGTAAGCATAATGGGTGAATTTAAAACTTTATCGTATACTTAGTGCATACATCTCATCTCATCTCATCTCATCTCATCTCATCTCATCTCATCTCATCTCATCTCATCTCATCTCATCTCATCTGCGAGTTGTAAGCATAATGGGTGAATTTAGAACTTTATCATATACTTAGTGCATAAATCTCATCTCGCCTTATCTGCGAATTGTAAGCATAATGGGTGAATTTAGAACTTTATCGTATACTTAGTGCATACATCTCATCTCATCTCATCTCATCTCATCTCATCTCATCTCATCTCATCTCATCTCATCTCATCTCATCTCATCTCATCTCATCTCATCTCATCTCATCTGCGAGTTGTAAGCATAAAGGATGAATTTAGAATTTTATCGTATACTTAGTGCATACATCTCATCTCATCTCATCTGCGAGTTGTAAGCATAATGGGTGAATTTAGAACTTTATCGTATACTTAGTGCATACATCTCATCTCATCTCGCCTTATCTGTGAATTGTAAGCATAATGGGTGAATTTAAAACTTTATCGTATACTTAGTGCATACATCTCATCTCATCTCATCTCATCTCATCTCATCTCATCTCATCTCATCTCATCTCATCTCATCTCATCTCATCTCATCTCATCTCATCTCATCTCATCTCATCTCATCTCATCTCATCTCATCTCATCTCATCTCATCTCATCTCATCTGCGAGTTGTAAGCATAATGGGTGAATTTAGAACTTTATCGTATACTTAGTGCATATTTACATGGACATATGTTAGTGTTTGATTTCTCATACATTCGGGCTGTAGTTGTCAACGAGAGTTTGATAAGAGTAATTGAGGCGGTAGCCGGGAGAATGTTTAATTTGATTCTCCGTTTTAAAATCTATTTGCTTACGTAGGTTCATTTCAATATATTGTAAACAGAGGGCAGGATAGCTAATTGAATGAACCCATGCACCCTTGCGTAGTTGTGGAGCTCAGCAAACATCAGTTAAGATATATATATATATATATATATATATATATATATATTACTTTATATTATTTTATATTATTTTAATGTACCGAAGTACATATGATATTTCCATGCAGATATTCTGTGTCATTATACGATGTAAGAGTAATGGAACGGAGAAAAATTCTCTCCGGCGCCGGATATGGAAATATCATATGTACTTCGGTACATTAAAATAATACATTAAAATAAAAAAATAATATATATGATATGCGTAAATCACTTCGTGATTTAAGACGGCGCTTATTCCGTCGGATCCCTGCCAACTAGTCACTCATAACGAGTGCACCTCAGCACATGTGTGGACTTCGGCCCTACGTTCATAGGCATCTATGACGCAGTGTAGAGGGCGGCCACTAGAGGGAACCCAAGAGTTGTGGAGCTTAATCTGAGACGATTCTGTCCGACGCCGGGGTGGTATCCGGTGTGGCTTAGTGGATGAAGCATCAGCACGTAGAGCTGAAAACCCGGGTTCAAATCTCGGAGCCGGAGAGAATTTTTCTCCGTTCCATTACTCTTACATCGTATCAGTTAAGATGATCTTCAAAGTGAGTGTCAGTCCATCCAGGATAAACTGCATTAAAATTTAAACTGCACTCTGAAGATAAACTTTGAAGTGAGTGTGAATTCATTCTACATTAATACTAAATAACCTGTAATCTGTATTCTGTACCCAACAGATATTCTTGATTTTTACATTTTGGGTACAATTTATGACGTAACTATGAGATATATTTAAAAAACATAATTTTACTAAAATGATTTTGAAGTTGTAAATCTCTGTAATGTGTCCTGTTCAATGCTGATGTTTAATTTCTGCTAAAATATAATCATATTGAAAGTATTTTGATAAAATAAACTTCTCTGGAAAAAGGACCTACAAAATGCTCTAATAATAATAATAATAATAATAATAATAATAATAATAATAATAATAATAATAACAATAATAATAATAATAAATATATGTAAATATTTATGTATTTATAACACTATTAAAGTCGGAATGCATTATTTAACAAAAACTTGTAGACACATAATTATTATTGTAACAATATGCAAACTGTTATTTTGATAAAATTGCATTCAAATCGCAATTACATAAAAATAAATCTTTCAATCTTTGTTTTCTCGAAACATGACTTTTGCTTAAGGGCCTTTTATCCGACTACCGAATCAATTATTGTTATAACACAAACTTTACCCCATGCAAAGCAGTGTTGAAACATGAAAAGAATATCATATTGCATTAAGTTACAAAGATGAACATGATTACAGTAGGTGAGAGACGAATGCTATCTACATATGTTCTCGTGTACCAATCTCGACTAAACGTTTGTCATGCATGAGGAACAGTACTGTTGAGTACCTCATGGTCACACTTCGCATTATAATGCGCTTGTCTGACGAGAAAGAAAAAACTATTTCCTGCGATAGGCCTATCTTTAATTTGCGTCGTGGATTGTTATAATTATTTAATCTAATTCATATAGAGTTAAATTTTCCTCGCTATCATCCCTTCCTTTTCCCACACACCTTATTTCTTCCCTTTCTTCAATCTCCTCGTCTTTTCCCAACCGTATTCTCTCATCTTCGCAACTCTCTTCCTTCTAATGGTACGTACACGTTGGAGCGACGATAAACGTGAAAATCCACGATAAAAGCGACGAAAAAGAAAAATTTCATTTTCTTCACTCTTGTCGTTCATATCATATCTGATTAAGATAATATTAATCTGTATAATGATCGATGGTTATCAATATATCCGAATATTAATCGATTTATGATTATTTCGGCAGATTAAATTAATTATCATGGATATTGACAAATTGATCAGTTGTGTATTTATTCGTGGTACGTTATGTGATCACAAGAACCAATCACATCACAACGAATTTATACTAACTTTGGGACGAGAAACGGGTTCAATGTTGTACGTATTTAAGTTATATTAACCTTGAACCTAGCAGCTGATGTTATCCATTATATCTTCTCTCATTAAGTGAATGTATAGAATATCTTCTACTGATAAATCAAAATGTTTGCTTGCCGCGTCCTCGTTGCTCCGATATGAACACTTGATTCTTTGATAATACCAAAGGGTCGTAAGTCGTTTCTTTTATCGTTGCTCCAACGTGTACGTACCCTAATATTCCACACATCTCTTCACCTTCTTCCTAGTTTTCCTCCTAGCTCTTTATGTTTCCTCTTCTTCCCCTTTCTTTACTTCCCTTATCTTCTTTTTTCTGCTTTCTTTTCTTATTCTTTAGTCTTCTTTCTATTTTTCTTCAGTTTCTTTTTTCTTATCTCCTTATTCCTTTTCGGTTTCTTTCATCTCACTCCCTCCCCTTTCATCTCCATATTTTATAAGATACTATTTCTTCCTTCTGCCTCCTCCTCCTTCATTTTAAATTATGTTTCATTTAACGACGCTCGCAACTACCGAGGTTATATCAGCGTAGCCTATGTGCCGGAATTTTGTCCCGCAGAAGTTCCACTCTTTCAGGGGTGAGCTAAAGTTTATTCCGTTTATATTTTATTTTGTTACAATTATTAGCAAAATAAATAAATAAACAAACAAACAAACAAACAAACAAACACAAACAAACAAACAAGTAAATAGGTAAATAAGTAAATAAATAAATAAATAAATAAACAAATAAACAAATAAACAAATAAACAAATAAATAAATAGATAAACAAACAAATAAATAAATAAACAGATAAATAGATAAATAGATAGATAGATAGATAGATAGATAGATAGATAGATAGATAGATAGATAGATAGATAGATAGATAGATAGATAGATAGATAGATAGATAGATAGATAGATAGATAGATAGATAGATAGATAGATAGATAGATAGATAGATAGATAGATACATAAATAGATAAATACATAAATAGATAGATAGATAGATAGATAGATAGATAGATAGATAGATAGATAGATAGATAGATAGATAGATAGATAGATAGACAGACAGACAGACAGACAGACAGACAGATAGATAGATAGATAGATAGATAGATAGATAGATAGATAGATAGATAGATAGATAGATAGATAGATAGATAGATAGAGTCCACACCTGTGAAGTAACGGTTAGCGCGTCTGGCTGTGAAACCAGGTGGCCCGGGTTCGATTCCCAGTCGGGGCAATTTACCTGGTTGAGGTTTTTTCCGGGGTTTTTCCTCAACCCATTACGAGCAAATGCTGGGTAACTAGATAGATAGATAGGTGGGTGGATGGGTTGATGGGCGGGCGGGCGGACGGACAGACAGACAGACAGACAGACAGACAGACAGACAGACAGACAGTTAAATGGATGGATGGGCGGACGGACGGACGGACGGATAGATAGATAGATAGATAGATAGATAGATAGATAGATAGATAGATAGATAGATAGATAGATAGATAGATAGATAGATAGATAGATAGATAGATAGATAGATAGATAGATAGATAGATAGATAGATAGATAGGATGGATGGATGAATAAATAAAAAATAAGTAAATAAACAAATCTTCTTCATCTTCTTTCTGCTTCTCTCCTTCTCTTCATCTTCTTCCTTCTACTGCATATTCCTATTTATCTTCTCCTTATTCCTTCTTTTATTTCTGCCCATTCTGTCTTTATCTTATTTCTTCTTCTGCTTCCTCCCTTCTTCGTCTTCTTCTTTCTGACTGCTATCCTTTCATTTCCCTCCTTCGTATTCTTTCTTCTGCCCTCTTTCCTATTCAGCTGCCTCTTCATTTTTCGTCTTCTTATTTCTGCCTCATTCCTCTTCGTCTTCTTCTTCCTATTGCATCTTTTTTCTTTATCTCTTCCCTTTTTCGGCTTCTTCCTTCTCTTTTTCCCCTTCTCCTTCATCTTCTCCTGCTCCAGCTCTCTCTTCCTCATTCGTTTCCTTTTTTCCTTTGCTTATTCTTGTTCCTCCTTCCCCTTTATTCCTCCTACTCCAGTCCCTACTCTATCGATATCGCTTTACCTGTGAAATGTATGTTAACAATGCATAGGTACTAATTTAATTAGGGGTCACATCTCTGTTTCTAATAATGCACGGTGTCGTCATTCTTCCTGTGTCACCCATCTCCCTTGAATCTCTCTCCTCACGTCCTTATAGGGAATACCCTTCCCGAGAAGCAACGTTAGTCACGCGAGTTTGTGGACGATTTAATTATTCAGTTATTCACTATGCTGCCATTTGTTTTTGCTCGGTCATTATCAGGAATTACAGAAAGCTTCACAGTCAGTCAAAGCTACTCAACAGCTGCCACGAAATTTTATACGCTGCGCAATGACGTTCACCAAATGAAAGATTAAATAATTTTTTCTATCCTTTAGTACAACTCATTGGTCGTGTGGATCTTATGAGCAGGTTTGGAGATCATGGATTAAAAATATCTTAAATATAAATATTTTACAAAACTGCAGAAGTATGCTACAGTGGATTGTAATAATAACAGTTCTATTATTTACTTCAACTACAATCGGGATTTTGAGGAGATGAGATGTTGACAATTCGAATAATGATAGATGGATAACAGGATAGCCCAAATACTAGCAGGAGCAGCACCCCACAAATTGCACATTCTCCACCCGGAATCCAACGCTGATCTTAACTTAAATTTTTTTAGTTGGTTATTAAACGACTCTGTATCAACTACTAAGTTATTTAGCGGCGATGAAACTGTTAATAGTGAGGTGGTATTTGGCGAGATGAGGCCGAAGATTCGCCATAGATTACCTGACATTCGCCTTACGGTTTGGGGAGAGCCTCGGAAAAATCCAACCACGTAATCACCCCAAGCGGGAATCAAATCCACACCCGAGTAAAACTTTGGATCGGCAAGCAAGCGCCTTAGTCGACTGAGCTATGCCGGTAGTTTTGACCTCAATTAATTGACGAATTCTCAACAAACGACCCAGATGAATCAGTTGGCATCAATGTGGTGGCCAAAGTAGGCTGCTGGCCAGGTTTTCTGCAAACGCGCGTTCCCCTACCATTCTCGTTGTACCATTACTCCATTTCAGTCATATTAGTATTTCATCATCTCCGAAATATGTAAGAACTGTTATCTTTGTTCATTATCTACACTTTAATCTCTTAGAGGTCAACGCTTTTTATTAATGTAAACATTTTAATCCTTTCGGTTTGATGACACGGTTATTTTCTCGATCACTTGCAGGAGGTTGCGGAATAACGTATTAATCTGCAACGCAGTTTTGAAGCCCGAATTCAGAAGAAATCGAATGTTATGCATGCTAAGCTGATGCATTATCAACAATGTAATGTTACTATGTCATAAATGCAACGTTGAAGTGTGATCTAATCATCTTTATTCTCGATATTAGCCTATAGGTATTAGGAAATTAGGTCTGTTTCGTCTATTCGTCTCCTTGATTCGTATTTGGTCACGTTATTTACACTACTGTCTGTGAAAATTGCAACACCATAAAGGAATCATGAGAACTGAATCAAATGTATTTTACAAATTACTAATACTGATGTAGACAAATGATTAACGTTTCAGACCAATATACATGAATACACATAAGTACATCAGTTTTTTGTGAAATCTCCATGAACTGCAATCAGAGCTGCTATACGTCGTGGCATTGAATCTAAGAGGCCTTGGATCTCTTTCTGGGGAATGGTCTGCCAAGGTATACGTGCCCATGCACACAGGTCATTGCAGCTGGCTGCTGGAGGTTGTTGTCGGACTACTTGCCGACCAACCATATCCCATACATGTTCAATAGGCGACATGTCTGGTGAACGGGCAGGCCACTGAAGAAGCTGAATGTGCTATGCGTGGAAGAGAACTTTAACATTCCTGGCAACATGTGGTCGGGCATTGTCTTGCTGGAATATAGCGTCAGGAGTACGCTGAAGGAAGGGTATGACTTCTGCCTCTACAACGACCTCGATGTACCGGTTGCTATTGAGTCTATCCTCAATACGTAATAGCCGAGATCGTGAATTATACCCAATGGCACCCCACACCATCACGCCTGGTGTTCGGCCAGTATGACGCTGGACAATGCAATCTGGTTGATACCACTGACCACGATATCGTCTAATGCGTATACTAACAGTTCTGTAGTCCAAGTTGAAACGGGATTCGTCCGAAAACATCACGTGCTGCCAATCTGCACGCCATCCTCAAAATATTATTTTTAGTACTTTGTTTCTCTTTATGTGTATTTAATTTTCCAATTCTGAGTTTATGCAATACATTATGTACAGTAGTGGAAAAAAAAAAACCAATACTTTTCGATTACAACGATATTTTACTACTTAATTAACTTATTATTCCCAGAACATGAATTTTACCAGCAATCGAAAAGTATTGGGAATAAATTTGAATAAGGGACAAAAAAATTTTCCTTCCCAGGCAGGATTCGAACCACGAAAGTCTTAGTTACCAGTCTATCGTGCTCTGGTGTGAACAAGGCTCTGAAATCAGCTACGAGGGTCGGTCCGGTTTTTTTGCCACTACTGTATATTATATATGCTTTTTTTTAGAGTGATATTTTTGACTTAATGTGTTTTACTTGTAAACGCACGATATAATCTTCGTGAAATTTTTATTACGTGAAATAATCTAACAAATGACACGATAATGTTTGTATGGGTTGAAACATGGTTTCGTAAGAGAAATGAATTATATCAGTGGTCGTCAGCACTCGCTGAAATGGGTAAAGGGTATTCGGTGCAACATCATATGCCCCGTCGTGCATCTGATTAGCTATGTATTGTATATTTTTAGTAGAGCCATCGATGTAGCTCAGTCGGCAGACTCGCTGGGCTGCTGGTCCGAGCTGCGTTCGGGCTTGGGTTGGATCCCCCTTTGGTCTCATTCAATGGTTTCTTCCGAGCTTTTTCCCCAGCCGTGGGACTGAAGCCTATGGCGAGTCCTCGGCATCACTTCATTTCACCCCTTTGATTTGATTACCTGGTTGGGTTTTTCTGAGGTTTTCTCCAACCAAAGGACAAATGCCGGGTAATCTTTTGGCGAATCCTCGAACCTCACCTCATCATTGTAGAAAATTACTAAATTGTAAAACTGTAAAAATTGTAAAATATTGGAAAAATTTGTAAAATTTGTAATTGTAATATCGTAAAATTTTGTCTTGTTCCACATCTTAAAGCTACATTGCTCATGTAAGATCTATGGAATATAATGAATGAATGAATGAATGAATGAGGGATAGAGCATACCTGCCAGCAGCTACGATGAACCATAGTGCAGTCTCTTATCCTCGGGTAAGAGACGCTAGCCCGAAGGTGCTCTGTACTGATGACCGCTGAATTATATGGTAATCCGTTGCGCTACAGCCTATGAAGAGTCAAGATCCACCAGCCAATTGCTTGCCTCACATCCACATGGCTCAGCAGAGATGAGCGATCATAACGTGTGTTCAGCACCATGATCCTCCCCCTTCCCCACCCGTTATAGCTGGCTTTCAAAACCTATCGTAGCTCTCCAAATTCATCGCAATGCTGGGTGGGCACCGTCCCATACAGTGGCCGAAATTCCATGAGAAAATACCTTCCCCATGAGAACTCGAACCAGCGCACATTACATAACGCGAGTCCAGGAATGATTACTTGAAAACCATGATGCTACGAAGGGGAACGAAATGAATTACATAAGCAGAATTAAATTTACGTTTCAATGCGATTCTAGTGTGACTCTTTTCCGCCTGCAGCAAGTCGACTACCAAGTAGAGATTCTTGTTTCTTAGTTGTAAACCCCCTTGCTATATGTGGGTGAATTTCCAAGTAATCAATTATTAGTGTCACGGAAGGAGTTTCTGAATGCCAGGATTGCTCACATATTCGAATTAAACAGCACAAATTATAAATTAAATTTAGTTTACTTTTATGAATCACCATCATCATCATCATCATCATCATCATCATCATCTACAGACAAAGTTTGACTATATATACTCATTAGATCTAACCATGACTTCCATTAAAATGCAATTAATAAATTTAGGCACACATACCCAAATAAAAATAAATTGGGCCGATGAAATAATAAATCGCTCATTATCCGTAATCTCTAGACATTATAATGAGAGTTGACACGTTGATCTCGAGAACAATTAAAATATGTAAATGATTTGATAGCATTGACAATGGAAAAACAAATCTCCTATGAGAAGTAAAACCACAGGCCGAAATAATGTATCAATCAATCAATCAATCAATCAATCAATCAATCAATCAATCAATCAATCAATCAATCAATCAATCAATCAATCAATCAATCAATCAATCAATCAATCAATCAATCAATCAATCAATCAATCAATCAATCAATCAACCAATCAATCAATCAATCAATCAATTTAGAGCATTTCAAAACCTAAGAGTTTTTTAGCCTCATTCACGATATATCGCCATTCGTCTCTGTTCTCTGCATCTTCTTGTCGTCCTCCCACTGTAGAAAGATTATCATATACTTGGTTCTGCCAACGGAGACGAGGTCTACTAAGAGGTCTCCTACATCTTGGAGAATAGTCGAAAACTTTTCGTAGAAGAGAGTCTTCATCACGCCGTAGAACGTGTCCAAGCCAACATGCTCTTCGACTTTTTATTAAGGCTATTATATCCGGATCTTTATAAATATCCCTTAGTTCCCTGTTGTTCAAAATTCTCCATGTGTTATTTTCTTGAATGGGACCAAAAATCTTCCTCAAGATTTTGTTCTCAAAAGTAAAAAGGGATTTTGTTGTTTTTTTGTTAATATCCAAGTTTCACAGCAATATAGGAGATTGGTAGGATTATTGTTTTATAGCATCTTAATTTTGATACTCTTGAAAGGAATTTGGAACTAAGCAATTTATGAAGGGAGTAGTAACACTTATTTGCCGTAACGAGTCTATGTTCAATTTCTTTCCCAAAAAAGCCTGTTTCATTAATTATACTTCCTAAGTATTTAAATTCAGTAACTTTTTGAAACTCCCAATCATCTATTATAAGTGACCCTCTATTAAGTGAGGTATGTGATATATTCATGTATTTAGTTTTATCAGGATTAATTTTTAATATTTGCGTGGAAATGGAATTGTAATTTCTCACCACGTGCCCTCCTTCCCTTAACCTTTGGAACAGTTATGAAAAGATGGTATGGGTCGGATGTCTCCTACGTGAGTACTTTGCCCGATACAATCTGTGAGCTTTTCTACTGTTCCCATTGGCTCATCCGTATTCGAAAATCATGTCTGCATATTCCGCTCTCCTGTACTCCTCCATTTCACTAGGACTGATCGACTGGACACTGCAACTTGTACACATACACTGCTGTCTACACACGTGCATATCAGGACCGATCATGTCCGTTACACATTACGCCATCTGCATTGCTTTAGTGTAGCTTCCTGTCCCCACCCCTCAGACAGCGCACTGAATGGAATACTGTAAGTAGACAACATAAACAACGTCAGATGAATATAGTGTGTGTAAGATGTACAGATAAATACACATAAATAAGATGTACAGAGGAATAAAATTATTTCATTTCCACACAAATATTTTTGCTTTTAACTTTCGATTGGGTCATTTCCGGACCAGGGTTCCTTATCTCAAATTGATACAAGTGCCCTTCCCCATCATCTCTGAAAGTTTGTAACACTAGCCCGAAAACACCCTGTATAATTTTTATAATATATTTATTTATTTTATAATTTACTATATATAATACATAAAATTATTATTACAGGTAGTTAGTTTATCACCGAGAAATAAGGAAAACCTGTTAATTTGTATTTAATATAATGATTTTTAAAAGACTTAGTTCATACGTCTCATCTCCTTCGTGGCTACAATATTTTGCCTGGGCGTATGTAATATTTAACTATATTAGTAACACCGATCGAGTCTTAACATTACAACCACGGAACGTTGTTTAAGCGCGAATGGCGCGTGTTGGTCTGGGCGTCCAAAAAGCCGTAACCTCCATGAACTAAGCCGCATTAAAGGGATATAGAAGCAAAGTCGTTGTAAGTTCTTATTGGATAACGAAACAAGGTAGGCGACGTTTGAATCCTGTGTCCCAACTCTTGTATTCAATTATTATCAAGGAACTCTTATGTCTAGTTAAATCTGAGCGCGCCGTATAAACTTTTAAATACCATATCACTTTTTTTTTAGTTGGTTATTTAACGACGCTGTGTCAACTACTAGGTTATTTAGCGTCAATGAGATTGGTGATAGCGAGTTGGTATTTGACGAGATGAGGCCGAGGATTCGCCATGGATTACCTGGAATTCACCTTACGGTTGGGAAAAACCTCGGAAAAACCCAACAGGTAATCAGCCCAAGCGGGAATCGAACCCGCGCCCGAGCGCAACTTCAGACCGGCAGGTAAGCGCCTTAACCGACTGAGCCACGCCGGTGGCCTCTATACCACTTTGAACGAAATAACAGAAATGTTATTAACTTATTCAGCATTGTAAAATAAACAATATTTCGACTTCTAAATAATGTTCCCAAAACCAAACTAATTGCTTTAAACTCTCACTTAACCATGTAAGAGTAACTACATACAAAACAAAAACAGTTGACTACATTAAACCCGAAGTAATATAGGCTATGTTCATCATGAGAAATATCGGCCACATTCATGCATGCGCCTTTCTGTTTTATCGCTTAGGTGCAATCTATTTTTTTTTTTAACTCAAAGGTTTTATCACCGCTGGCTAGATTCGAAACTACTTCGTTTCAAACACATAATTTCAGCCATCCAAGGTCTAGTACAATTAATGACGTCACCGTATTAACAGAGTGTGTCCAGATTTATCAAATATGCCAAGCGCATAAACGTTTCACGTTTAAAATAACTAGTGTCTTATATAACAGTAATATCATTTGGAAAATGATAAAGAAAATTAATTATTGCAAAACTCATAAAATGTATAATTAGAAAGTATGTGTTGTCTTCGTGACGCTCATTTTTCTCTAAATTTAGTGACAAAACTAAAACAGCTGACATCTGCAGTTTCATGGCCCTCTATAGTTCACAAAGTTGCGGAGTCACACTTAAAGCACAGTCTAGTATATACAGTCACGAAGCTTGAGTTGTGAGGGTACTAGGAACAATAGACTGTGCAGGTACTATTTCGCATTATCTGTGATGAGGCGATAGTAGCGATTCTAGTGGTTAGCAACTATATATGGATGCATATTTACTACGTATTGAGCTTCGTGACTGTATATATTAGACCAGTCGTCTCCAAAAGCGTACTCGCGAGTAAGCCCCTGAACCTAACCGAAGCCAGTACGTAATGAGCGCGCTCCGCCTCAACCATCTCCACCTGTACTATACTCAATGTTTATGCGTAAACGAAGAGCAGTGGCGGACTGCCATTATCATTGTATTGGTCGGCGTGTTCCAGCTTTTCACAATGTCTTCTAATCATGGACGTAGTACATTCAAGGATGAATAGGAAGAGAGTTTTTTTTTTCTTTTGTTTGTGGGGAGAATGTGAAATGTTTAATTTGTTCGAAAATTCTTAAGGATGTGTTAAAATTCAATATGCGACGACAATACACGACTCTTCACAAAGAATATCATACAATTACAGGCATGTTGGATGTGTGAAAATAATTTATTTTGGGACTATCTGTATAACTGTTGGTTATACATAATAATCAGTATATTACAAAACGTTTACACTCAGTTCCGAATGACAAACATATCGTTTTTCGTTTAATTTTAGGTGAAATGAGTAAGCCTACAAATATTTTGATAGATATAAAACAAGAAAATACAAACACAAATCACACAAGTCTCCTCAGTCTTAAATAAAAAAAGCTTTTTGCTAGCTATGTTTTAGCTTGGAATACTGAAAAATCAATGAAGCCCTTTACAGAAGCATAATTTATAAAATCGTGCATACAGAATGTTACTAAAATACTGTGTCCAGAACAAAGTCAAAGTTTAAGAAAATTAAAATGTTTCCAATTACAGTTCAGAGAAGGAATTTCAAGATTGCAAATGTAATTGAATCTGAAGTCGAAACCACAATTAACCAGTTTGTAGCTTACTCACTTGCATTGGAAAAGCACAGATAGAAATGACAAAGCTCACCTAGCCAATTTCATCCGAGGAGTTAATGAACATTTTACTGTGTCTGAATGTCTTCTAGATGTAATTACAAAATATAACTGGAGAAGATCGTTTCCAGACACTGAAAGGCACCATAGAACAGAAGAGGTTGAATTTGCAATGGCTTGTGTCAATAGCAACAGACGGGGTGCCAGCTTCATATGTCAAAATAATATACAAACGTATATTTCTTATTCTTTTGATGTTATTATTTGTAAACTTAAGCAGACCGTTGCCGCGATCCCTCACTGATCGCTCCCATCTGTTGTGGTACGAGTCTCTTCCCCTTCTCTAGCCTTACAGCACACTGTGTTCGGCGGGCAACATCGAGAGCACGAATGACAATACGCTTTTTGGAGACCTGTGTATTAGACCGTGCACTTAAAGCATGATAAACAACAGATCATTTTTTCTTCGAATTCTCTTGTTGAGAATATAATATTTTACGAATTTACACGCTGCAAATTTAGGTTATAGATTCTGCTGAAGAATACCATTCTAAGGCTCCTTATTGTCCTTACAAATCCATCTTCATGGCAATGTTTGAACCACTAATATAAAAATATCAAGGATTGTAGCTGTACCAATGACTAGGGAATGGATTTCTAGTTCTATACCTATTATGTTTCCTACGTCCTAGAAGTATGTTATTCAGATATCTGTATGTTTCATGTATACAGGATCCCTTACTAAAATTAAAACGCCTAAATAAACCATAAACTCCTATAAATTCCTAAAATCTATGTTTGTGCCTGAAAACCCCTTTTTAGTATTTTGCGTATATTTAATTTAAAAATGTCGGTACTAAAAATGAAAAAAAGTGCAAAGATAACCATAAAAATGCTATTCAAAATGAAAAAAAAAATTACAGACAAATACTGGTCTAGCAAGTTCGTCCCATAGCTATTGAGTTAGGAGGGGAGAGACGTTGCCTAATTTCCTGGAACTAAAGTCCATCTAGCATAAAAGGGGTGGTAAGTTGTTCATGTTAGGCGGGAGCTTACAAATTAGTTTTTACGTCAATTCACCCCTATTATAGGAAATGAAACTAACCAATCAGCAATAAGTATCTTTCACTAATATAATTTGAGTCTTCAGTTCAGTAGCACTAATTTTTTGCACAAGTTCTTTGCATTTAAATTCCACCTAAAATGGAATAGTTACTAAAATTAAAATTATTAATAATAATTGTTAACCTTATATAAACTCCTAAAAGTCGTAAATTGGATTTTATAAAGTCCTAAGTCTCTCTTTTTAGCACTTAGAAATCCGTTTCATACCAATGACACTAACGACATCGATTATGTTGATATCTATGGTGGTGGTGGTGATGATGATGATGATGACAGTCTATGCCCAAGATTGCGGGTTCGATCCCGGGCCAGGTCGATGGCATTTAAGTGTGCTTAAATGTGACAGGCTCATGTCAGTAGATTTACTGACATGTAAAAGAACTCCTGCGGGACAAAATTCCGGCACATCCGGCGACGCTGATATAACCTCTGCAGTTGCGAGCGTCGTTAAATAAAACATAACATGATGATGATGATGGTGATGATGTGATGATGATACAGAACAATGACTGCAAAGTCGCTTTACACTGGATATTCACGTGGGCGTTGAGGAAAGGTGCAGTTTGCTTAATGAAGGAAAGAGAACAAGGAAAATTATTATAGTGAAGTACTTCCAAACCTGACAAATGTAACGAGTCTCCAGCGTTATGAGCTTTAAATATCCATGTACAATAGACGGAAAATTATTTGATGATCCGTTTGTCCTCGTTGAATTTAGTGAAGAATTTTCCTTACATTAATAATATTTTAGCATATATTAGTATTGAGCGTCTAGCAATAGTAGTAAATCCAAAACTTTTCATGAAAGAGGAACAAATAGTTGAGGTTTATCTGATTATAATTGAGGGATTGAATGCAAGAAGAGCGTGAGAGAGCAAACGAATGTTGTAGAAACAAATGTTCCACGTTTTGTTATAATCGTAATTTGTACGACGAGCTTTAGTCTATATATTAATAAAAAGTAGGAGTAAGATTCCGAAATTCTAAATATGAATAATTTTTACATATCAGCGAAACAGATGCATTAATAGTGAGGAAAACTAGATGAGTAAAACCAGATACGAAAGATTAATAAATTAATTAACAAATCAAGATTAAAAACTAGCTATAGGATTGCGAAATACGGTTGTAACATGAATAATTTATTCTTCACAGTATTGCAATGAATACATTATTAGTGATAAAAACTAAATAAGAAAGTGTTACAAATTATTTCATCAGATTAAATACTGTAATGCTGCGAAAAGTGTAGAAAGATCGCACATGAGGCATTACGTTCAGGAGCATTACTAGATTTACAAAGAGACAATAGGAGTAGTAGGCCTACTTGAAACGACAAAATCTGACAGACGTAGAATCACGTGTTTTATCTTGACTATTACACTTTTACTACATCATACTACTTTTGACCAATAAAACAGTATGAAAGGATATGTTTGAACCAATCATGGCTGCTTATCGCTACAGTTTTATCACTTCCCTAGCATTTGTTTCTTTGTTTGCCAACATTTCAAACTACTAATTCTTCGTGGTACTATAAGACATGCTTTGCGATCGTCATTTGTTTCCCGCATAGATAGTCGACTGAAAATGGCGGCTCCGTTCAAACGTTTTGGTGAAGCTAACATTAGTGAAATAGAATTTAGTAAGTCAACTAATTTCTATTTTATTGTATTAGAGTACTTTATTTCTTCTAATCTTCATATATATTTTTTTGTTTATATCACCTCTCTACTATTTCTTTCTTTGTTTGCCAACATTTCAAACTGCAAATTCTTTACGGTACTATAAAACATGCTTTGCGATCGTCATTTGTTTACCGAGTCAACTGAAAATGGCGGCTCCTTTCAAACGTTTTGGTGAAATTAACATTAGTGAGTCAATAGTAAGTCAATATTTTATTGCATTAAAGTACTTTATTTCTTCTAATCTTTATATACTTTCTTCAAATCGTGTAATAGTCACTTAAATCCGACCCGAGTTTCGATTTTCTCTATATAAATCAAAACCTCTAGTGAAATTATTGCAGATAAAATAATTCTTAACTCTTTAAAATAAAAGGAGAAGGACAAACTGGTCAACAGCGTGGTCGTGGGACAGCGAGTAGGAGAGTCACGGTATCGATTAACAGATTGGATAATTACTTGGTTGGGCTTAAAAGTATTTTTACAACTGTAAGACGAATATCACGTAACCCCATGGTGAATCATCGGACTTACGCCGTCATAATAATTTTTTTACCAGCCCACCACGCACTGCGCCGAGCGCAGCTGTTCAGTGACGTAATAGTGAGACAGCCGACACGCTATGGCGGAAACGTAAGAATGTTCGTTCTTGGTGTTTTAGTCTTAATATATTCATCTGTGAGTGTGATCAGTGTTCGTTTCGAAAGAAAATAAATAATGTTCAATATCTTGTACAAACAAATTTTTCAGTTTTAATCTTGGAAGATAAGTGTAAAATAAAGAAGCTTGGAAGGTTGTTACCTCAACTCGATTTAAAGCAAGCACAAACAAGCCGAGTTAGATATTTTGCAGGGCTTCTGATGTAAGAATGTATTAAAGAAACAGCTAGATTTGCGGTTGTGAATCTATAAATAAAATATTTTGTTTTCCGTGCCTGCTGTTTGCTAAAGGTAAAGATACGAGCAGGACATGCACTAGTACAGTCATGTCAACTGTTGCCCATAGGCGCAAGCGAGCGCTTTAGAGCTCAGGAGAGCCTGAGCGCTTTACAACGGAAAGGAAAGAGACAGACGAATGAGGTAGTATATGCCGCTTGGTCGAGCTATATACACGGATGGCCAGCACTGATTCAATGGATAAAGGGAATAGAACTTATTAAAACTGTATCGATGTTAATTTTTAGATTTGTCTGAGAAGTAATGTTATTTTTTATTTAACAACGCTCGCAACTGCAGAGGTTATACCAGCGTCGCCGGATGTGCCGGAATTTTGTCCCGCAGGAGTTCTTTTACATGCCAGTAAATCTACTGACATGAGCCTGTCGCATGTAAGCACACTTAAATGCCATCGACCCGCAACCTTGGGCATAGAAGGCCAGCGCTATACCAACTCGCCAACCAGATCGACTCTGGGAAGTGTAAGTGCATTATAAGAATGTAAGTTTTAATTTTAATGCTCATTTTTCACAAGTTTGTTTTTTTTTATTCAAAAGGAATATTTTTCAACTTTTTTTTTATAGAAAAGTGAAATTTTCAGATATAGGCCTATTTATTTAGTAGACTTACAGGTACTGAAACAATGTTTTCGTAAATCTAATATACCGTAAATACGTATTACTGAAGATAGTGTATTACAAATTTTGAAAATATTCGCATGGAAAATTAATATTTGTAAATAAATTAATTAACAAACAATCTACTGTTACATCGTAAACAAAAGATATGTGCCCATGTGTTGTAAAAATGTCAGCTCTACAGCTTCAGCAGGTTTCGAGAAAATAATTTAATATTCTGATGATAGGAAGTTGCTCACCAATATCACCTTAAAAGCATAATGCCATAAGAGTTTTGTTATGGAATATTAGTTACACTTAAAACATATACAGTACCTAGGTAACTTTGCTTTGTACTATAATATTGTTTTAATTAGTTCATTGATAACTTTTATAAGGCTAAAGATACCACCAAGATCAATTTCAACTTATCATGTCATACTCCATCTCTTTTTTGGGGGATATCACTTTCTTTATTAATGATATGTTTCATTCACTTAGTACAGTATAGTTGTAGGTACTATGGGATGTATGTGAATATTCCTTCTTAACTCTTTATTATGTTATTAACGTTTAAAACACAACTGCAATATTAAGAAATTGGTGTAAATCCTTTTGTTTTACAGACAGTATAGATAATATCAAATAGAAAGAAGCCATACGAAAATAACGACATAATATTTCACGTTCCGATTGAAGTTTGTGCACCAATGTTTTCTTAATCCAACAGGATGCTTATTCCTCCTTCCATACCTAGCGCTTGATGCCCGCGCACGACGTCAAGGTCAGAAAAATGCACTTGCTTTGACATCACTGCACTAGTATGTCATATTTAAGCCATTGTCGGATTGTCAATTTATATTAAAAGTGTATTTTTCTCTCTTTTTCTCTTTCTTCTTTATTCTTGCTCTTGTGTTGTATTTATTGGTTTGAATTAAGTTACTTTATTTAGTAAACTGTCCTTGTAAATTTTATGTTATATTATTGACTAAGACCACACCGTACACGATCCTGGCTCTTACCATAGTGGCTAGGAAAATTTTTGTTTTATAAATTTAATTTGTACTCACTAGCTGGCTAGTTGAATAAATAAATAAGTAAGTAAATAAATAAATAAATAAATAAATAAACACACAAACAAACCAAGTAAACACGTAACACGTAAATAAGTAAATAAATAAATAAATAAATAAATAAATAAATAAATAAATAAATAAATAAATAAATAAATAAATAAATAAATAAATAAATAAATAAATAAATAAATAAATAAATTTGACATAGAAAATTAAGAAGCATGAGAATTGCTCATAAGAATGCTTTCCTAGATTTATCAGTCCTTGGAATGACAGAAATTAGGCAACAGCTTAGCTCAACTTTCAGGCAGTGTATAGAAAGAAAGGATGATAACGTAAAGAAAAATCGCTATGTTCTTTCAAAGATAATTGACCATAATCATCAGGCTCATTTTAAGGTAATTATCTACTTTAAAGAACTGTATTATTTCTTTAATTTTTCAGGAATGAGATATTGTTTAAATTGTTGCAAACTATGTAGTATCATAAAAGTGATGAACCTCTTGTCATTTTAGGCACTAATCGCCACTGACTACAGTCAAAGAACCGCGTTTCAACTCTCGAGTGGGAAGCAAACAACAGCTCAACTTCTTTTTTTATTGTATTTATGGGAGACAGAAGCAATTGCTCTAAAACCACCCCACATAAGAACTGTTTAATGTGCTAACTCCCTTAGCTAGGCGTATTTTCACTCACACTAGCTGACTATATTAATGTCGACTGCATATCCAGGTCCCGTGAACAAACCCCACACGGCTCTTGGTCAGTCCCCTCCTCTGCGAATGCTATTGAATAAGGACGAAGTTGGGGTGTTGACGGAATGGAGTAAATCCTATATAGAATGAGTCAGGAGAAGTAGTAAATATTTTAGGTGGTGGCAGTGTGGACTATTCTCAGTAAAAAAAAAAAAAAATCATATAACTTGTGTCTGATTTTCAATGGGTGTGAAAATACAACTGTTTCAATGTTACGCATAGCAAACCTTACAAATAGTATAAAGGAACAACAAAATGATTATTTACAAAGAAATAGTACGTGTCGCTCTCTTGAGATTGCCTGGGAGCAGCTCTGTTCATGATGGGAGTAAAGGAAACAGCTGTTTGTAGTTTTTACACAATTATCTGATGAGCGCGCAAGTCTGAAACAGATGACAAGCACTCAGCACTGAATAACATGTGTTCTTACTTTGTTGGGGATTGAAAGTGTTTCAAGTGCATTGACTATCTATCATAACAAGGTCCTCAGACTTTACTCCTGTCGATTTTTGTCTATGGGAGTGGACGTAAGGCGAAGTATACAAAAACAAATGAAATACAAGGGACGAATTGGCCGCTCGTGTTATGAATACTGCTGCCCCCATAAAAGAACAAGATGACGTCAAAAGATCAACACTTTCTGCTGTCGACAGAGCGAAAAAGTGCACTGAAATCGGTAGTAGAATTCTTGTACTACTATGTTGAGCTGTTTCAATGAACTGAGATGCCAAGTAAATAAGCAATAAATAGAATCAATAAATGATTTGCCTTTTCTTCTTGCCACTTGTAACACTTGTTATGCGCAACATTCAAACAGCTGTAGGCTATCTCCACATCCATTGAAAATTGTACACATATTTATATGAACTTTTCTTTACTCAGAATAATTCATACTAGGCCTCCGGCGTGGCTCAGTCGGTTAAGGCGCTTGCTTGCCAGTCTGAAGTTGCGTTCGGGCGCGGGTTCGATCCCCGCTTTGGCGATATTGGTTTTTTCCGAGGTTTTTCCCAACCATAAGGTGAATGCCAGGTAATCTATGGCGAATCCTCGGCCTCAACTCGCCAAATACCATCTCGCAATCACCAAACTCATCGACGCTAAATAATCTAGTAGTTGATACAGCGTCGTTAAATAACCAACTAAAAAAATAATTTATACTACTAGTATTGTGATGTACCGAAGTACATATGATATTTCCGTGCAGTAATTCTGAGTTATCATATGATGAAGAATGGGTGGAGCGGAGAAAAATTCATCATATGATAACTCAGAATTACTGCACGGAAATATCATATGTACTTCGGTACATCACAATAATATATGCGTAAATAATCATTTAGTGATTTAAGACGGCGCTCATTCCGTCAGATCCCGGCCACTTAGTCACCCGTAATGAGTGCACATCTGCACAAAGTGTGTTGGACACAGTGCCACTGTCACACATCTGTGACACAGTGCATGAGGGTTGGCCATTAAAGGTGGAAATTAAACTCAGAGATTCAATCCGGCATCGGAGCTGGAATCCGGTGTGGCTTAATGGATAAAGCGTCAGCACGTAGAGCTGAAAACCAGGGTTCGAGTCCTGGTGCCGGAGAGAATTTTTCTCCGCTCCACCCATCCTTCATCATACCACTAGACCTACTTCCTAAATATTTACTATTCCTCGTGAATCACACTGCATAGGGGGAATGGAACCACCACAGGAAGAACACCAACTGCGGTCTCATCCACCACAAATGTCACTACGGGTTTTTCACGCGAAAAATTCCATGCGAGACCGGGATTAGAACCCAGACCGCCTGTGCGATATAATAGGCTTATGTATAGGGCCTATACATATACAAAAAATCACAATCTTTAGTCACGTGTAGCAGTTTTTAAGAATAAAATTATAATAAATCCTTATCAAATAATGTTTGCATAGCAACTGTTAATACTTGCAGTGATTGAACATTCTGTATGATTAGGATCTTAAGCAGTCTATTGTATGTAGTAGCAACGTGTTTCGAACGTAAATGTCGTCGTCAGGTGTACAGTATGGAGTTTATGAATATTACAGTGTCATGCAACTACTGTACTTATCCGGAAATTATTAAGATTTTCACACAGTTACGTCCAAACACGTACGCAATAAAAATTCAGTTATTCAAAACCTATTCTCTCTTATTGTATATCTGAAGATGAAGTTCTAAACGACAGGAACGCGTCATGAAAAAAAATTACACATAATGCGGCGTGTAATGGCATGAGGTAAAGATAGGAGAATCTGACCAAAATTGGCAAAATAGTTAATATATAGCTTTATATTTCATTTCACATAGCTTGTTAGGTGTGGTTCATAATACGGGTATTGATTTAATACACTTTATCGTTATGTATTTATAACTCTTTCTTAAGTCGCTGATGTGAAATGATCCGAATCACCCCTCAAGGGCAGGTGAATAGAATTATCAATGTGTGTGAAACGAACTGGCAAAAACACCACCAGAACAGGAGCCTCTAACCTTGAGGCCTTAGCGACAACTGAGCTTATACAGAGTGTAAGGGGTGTAAGTGCCGTCCTGTTCACAATCGTCGGGGACGGTCTGCAGGATCAAAACATGCCCATACAACATAGGGTCAAAACTTGATAGTTTTCCCAGAAAAAAATATTTCTTCTCTCATTTCATTCGCGTTATATTGCTTATATCGTTAATAAAATAACGAAAACAATTACATCAGTAGGTATATCTAGCAAAGAGTTAATATTAGTTTAAATACATATTTATGTGTTCTGTTACGTTTTCGTGAAATGAAATAAAATTGCATGCTTAAATTTGTTAATATTCTGGCGTGAGAGACGTGGCAACGTGTTCGGCAGGCAGTACACTGCACAGACGTACGTACATATCAGCTGAGTGCTGAGTTCAAGCTCTTTTTCCATAGGTCTACTGCCGAGCGGATGGCAGTTTAGTACAAGTAACTTATTCGATAAACAACTTACAATGTCATTCACAGTTTAGGAATATCGTATGTTATTAATTTATGGAGAAAGTCGTCGTAATTCAAGTGAGGCAAGAAGATGTACCATCAATGCTTTCCTAAAAGAAGATTACCTAATTGGCGAACTTTTGTAGCAGTTTCTTAACTATTATTAGAAACTAGGAGTCTCTTACCTCGTTTCGAAAATCACACAAACAGAAATTTCTTTAAATGTGGTACTGCTTTATGGAAGCGGGAGAGATTAAAATGCTGCATTTAAAAAAAAAGTTCGTGTGATTTTGTGCAATAAACCATTATTGTTTATTTTTAGACATACAATAAAAATGGACCAATATTCCCAATATTGTTAAATAAAATGGAAATTTACATAAAGTTAAATTAATGAGATTGAAAGTTTATATTTGCTGTTCGTTTTATGTAAACAACGGTCCGCCCCTGCATTAGAACAGAGCATCTCTTTTGTACCAGTATATCTGTACCCGCTTGAGCTGTACTGTGTACTTGTAAACTCCCTCCTCCCCATCCAGCAACGGTGCCAAACGCCTAATATTGTAAACTTTAATAATTATTTAAATATTGGAATTAGATAAAAATTGTGAGGACATTTTTTTCTTCCTTATGAAATGAACAATCATTAGTTAAATTAATGGCACTTGTACTCCTTACATCCTGTATACAGAGAGAAAAATAAGTAGTTCATTTGTATCATTTAACAGCAATATCTTCAAATTATGAACTTAATACCAAGCCGCTATTGAAACACAACTGTAGGAAGATCTAGCATGAATAAAGAACAAATTATTGTTTAAAACGTTATTCTGTAAGGCTCTGATTGGTTGAAATTCAACGAATTTTTACGTTCCACTAGTGAATGAATGTATGAACGAAATAACCATAGCAATGCACGTTTTGATGAAAGACGCCTACTATTGGATATAAAATCCATTCCATTCTATAATTAAACTTATCAATACACACTATTATTGTTTACCTGTTGAGATTAGTACATTTTTATATTTCTTTGGGACAATTTGTAATATAATCTATTCAACATCTGGTCTGATTCACCCGTCATTACCTTAAATTTTAAATTGAATCCTTAACTTTATATTCATACTACGCTCATGCAATTCACCTGCAACACCTTCTGCTATGCACGTGACGACTTTGTATGGCAGTCCACATCTGGGGCCTCGCATAACGTAACGTGATGCACTGTAGTGAGAAAGATCTGTGTTTGAGTGCATGAAAGTTCCTACTCGGTCAGACTCCGGTGTAATTAGGATGAGCAACATCCTAGATTGAGATGTTTGATCTCCTAGGTGGGATAAGTCAATTCTTACAAAATGCATTTTTTAGATTCTACACGAAATTCGATTTTACCTTCAATTTTTTCCAGGCTTGAGACAAACTTTCAACTGGTAAGTGTGGTTAAAATTTTGTATTCCAACTTCACAATATATTATCGTAGTGTCTCTAACACTCGACATTTCTTCTTCTTGGTTTTCTTCATCTTCGTCTTTACCTTCTCCGTCTTTTCCGTCTTCACTTTCTTGCATTTTTTCCTTCACTGCATTCTTCTTCATTGTCAATTTCATCTTCTTACCATCGTCTCCTTCATCATCGTATTTTTACTGATGAACTATTAAGTTACTTAATTAAATAAACAACGACTTCACTGTGTTAACATTTTAAATCATGGAGTTATTTTACCTGATTAATTATTTTTGGTGTTATTTCCATCATCTTCTGAATCCTGACTAGGATTATATAAGTGTTAAAAGGGGTTATCCAAGAATGAATAATCGTGCTTTTGTTCTTCTTTTTTCGCAATTCCTACAAATTCTCCCATTTTTTTTGTTATTCATCCTATGTATTAAATCAGTGGAAGGAAAAAACTCTATAGGACCAAGACAGACTAGACAATTGCTGGCCTCATGTCCCATACCTCACCCAAACCGTAAGGGTGTAACATATAGTCAACACTATGATCATCTCAGCCTTTGCAGATGACTTGCGAAACCAGATTTCACTACTCACTGTAGTTTTTCCGAATTCATCGGACTGATACCACAGTCTAGTATATACAGTCACGAAGCTTGAGTTGTGAGGGTGCTAGGAACAATAGACTGTGGCCGTACTATTTCGCATTGTCTGTAATGAGGCGATATTAGCGATCCTAGTGGTTAGCAACTATCTATGGATGCATATTTACTACGTATTGAGCTTCGTGACTGTATATACTAGACTGTGCTGATACACTGGTCGAGAATGTATCAGAAAGTTTCTTCCTCCATGAAGACTCGAACCAACTTTCATTCCGTATCGCTAATCTAAGGTATGACGTTTCAGATCGCGTGGCTATAGCGCAGGACAAAAATTTAGGGACCCATTGTACTTCATCTAAAATATTTTATTTATAAAAGTCTCCTTCAATACTAGAAAACAACAAAAAATTAAATACCTACTGTATGTATGTATGTATGTATGTATGTATGTATGTATGTATGTATGTATGTATGTATGTATGTATGTATGTATGTATGTATGTATGTATGTATGTATGTATGTATGTATGTATGTATGTATGTATGTATGTGTGTATGTATGTATGTATGTATGTATGTATGTATGTATGTATGTATGTATGTATGCATGCATGTATGTACGTATGTATGTACGTATGTACGTATGTATGTTTGTATGTATGTATGTATGTATGTATGTATGTATGTATGTATGTATGTATGTATGTATGTATGTATGTATGTATGTATGTATGTATGTATGTATGTGTGTGTGTGTAATAATTTAGGCCTATAAAGTAGGATTGTTGACACATCAGGTTTCTTCGTGAAAGAATGGTTGTTCAGCACGAAAGGACTTGACAACACTGTTATGAACATTGCTTCAATTGGCATCAACAGGTCAGTCGTTTTCACTTATAACTGTGACAAAACTATTATATAAAAGAATTGAAATATTGCATGAAACTTTAGAGTTAGACTCTTACGAGTGTAGTTCATGTCGGAATTCCGTTGAGAAAATTGCAACGGAAAAAAAAAATAACTGCAGAAGTCTTCGGCTTTTTCTTCCTCTGCTAGATATCACACTGAAAAACTACCGCCTTGCGGCAGTAACCTTCGAATTTATAGGCCTACTATTCTGTCCTACCCTGTCATCTCTTCTAGCTTCATCTTTTATTATAAAGTTTGTGATTTAATGTTACACAAATATACACAGATGAAGATGTGAAAGAACTTCTGCAAGGTTGTTGTTTAACGCAGCTCATCAACAGCTGGACATATAGACCAAATAAAGACATTCTGTCTTCGAATTTCTATGTTAAAAGTGGTAGGTAGAGTAGGCCTATGCGTATAATTTCTCACAACTCCATATGTAGATGAAATTATTGAGGTTTTAGGTGTAATAGATCCACTATTTATCAAATTTTTTGTATTCCACAGATATTGGAGAAAAAATGGAAGTATAAGAGTACAGTAAGTCAGTTATTCATAGATTTAAGAAAGGCATATGACTCGGTTAAGAGAGAAGTTTTATATGATATTCTTATTGAATTTGGTATTCTCAAGAAACTAATTTAATTAATTAAAATGTGTCTGGATGAAACGTACAGCAGAGTCCGTATAGGCCAGTTTCTATCTGATGCTTTTCCAATTCATTGCGGGCTAAAGCAAGAAGATGCCCCATCACATTTACATTTTAGCTTCGCTCTAGAGTATGCCATTAGGAAAATCCAGGATAACAGAGAGGGTTTGGAATTGAACGGGTTACATCAGCTGCTTGTCTATGCGGATGACGTGAATATGTTAGGAGAAAATCCACAAATGATTAGGGAAAACACGGGAAGTTTTCTTGAAGCAAGTAAAGCTATAGGTTTGGAAATAAATTCCGAAAAGACAAAGTATATGACCAGAGTCTCGTGATCAGAATATTATACGAAATAGAAATACAAAAATTGAAAATTTATCCTTTGTAGAGGTGGAAATTTTCTAATATCTTGGAGCAACAGTAACAAATATAAATGACACTAGGGAGGAAATTATAAACGCAGAGTAAATATGGGAAACGCTTGTTATTATTTGGTTGAGAAACTTTTGTCATCTATTCTGCTGTCAAAAAATCTGAAAGTTAGAATTTATAAAACAATTGTATTACCGGTTGTTCCGCATGGTTGTGAAACTTGGATTCTCACTTTGAGAGAGGAACAGAGAGAGGTAAAAGGTGTTTGAGAATAAGGTGCTTGGGAAAATATTTGGGGCTAAGAGGGATGAAGTTACAGGAAAATGGAGAAAGTTACACAACGCAGAACTGCACGCATTGTATTCTTCACCTGACATAATTAGGAACATTAAATCCAGACCTTTGAGATGGGCAGGGCATGTAGCACGTATGGGCGAATCCAGTGCATATAGAATGCTAGTTGAAAGACCGGAAGGAAAAAGACCTTTCGGGAGGCCGAGCCGTAGATGGAAGGATAATATTAAAATGGATTTGAGGAAAATGGGATATGATGATAGAGACTGGATTAATCTTGTTCAGAATGGGTACCGATGGCGGGCTTATGTGGGGAATGAACCTCCAGGTTCCTTAAAAGCCGTAAGTAAGTAAGTAGGCCTAAGTAAGTAATATATAGAATTAGAATTAGAAAATACACATAATGTGAACATAAAACGAGATCATCATCATCATCATCATCATCATCATCAACTCCCAAATCCTGAGCGCAATTGTCCCCTGAGAATTTTGCGCTATAGCGAAGCACTGTTTTTGTACAACCAATTCATATTTTACATAGAAAAGTCAGGATTTGGTTAAGCTTGCCGAGGGCCTTGTAGTTAAGCTTGCTCTGAAGCGTTTTTGATTGTCCAAGTCCGTCAGGTGGCTTAGATGGCGTTCGTGAATCTGATGCTAACGAGGTGGGCCATCCTATATCAGTTCTGACAGATCCAGGTCCCATACCATGATCGGGAGTCCTAGGCCGTTCGCATAGCCTATTTACAACACTTCTTTCCAGCCCACTTATAACTACTGAAATGAAGGGGAGGAGAAGAGTGTTGATGGAATGATAGATTTTTTAGTAGGTTATATTACGACGCTTTATCAACATCTCTGGTTATTTAGCGTCTGAATGAGTTGAAGGTGATAATACCGGTGAAATGAGTCCGGGGTCCAGCACCGAAAGTTACCCAGCATTTGCTCATATTGGGTTGAGGGAAAACCCCGGAAAAACCTCAACCAGGTAACTTGCTCCGACCGGGAATCGAACCCGGGCCACCTGGTTTCGCGGCCAGGCGCGCTGACCGTTACTCCACGGGTATGGACGTTGGAATGATAGACGGAAATAGGATAACCCTGAGAGAAACTCTCCTCAAAATCTGCTTTGTCTAACACAAATTTCATCACGACTTGGCCGAGGATCGAACATCGGCTGCCTGGATATAAAACCAGCACTTTGGGCACAGAGGCTGTTAAAATGTCAGGAAATGCAATTCTTGACTTTTTTTGTGAGTACTGCAACCTTACTGCTAACTTATCTTGGATTAGGTTGCTTTCTGGTTCTAGACATCTTTCCTTATGAATAAGGAAAGGTGTTGGAATGAGATCACCGCACACTTGCACATCCACGTAATGGCTATGAATTAATAGGCCATTAATAATGTCGCTTATTGCAGTTCGAGGGGACTCACACGTCGTAATTTATGGTCTATCATCTTTGGTGAATGGACAATAGCGAACATTTAAAGCTCCCGGTTGTGCTAACATGGAAAAGCTATTGTTAAAACATGTCTCATTGTAGTATGCTACTTGGTCGTGTTAGTACTACCACCTACAATTTCCGACTATTCTCCGACGATAAATTTTTAACGATATCTGTTGCGATTCCCGACAAGGAAATGAAGATTATTTTATTTTTCTAATGATGTGTGCATGTTCCTTCTCATGTGTAGAGGGTGGAACCGGGATACTTTAGCAATCGATGTACGCAAGCATTGACTATAGCTTTTACACACTCGGTACTGGGCACACACTGCGGACATAAACAAAGGTAGTACAGTCTGGTTATGATTGAAAATAAAGTACATGAATACATACCTTATACATGCAAAGTTCCGTCTTCTTCGGTTTCGTTGCCGGCATTATAATGAACAACAAAATACATCCGAAGATTTGCGAACTGAAACGTCCTGCGGCGATCACTCAAACTGTTTTTATATTTTGAGAATGACCGTTCAACATCACAGGATGTCGATGGTGAATGCAAATAACACGACTGGTGTATCGGCATTGCACTAGTACACGTTACGAAATACAGTAGAGCGTCTCGTTTAGGCACAGTGAAAACGTAAAGAAAGTGCAGGTAACGTGTGGGAAAGGACGAGCCGTACGATAAACACGACGGATGCACAAGGTTTTAGTTACAACATTTATGGTGGAGCATTAATTGAAATTATATTTAAAAAAACACAAAACAAAAGAACACAAATTGCATAACTTTATCATACACACATTTTAACATAGCCTACAAGCAATTGTAATGTTGCAATAATCCAATATAACAAATCAAATTTTGCTACTTATGATGTTGCTTTCAAGCAGCATTTTTTACGGTCATAAATTTCATTCTCTGTATGACTAACATAATATCATCGTCTTCTGTGGCCGAATTAATAAAACTACAGTATATTGGTCTGAAGTGACAACACTATTTCCTAAACATAATAATTATCCCTTCTCAAAGTTCAATTTATTCAGGTACCGTAAAGTGGGGATATTTCGGACGCAGGGGTAACATCAGACGGTAATTCAATTTATCATATTTTATGTTGGTAACACCAGTTCTTAGCATCTTTTCCGCGCTTTTTACTATGTTCGTATGTTTCTGCACATTTTTAAAGACCCATTGGTGAACTGGTGTTACCAACATAAAATATGATAAATTGAATTACCGTCCGATGTTACCCCTGCGTCCGAAATATCCCCACTTTACGGTACAGTACAAAAGACGGTGATATTATGTTAGTCATATAGAGAATGAAATTCATGACCGTAAAAATGCTGCTTGAAAACATCATATAGACTAAGTAGCAAAATTTGATTTGTTATATTGAATTATTTCAACATTACAATTCCTTGTTTGTTAAAATGTGTATATGATAATGTTATGCAATTTGTGTTCTATTATTTTGTGTGTTTTTGGAAAATATGTCAATTAATATTAATTAATATAATTAATTGTAACTAAAACCTTGTGCATCCCTTGTGTTTATCATACGGCTCGACCTCCTCCACACGTTACCTGCACTTTGTTTATGTTTTCACTGTGCCTAAACGAGACGCTGTACTGTACACGTAAACACTGTGACAAACAACCTCGACACTAACGTCAGACAACTGTTCACTATGACTGCGCAGAGTACTCTGCTGGCTTAGGTTCGGTTCCTACAGCGCGCAACGTGACGGCTGACAGGTCATTTTGCGTTCTTAACAAAATGTACCTACGAGAGTAACGTCAGGTTGTGCATCAACCTATTGCCGCCGTAAAGGTATCCCAAGCCCGCCGTCTACTCATGTGTTTTTTAACGAAGAATACTTGCACGTCCTTCCCGCAACAATTACGAGTACCAGTTCCGGAATCTGTAACACTATAAGCCACAGTCCAATGCTAACACTATTAGACCACGCTCAATGACGCCAGCTCGCCTCGCTACGGGCATGAGGGCGCCGAAATTATACATATAAGGTCTATAAAATTAGCCGTGTCGCGCGGACTCTCTCAGAAATATCTCGGCATCGAGAGTAACTACAGACCTGTGCTCGTTTAATTTCTGATCGTGAGTTCTGTAATATTAAAGTGGTAATAGACACGTACGATAAATTCTGCACCATAGTGAAAAATTTGTTGTGATCTGGAACTAATTTTAGAATGTCTTTTCATATGAAGATAAATATATTGCATGCACTTCATTAACTACTTCTCTTATCAGAGACCCATAATATCCAATTGTAAACCGAAACAAAAACGAAACGTTCAAACCAACACAACTGTAGTTTGATTTCCGAAACTAGGTGACGTATTCTGCTTGCCAGTACTTTTATGTGTTGGTTCAGTTTGCTCATATTATCATTTTTACTGTCTGCTAGTGTTAATTCATGAACAAGACAGGGCATGAAAAGCATCAAAATGATTGATTATTATTATTATTATTATTATTATTATTATTATTATTATTATTATTATTATTATTATTTTACCGTTGTTTTAGTAGGTTATTTTACTACGCTTTATCAATATCTTCGGTTATTTAACGTCTGAATGAGATGAAGGTGATAATGTCGGTGAAATGAGTCCGGGGTCCAGCGCCCAAAGTTACCCAGCATTTGCTCAGATTGTGTTGAGGGAAAACCCCGGAAAAAGTCTCAACCAGGTAACTTGCGCCAACCGGGAATCGAACCCAGGCCACCTGGTTTCGCGGCCAGACGCGCTGATCGTTACTCCACAGGTGTGGCCTTTACCGTTGTGATTATTATATTACCAATTCAATTATGATGATGGTGATGATAATAATAATAATAATAATAATAATAATAATTATTATTATTATTATTAGTAGTAGTAGTAGTAGTAGTAGTGGTAGTAGTAGTAGTAATAGTAGTAATAATAATAATAGTAGTAGTAATTGTAGTAGCATTTTGTCGTTACATTATTCCAACAACATGAACGAAGAAGATATACATGGGCACGCCCAAGGGACGAAAGCAGATATCAGATAGACTATATACTGGTACAGGAAGGATTCCGAAATTGCTTAAAAATGCGAAGACTTTACCAGGAGTTGATATTAACTCAGATCATGTTCTGCTGATAGGCGAAGTAGTTATTCGTCTGAAGAAAATAAGAGGAAGACATGTGACGAAATTTGTCATGGAAAAACTGAAGAACGAAGAGGAAAGAAGAAAATTTGAAGCAAGAAAGTAAACAATCAACTAAGAAGAGAAACTGACAAGGCGAAGGAAGACTGGATGAAAGAGATATGTAAAGAAGTAGAGGATCTAGAGAGCAAAGGAAGATATGATTTAATGTACCGCGATGTTAAATGTTTGGACTTCACACACAAGAACAGAAAATCCATGTGGTTGATAGAAGACGAAATAGGAAATGAAATAACAGACAAACAAGGAATGCTGAACACATGGACGATATATATAGAAGAAGAGTTGTATGAGACAGGGAATCGTCCAGATAAGTTAGCCATAGAAGACGAAGCAACCGTATAAGGAGACGAAAAGAGATTTTCTATTTCAAGTGAATAAGTTGAACTAGCGCTTAGGCAAATGAAGAATGGGAAAGCAACAAGAGCTGATGGAATTCCCATTGGTGAAGACAAGAAGGAAAGTCTAATATTATGCAATGAAATATATGAGAAGGGCTTATGACCTGAAGATTTCACGGAGACGGTGTTGCTGTCAATACCGAAGAAAAATAATACCAAGAAATGTAAGGAGTTCAAAACTATCAGTCTGATATCGCACTCGGCGAAGATTCTCCTGTGAATACTGAATCGATGTTTATATTCTAAGATTTTTTAACTAGGTTATTTTATGATGCTTTATCAACATCTAAGGTTATTTAGCGTCTGAATGTGATGAAGGTGATAATGCTGGTGAAATGATTCCGGGGTCCAGCACCGAAAGTTATCCAGAATTTCCTCATATTGTGTTGAGGGAAAACTCCGGAAAAAAAACCTCAACCAGGTAATTTTCCCCGACCGGGAATCGAACCCGGGCCACCTGGTTTGACGGCCAGGCGCGGTAACTGTTACTCTACAGGTGTGGACTGTATGTATGTATAAACCGTTTGGCATCTAGATAATCTAATAATAGGTATAATGAATGTCTATAATACAACTCACAAACAGTCCTAGTCCTTTATGCAACTGGACTGAAATGATCAGACAGAACACTGATCTCTGAACAGCGGACGGCAGACAAGTGGCGCGTTGGTATAAATTGACCAATAAGTTGCCACGTACGTAGGAAGGTTGCCGCGACTTTTTGCCGCTGCCATTCTCTAGGCTAGGACACGACGGCATATCTTTCAGAATGCGAGAACTTAGACGCGCGACAGTGCATAAAATGGCTCATTTGTTAAAGTTGCTATAGAGAGCGGACAATATTTTGCCGTCGTATGTGGAGCGACACAAAATGCTTGCATAAATGGGCCCTAACTCTTAACTGGACGCAGGTGTTTGTCCTTCAGTCTGTTGCTGGCGAGCACTGAACAGTTGAATGGCGGAAGGCAAGCCGCGCCAGAGAGTTTATATTCACCATAATCTTCTTGATGTACTTTTTGACCTGCGAGCACATTTTGAAATACTCATTAAGCAGGCACGCACACGCACAGACACACGCACACGCACACGGGCACGCGCATACGCACACAGAGAAAACTCGTGCCTGGTCGGCTTTCCTTCCTCCTTTCAACTGCTCACCAGTAACAGAGAGGAGGTCAAGCACCAGTGTTAGGCCTAAGTTAGTTAAGGATTAATCAACCTCTGAGGTGGCTGAGTGGTCAAATCTTCAACCTGTCAGGCAGGCGGTCTACGTTCGAATCCCGATCAGGTCTGGAATTGGACTTTTTCATGAAAAATCCATAGTGACACTTGTGGCAGTTAAGTGTCACAGTTGGGTTTCTCTCGTTTCTCCATATTAGACGTCAACAGCATTCTCTGAACGCTGGCTGGCGACGCACGAAGGGGACTGCCCTTGGACTGGGTGGGGTTGAAATGGAATGGAATTTACGGAAGGGGGCACTATGACCCAGCACTACGACCTGGTTACGATCTATTGCGCTAACCCTCAAGCTAAGAGCATTCCCAAACCCACACTGCTGACTACACTAAGGTTCGCGCTGCGTACTCAGCTTTCGAGCAGGCAACTCCTTCGTCCCGGGGAATGCTATGGAATGATGACGAAATGGATAAGTGGTGACGGAATAATGTAGATCCTAATATGGAAAAAAACTGGAGAACCCCGAGAAAAACCCCAACTGCGACCTTGTCCACCACAAGTGTCACTATGGATTTTTCAATGAAAATCCCAGACTTGACCGGGATTCGAATCCGGGCCGCCTGCATGAGAGGCTTGAGGTCTGACCACTCAGCCACCACAGGGGTACTAACGAGTGGGGTTGTCTGTACCTGGGTACACAGCGAACCTTAGTGTAGTCAGCCGGTTTGGGTTAGGGAATACGTCTAGCTTGAGGGTTGGCACAATAGATCTTGAAAGGTTGCAGTGATGGGTCGTAGTGCCCCCCTCCAAAAATTCCATTCTATTCCATTTCACAAGGTTTAGTCACTAGCCGTTAGTCAAAGGGGTAGAGTTCGCACATCGAGCGAGGAAATGCCCATCTCTGGTTTACGGGATCAAGCCCGGCCGTAGGCATTGCATTTTAATAAGCGATAAGATTCTTAGTACGGCTTCCTCCGGAAGGGGATTAATAATGGATAAGCATCAAATGATCAGTAATTTCTTTTACTGACTTCATATCTAAATTCATTGTAACGTGAAAATTACTTACAAATTACTAGGAATTTGTTTTAGAGTACTCAGAAATTGGGATAGATCTGGTACCAAGAATTGTACGTCAGTATTTTAATTGGCCAGACTTAATATTTTTCTGAAAAACTGAAAAGAAAGGAAATTCACACCTGATTTCAGACTAAATGTCATAGACCATTAACACGAACTAAGCGGTAAACCGCAACAAGAATAATAGTCTATTACCTTTGTTTACTTTCCTTCACGCTGTTTGACTAACACGACTGAACCATAGGAAATTACTATTAAGTAAATAGGATTTACCCCACGCATAATGTCGCAGTTTCCTAAAATATCGGTAGAAATTATTTCAAAAGAAGAACGGTAGTTATGCATCTCCTTCCTTTCTTTTTTATAGACAACAGCTTCAGGTATGACGCCACTGGGAAAAAACAACTCGAATAATTGATTACAGTTTAGGCTGCAGTAACTGATATCCACGACAAACGGAAAAGCTACACAATTGATTGACCATGAAAGGACAAAAAAAGTCTTAAACTCGGGAAGGCATGGGAAAACGCTGTTAGCCAACAAGTAGAGGTGAAATACTGGAAACTTGTTAAATATTTAAAGGAAACATATTTCCTATTTATCCAGAAACCTTTTGCCTTTCTAGTAAATCCCGTGTACTTGTCGTGGGATGTTACGTTTCAGTTCCAGTGTGGGTATTCCCATGTATTTTAGTCCACATAATTGGGAAAACTACTAACCAAATCTATTTTCTCACTAAAAGTAATTGACACAGGTTCTGAAGGGTTTTCTCGTAAACAAGCTTTCACCTTAGGCCTATTACAATTATTTTTTAGGCTTAGTCACATTTCGATATAACTTAGACATACAGTATTTATACCAACAAATTATGAGTTTACCTATCAGATTTTGAACTGTAATAATTCAAATCCAACAGAATTAATACAAGAGGGTGACAGCGCATATATCTAGCGAAATTTATAAACTTGTATTTGCTATTTGGGAAAAGGAAATTGTACCAGAACAATAGAAAGAGTCCATAATTATACCTATATTTTAGGAGGCGGAAAGCCCAGATGTAGGCCTAGTATGTAATTTTCGAGAAATAGGACTTTTGTTGACGTCGTATGAAATTATGTCCAATATTCTTTTGAGAAGATTAACTCCGTACGTAGATGAAATTATTGAGGATCATCAGTGCGGTTTTAGGCGTAATAGATCGACTATTGATCAGATTTTTTGTATTCGACAGACATTGGAGAAAAAATGGGAGTATAAGGGTACAGTAGGGTAAAGTTGCCTAATTCCGTGATACTCCTAGTCCAGTGACAAATTTTTTAAATTGAATGTCAGTCAAAGCTTTGACGTTCGACGATAGCGTCAGACATCTTTCTCGAAAGAGTGCATCCTTCGCCTACTTCTGAGACATCGGTGAACTTCCTAGCCAGATACCCAATTCCAGGAAATTAGTTTAAAAAACGTATCACGGTATTAGGGGTATCACGGAATTAGGCAGTTTTACCCTACATCAGTTATTCATATATTTCTAAAAGGCATATGACTCGGTTAAGAGAGAAGTTTTACATGACATCCTTATTGAATTTGGTATTCCCAAGGAACTAGTTCGATTAATTAAAATGTGTCTCAGTGAAACGTACAGCAGAGTCCGTATAGGTCAATTTCTGTCGGATGCTTTTCAAATTCACTGCGCGCTGAAGCAAGGAGATGCGCTATCACCTTTACTTTTTAACTTCGCTCTAGAATATGCCATTAGGAAAGTCCAGGATAACAGAGAGGGTTTGGAATTGAATGGTTACATCAGCTTCTTGTCTATGCGGATGACGTGAATACGTTAGGAGAAAATCCACAAACTATTAGGGAAAACACGGGAATTTTACTTGAAGCAAGTAAAGAGATAGGTGTGGAAGTAAATCCCGAAAAGACAAAGTATATTATTATGTCTCGTGATCAGAATATTGTAGTGTGATCCTATTTTATTTGATATTAATAAATTTTATACTAAGATAATGTTTCGTGTGGATCATTCTCTGACATATTTATTCGTGCATATTGAATATAACAAAATCCGTTCAATAGTTTAGTAGAAATCGCTGAACACAGACAAACAGGTGGCACGTATGCCCGAAACCACTTTTCAACATAAGGGATGCTGAAGACATATTTCAGCAAAAATCTCGAAATATATTTTCTGCAGCATCACAGCACTTTCTCTAACGACGAAGAAAAAAATACTAACAAATAAATCCGCTATACTCGAAGAGATGGTATCGTGGTGACTGTCCACGATAATGATTCACACTGTGTCTCCTAAGGGCAGGTCAGAAAGGTCCAAATCTGATCTGAGGTTAGATTCCTCTAGACCAGGAAAAAGGAAATCCAAGATATTCTCTATTTCGCTCAATGATTATTAATTACTACAAGTGATTACAGAAGAGAACAGTCAAGCATTTCTAAGTAGGTCTGTCAGGCGCCTGCTCATACGACCTCGACCATTTATCTCTGTCGTATCGCTTCCAAGCTTTGGCATGTTTATTTACTACAACTCAATAATTTTTCATTAATCTATCTGTAACGATAACACGTTTAATTTAAATTGAATAAGTATTATAAGTTTCAAAGAAAATAATATGCGATAATCATGTTGTCTCTTCTTGAGAGAAGGTTTTCCTTGTTAATTCTTGGGAATTCTTAAATGTCATTTTCATTGTATACGAAAAGTCTTTCAAAAGATTTATGTTAACGCGTTGATCTTTCATGTAGGTGGCCCGAGTTCGATCGCCGGCCAGGTCATTATGGAATTTGTAGTGAACAAAACAGACTTTGCAGAGAACCTATCATTCCACCAACACTTTCCACCATTCCCTCATTTCATCTATTGTCTGTAGTAGTAAAATAGGCTGAGGTGAAATCTTAAGGGTAGTACGTGATTCCGATAGTGCTTGGTGCTCCGGGGTTTGGGGCCTATAAGGATACTCGTTTGCAGATGGAACCTCTTCCTATAGGAGCTGAGGCAGGATGCCCCACCTGTCAGCGTCGGGTTCACGTATGCCACCCTATCCAGGTGTCTGACTTGGAAATGCCTCACATATACATTTGGAAGTGACATAACTGTGCAACTTTAAGGGCGCAATAGAATGCATTAATATAAATTTAAAAGCCTATTATAGTCTACGTTTTATAATTAAATGCATGGTTAATAACAAAATTAGGCTGAAAGTCTGCGTATTTCGCAACAGAGCATCACTTGCTCCCCTACGACGAACACACACGAACTCAGGCCTGAATATCATTCCGTCTCTTAGTCATTGGAACAGGTTGTCAGACTTCGTAATGGTAGGAAATACAAGTGTTAATCGTTTTATTTAATTTGCAAGAGAACAGTCCATTTTACTGAAAAACTGCCAAGGAATAAATTATTCCTTATCACTAGGGGGCGGATGTTGATAAATCATTTTCTTATTTTACACATTAAGACGATGCCTATTAAAATATAAATCCTTTCTATGTTAATATCAACGTAAAAATAATTTCTTATATTACATTTTTTTTACGTTTCTGAAGTAATAGGTCATTTTTATATTTTTCGGCATTTTTTTTATCATTTTTAATACTTTGAAGAACTTTTAGATCATTTGGAATGAATTTTTACATTCTTCTTTACCGATAGGTCTGTTAAATCATTTTCTAACCAAAGCGGTCAGTAGTAATTACTTACTGAATAAGTGAATAACAGTGAAGCTTGAGTTTTATAGTTTGGAACAAACTCTAAGTCCAAATCCCTCATTCCACTGAAGGCTTCACTTCACACAATGGAAGTAACATAAAATGTTTGATAATAGTTTAGTTTAGTTTAAGTGAGGGTTTTGTCGGTATGATGGTGTCTTTAGAATTAATTTTTGGAAAGGGGGAAAACTTTCACCGTGTCCTGGACAGGACATGGTTCGGAAATGATGTCTACTGTAGTAGACAGTATTTTTAACACAAAGATTGCAAAAATGCAATCTGCGCTCACAATTTGTTTTAACATTCACACTCCCTCATCTGGAAGATCTGGTAACAAAAGTGAAGCGCGGAAGAAGCTCGAGACGGAGAATGAAGGCACTGACATGGACCACCCCTGATTGAAACACATTATAAACCCTCATTAAAATCTACAGTTTTCCCTTAAAACCTTCATTTTGTTGCATGCCCTTTTCCTTTATGTTAGCCAAATTCCAGGAAGTTGCCTCCTCTCTCCGAGATTTGAAGGGCAGTCATTGAAACAAGGTAACTAACTTTTAAGAAGTTGTGGTTCGAGTACAATGAATAATAGGCTACTTAAATGTTATTTTATTTTAATTTTATGTCATTTTTTCCATTAGTTTAAGGATATTTTAATGATCATTTTAAGTAGATTTTTAGGTCAACGTCCGCCAACACATCAACATGTGGGGGACAATCCAACCAGCCTCCATCCAGCGCCGCAGCGTGGCGGTATAAGGCGTCATTCCTGGACTCACATTACGAAATGAGAGCTGGTTCGAGTCCTCACTTGAAACGAATTCTATCATGAAATTTCTGTCAGTTTATGGGAGCGGTGTCCAACGAGCATCGTGATGAATTTTGGGAGCTATGACAGCTAGCGAAATCCGGTTCCGCGAACCAATTATAACAGCTGGGAGGATCCTCTTGATACCGTACTGGTTGGATAATCGTTCACGTTTTGTGAGGCATGTGGACGTGTGGTCAGCAATAGTCTGGTCGGCCTTGACTCTCTAGGGACTGTAGCTCCCAGGATTTATTGTTCGGCGGTGTTTACTGTCTGCTCTGTGTATACAGGATCTTGTCCTTGGAAACGTAACGATAGAGAGACTATTATTATTATTATTATTATTATTAGTTAATTTTATCTTTAATTTTGTAAAAAATGATTAATGATAGCGTGCCTACTAATATAACATTATTATTATTATTATTATTATTATTATTATTACAAAGTATATGATTATGTCTCGTGACCAGATTATTGTACGAAGTGGAAATATAAAAATTGGAGATTTATTCTTCCAAGAGGTGGAAAAATTCAAATATCTTGGAACAACAGTAACAAATATAAATGACACTAGGAAGGAAATTAAACGCAGAGTAAATATGGGAAATGCCTGTTATTATTTGGTTGGGAAGCTTTTGTCATCTAGTCTGCTGTCAAAAAATTTGAAAGTTAGAATTTATAAAACAGTTATATTACCGGTTGTTCTGTATGGTTGTGAAACTTGGACTCTCAATTTGAGAGAGGAACAGAGATTAAGGGTGTTTGAGAATAAGATTCTTAGGAAAATATTTGGGGCTAAGAGGGATGAAGTTATAGGAGAATGGAGAAAGTTACACAACGCAGAACTGCACGCATTATATTCTTCACCTGACGGATCATTAAATCCAGACATTTGAGATGAGCCAGCCATGTAGCACGTATGGGCGAATCCAGAAATGCATATAATGTGTTAGTTGGGAGACCGGAGGGAAAAGATCTTTGGGGAGGCAGAGATGTAGATGGGAGGACAATATTAAAATGAATTTAAGGGAGGTGGGATATGATTGTAGAGACTGGATTAATATTGTACAGAATAGGTACCGATGGCGGTCTTATGTGAGGGCGGGAATAAACCTCCGGGTTCCTTAAAAGCCATTTGTAAGTAAGTATTATTATTATTATTATTATTATTATTATTATTATTATTATTATTATTATTATTATTATTATGACACGACTGTAATGACTTTAAAACAGGGTGTGGCGACGTCTGGGTAATATGCCAGGAAATAAATAAACAGAGTATTTGGCGCCACTGACGACATTTCCATCAGGTACTTCCCAGACATGTCACGAGCATAAACACAAGCCTGGAGATGTTTATAAGCCGTCAGGATGTGTAGTGGCAAGTTTCATTCTGTAGTAACACATGGTCCATGTTTTCTTTCGCGAAGTTTTCATTTTTTTTTAAGTATTCAGTACATCAAACCAACAGAAACCAAAGTTTTTGCTTTTATGTTTACGTGACACCTTGGCTTATATCCGTGTTTTTGTTATTTTTATCGTGATCATATTTACACACGTACCACAACTGCTCTATACGTCTATTTTTCTGTGCACGATAATGAACAATGATATAGAAAAAGAGTCCTTTAGTGAAAGTACCCAGACAAACACACTATCTATAAAACGTTGTGTTAAAAATTTATGATTTAAACTTTGGGCCCTATTCATAGACATTCTTAGCGCGGGCTTCCGGTGGATGATCAGCGAACTAACGGTTTTCCTATTCGTAAACAAGTGTTAGCGATATGATATGATATGATATGAATCCCGTACAAGTAATCACTCGATAGCCGGGGCTAGTTTAGCACGCTCGTAGCGCGGGCTAGCGAAATGTCTATGAATAGCACCCTTTGCCTTTCACAATGTATAACACAAGCATGGTTTTCGTGTTTTTGTACAGTGTCATAAAGAAGACAGATGCAACATATCCAACGTTAGGAGACCATGTAGCAGGAAAATGCAACTTAAGGTGCATCTACACCGTTCAACTTTTCTTTCAACTTTGCGCATTCAAGCAATGCATGCAAGATTGATATTTAATATACAGGGTGTTTCCGAGGTGGTGTTACAAACTTTCAGGAATGATGGCGAAGGGCACATGTATCAATTTGAGATAAAGAACCATGGTCCGGAAATGACTGAGTCGAAAGTTATAAGCAAAAATAGTTGTGTGAAAATGGAATTGTAATTTGGCAACATGTGCCCTCCTTCCCTTAACCTTTGGAACAGTCGTGAAAAGATGGTATGGGCCGGATGTCTCCTACGTGAGTACTTGTCCCGATACAATCTGTGAGCTTGTCTACTGTTCCCATTGGCTCATCCGTATTCGAAAATCAGGTGTGCTTATTCCGCTCTCATGTATTCCTCCATTTCACTAGGACTGATCGACTGGACACTGCAACTTACACACATACACTGCTGTCTACAGACGTGCATATCAGGACCGACCATGTCCGTTACACATTAGCTAAGTTATCTGCATTGCTTTAGTGTAGCTTCCTGTCCCCATCCCTCAGACAGCACACTGAATGGAATACTGTAACTGGACAACATAAACAACGTCAGATGAATACAGTATGTGTAAGATGTACAGAAAAATACACATAAATAATAAAATAATTTCATTTCCACAGAACTATTTTTGCTTGTAACTTTCGACTCGGTCATTTCCGGACCAAGGTTCCTTATCTCAAATTGATACATGTGCCTTTCGCCATCATCCCTGAAAGTTTGTAACACCTCCTCGAAAACACTCTGTATATATATATACATACATAGTGCAGATGACGTTCAAAACAGAGCACCATGTAGACACAAAACTTCATGCATCTTAATTGAATGCGCTTTTTAAATTTGATTCTTTCAATATTCTTCCCAGATTGCAAGCGTATGCGTATGAAAAACTGAACCGTGTAGATGCAGCTTAACACCACCTTGCATTGTGAACGTTTAGACGTAAAACAACATGTGCGGACTACAAGAGAGTTAACGTTCTTTCATTAAACATTTACTCTGATGTCACTCATGGCACTACGGAGACAAAAGTGTAAGGTAAACTTCGCGTGGTTCGTCTTGCTCCATTCTCAATTTAATGTGTCTCGGGGAGAAAATCACCAATTCCGGGATTGGTTGACGGGGCTGGACTCACTTTAATGGAGAAATTGCAGCAATCAACAGGGCATTAACACAACTTATTTATGAAATTAATATCTTAAAAAAATCATGTTATAATTAGCGACTTAATTTCTGCAATCCAAGCCATAGGTTTAATCAATATTTATACAAATTCTAAAATCTCAGAAATTCCATCATCCACACATATACTGGCAAAACAAAATAAAAAGCTATATCTCCAATAGATCCCTGCCCACTGTGGGGAATGAGATTGCAGAGTGTTTGGCAAAGAAACGAGCTAAAATATTACAAGTACCTTCAAAGAGTTATCTTATCACAGTGTCAAATTGTCCTTACAAATACAATTTCAAATCAAAATTCTAAAGATGTTTCAAGAAAACAGCAATCATAAATCTTGGTCAGTATTTCTTAATGAAAGAGAACATATGTCTGATTCTCCTCGACATGATGCAGTAGCAAAATTTCGAATGCTAACTGGCCATGACTGTTTAGCAGCACACTTGTTTAAATTGGAATTTTTGATTCACCAAAATGCATCCTGTGTAACCTAAAAGACTCTTTGATGAATCAAGAACACTTATGAAAATGTCTAGCTTTGGCATTAACCCTGCGTCACTCATGTTATAAATATTCTCACCATTGCTCAGGTGGGGTTTCACCCCATTTTAAATAACTAATATATTTTTCCGCAAGTTTCAGAAATCAGATAAACGCAATTAAATATACTATTCTTAGTTCATTTAAACAATTTCTTAAGTGGACTCTTCTGGATGTGATTGAAAAGTATACAGATGCACAGAGTACACACTAGCTCCATCTCTTAGATTTTCATTGAAATATACGCACCGGGGTTTACCACACCCCACCTGAGTAATGCAGGGTTAAATCTTGTGGATGACACTAAATTATACTGGGAAGCTAGAAGGTGAATGGAGAACTTCCAAGTGGCTCGGTACTACTGCTACTGCTACATCCTCGACGATTCCATCTTATGTTGTAGCTCCATTTTCTGTTTTCTGCTTTAAGAATTTTCTAATGTTTCTTCATATGGAACAGCGAAAATCAGAGTGAGACAAATGGCCAACAGCATGGAGCTCACACAGACACTTCCTCTTAGCCCCAATTTCCCTCGCAAAGACGCGTTTTCGCGTACCTTTTAAATACCGTAAAATGGGGTAACTTTACACCTGCAGGAGTAACTTTCACTATCTATGAAAAACTTTTTATATAGGTCTAGGAGTGTTTACTTGAACCAAATTTATCTGTTCAGCACTTCCACCAATAGATGGTCTATGTGTACATTATTTTTCCATTGTTCGTAGCCATAGAATTTGTTTATGGTATTTCTATACCTTAACAACAGAACTTGTGAATAATTTGATTGAAATATAGATTAAATTAATTACCTTTCATTACAAATGATGTGCACAATCTCAAGATAAGTTATACGTGTATCTGTTCCTTATTCATCCATTTATACTTTCTAGTTTCGCTTGTGCAGCTGTTTTGTCGGCAAATGGTGTTACAGAATAATTTTCTAATAAAGGCGAATTTGAGGCTAAATTGGGGTTACTTTGCACCATAACACAAACGAAGATTTTCTTAATTTTAATTGCATTATTTTCATTTGAGGAACTTCCATGAAGTTTAAAACCGCTTACTATAATTCACTCTTTGTATTACAGCTAAATTACTTGAAATTGTTTTTCTTTTTATTACATACTAAAGTCATACATTGTCTGTCACTGCCAAACTTGGTAACAATCTCCAAATATGACAAAGGGAAACGGTGATACTAGGCTTGTCACTGAGGGACAAAGTTCCAAATGAAGTGCTCCAAAAGATGTCAGCAATTGGTTCGGCTTGGACAGGTACCGGGGAATAAAAACAAACAGTGCTGTCATCAAGGCAGTGACAAAATCATTCAAATGAACTGAAAGGGAGGATATTATGGAATATGAATGGGAGGATTGGGAGAATAAATTCACCCAAGAAAGTATCAAGAAAGGGCTTGCTTATATTCCCTTCCAGAACTTGACACAAAATAATACGTATAATTTTTTACAGTTATTCACGTGCTGTTATCTCGACTTGTCATTCAAAAGAACTGAACATATTTTTGAAACAACATTTTAGAAGAATGTGATCACTTATATTGAAATTTTGTGTAGTCTTTTTAAAAAGTTTTCTCCGTGTTACTATTTATAGCAATTTTTGAATCTGTGTTTCCATTTTTTTCTGTTCCTGATACATTATATTTTCATTGTTTAACATGTGTATGATGCAATGTAACACAAACAGTGGCAGACTTTGCACCACCCTTCTTAAAACTCTGGCGGTGCAAAGTAACACCCAACTATGGGTAACTTTGCATCAATTTTTGGCAGATTATAAATTTCAAGAAACATTTATTTTCGAAAATATGACTGGCTAAATACATTCCCGCATATCCCTAGAACGTCTAAAAAAATGCCCATCTCAAAATTAGACATTTAAAGACTACATACAGATGAAAACAAATTTTTAACTAGAAAATGGTGCAAGGTTACCCCATTTTACATTATTTTTCTTTTCATTCATTCATTCATTCATTCATTCATTCGAGGTATATATTCCATGCCTAGACATTAAGCAACATTTCATCCTAACCATAGGCCTATCTCTAAAGAACACAGATCGCGAGGTGTGGGCTACTATACATAGGTCTAAAGGGCGGTATGCCTTTTAGTGTAGAAATTTCACAGCAGTACAATAAAATAACGCGTGAACAATGACTTCATGGTCAATAATGAAGTAGCAAACACAGCAACTAAATTACAAGGTAGTGAGAGTTACATGGCAGGCTCTGGGGAAGAACCTCTTTATGCGCAGCGTATTCACTTCATAGGTGAAAGTTCTGAGGTGAAACACTTTGCGCCAGTAGTGATGTTACGAGAAAACCTGATTTTTACGAACGTGAGTAATCGAAAAATTAAACGACCTTCTACCTTCCCGTCAAAAAACTCTCGTGAACACGAGGTCACATGCGGTATATGTGTAGGCCTACACAGAATATTTATCTCAAAACAAAAATTCATGTTCGATTTTACATAATAAAAATAATTTTAGTCACGGCGTAGCTCTGTCGGTTAAGGTGCTTGTGTGCCGATCCGGAGTTGCGTTCGGGCGCTGGTTTGATTCCCGCTTGGGCTGATTACCTGGTTGGGTTTTTTCCGAGGTTTCCCTAACCGTAAGGCAAATGTCAGGTAATCTATAGCGAATCCTCGGCTTCATCTCGCCAAATATCATATCGCTATCACCAATTTCATCGATGCTAAATAACCTCGTAGTTGATACAGCGTCGTTAAATAACCAAGTAAAAAAATAGTTTTACAAATGTAGTGAAGATTTCCTCGCTTAAGAAACTGTAAATGAACTGATTGCCGTATGTAGGCCCTACTTTTTCTTTTGCCTTACTCGTTTAATTCCTTTATTTTCATTACCAATATATATTTTTTTACTTCTTCGTATTTTTTTCTCCTACTCATCCAGACAAGACGGCAGAACAATTCGGGAGTGTTGTTTCTTTTAAAGAACTACCGTCACTAATAAAAGACCTTTTATTACGAGCATGTCAGCGAATATGGACAGAAGTCTTCTCCAATATATATATAATTCACCCATCCCTGAAATCATCATCATCATCATCATCATCATCATCATCATCATCATCATCATCATCATCATATCATCATCATCATCATCAATGCTATTACTATTATTTTAACTATCCTTTTTCTTTCTAGTATTAGCTTAATAAGCGTTTTATAGTGGCCTTGATCCTGATCACCCTCTATAAGACTTTAATTTATTTTGTACTATTTTTGCAGGGTTTGTATATATATATATATTTGTATTTAGCCTGCGTGTGCTATCCGATAAGATGGAAGAGCAGGCCTTATGACCTTAATCCTGTCAAATTAAATAAATAAATAAATAAATTATAAGTTGTAAAAGAAAATGGAGAATGTGACCAAGAAAAGAGGAAAAGGAAGTGAAAAATATGAGGAAGTGAAGGGAAAAAGAATTGAAGTGATGAGGAAGAAAAGGGGAAAATGAAGAGAAGACGATGTTGATGAAAAGGGGAAAACAAGTGAAGAACATGAAGAAGGAAAGGAGAAAAGAAGTGAAGAATATGAAGAAGAATAGGAAAATGGAAGTGAAGAATGTGAGAGAGAAAAGGGAAAAGGAAATGGAGAAGATGAGGAAGAAACGGGAAGAGGAAGAGAAGAATGTGAGGACAAAAAGGAGAAAGTGAATAAAATGAGAAGAAAAGGGAAAAGAAAACGAAGAAGAAAAGGGAAAAAGGGAGTGAAAAATATTAGATAGGCAAGGAGGGTTGAAGTAAAACAGGTGAGGAATTATAGGATAAAGGTAGAAGATTTGGAAAAAAAGGGAAAAGAGTGAAGAAAATGAGGAATAAATGGGGAGAAGAAAGTGAAAAGATACGGAAGAAAGTAGAAAACGAAGTAAAGAAAGTGAAAAAAGGGAAAAGGAAGTAAAGAAAATGCGGAAGAAAATTGATAAGGAAGTGAAGTTAGGAGGAAGCCGGGATAAAAGTGAAGAAGATGCGGAAGAAAAGAAAAAAGATGAGGAAGAAAAGAGGATAAGAAGTGAAGGAGACGAGAAATAAAAGGAGAAAAGGAAGTGAAAAAATGATGAAAAGAAAAGATAAGAAAAAGATGTGAAAAATATGAGGGAAATAAATAAAAGATAATTATGAAGGAAAATTTAAAATAGTAGTGAAGAAGGCGAGGAAAAAAACGGGGAAAAAAGTGAAAAGGATGAGGAAGAAAAAGGAAAAATTGTGAAGAGAATGAGAAAGTACAACAGAAAAGTTAAGAAGATGAGGAAGAAAATAGAAAAGAAAGTGAGAAGATGAACAAAAGAAGGGATAAAGAAGAAGATAAGAAGGAAATTGAAGAAAACTTAGAAGACGAAGAAGGAAAAGAGAGAAGTGAAGAAGTTGAAGTTAAGGAAGTGAAAAAGTTAAGGAAGAAAAAATTAAAAGTGAAGAAGATGGGTAAGAAGAAGGAAAAGAAAGTGAATAAGATGACGAGAAGAAGGGATAAGGGAGGAGATGAGAAGAAAATAGAGGAAAATAAATTGAATATGAAAAGGAAGGAAGAAAAGGAAGTGATAAAGGTGAGGAAAATAAAGGGAAAAGTAGACGAAAGGAGAAGAAAAAGAATGAAAAGACAGACGACATGTCAAAAACCATTATTTATATATAGGAAGCTGGACACATAATTTCGCAAAAATTTCGAAATTGATCTTCTAGCAGCATCACAAAACTACTGTATTTGTAACATAAAAATACAGTAAGTAGAAGAAAGATAAATGCGATGGAGATGAGTAAGGAAATGTTAACAAAATATGAAAGAGAAAAATATCATCATTTTCTACTTCAAGGATTACACTCTTCAACGTGCCATTTTTTTTTCATCAAGAGATACAATTGTTAGTGTACAGTGAAAAACAAGGTTGTCACTTGAAAAAAATTAAGGACAAAGGAAGACCCTGCAAACACTTTCAATCTCTAAGAAAGGCAGATGGTTATTCCTTCGTGCTGGAAGTCGAACGCCGATCCTTTGGATTGGTAGTCATTTAATCCATCATTTGATTCAAAGAGGAGAAGAGGACGTACCACCCTCAACTTGCAGCTTTGCACAGTTTCAGCTGAGCCGTCCGATAAGAAGTCAGGAAATGTTCTGATTTTCCTTGATGCAAGTTCAATATTCGTCCTTCAGAGCAATGTGACCACTAAAATCGCCAAGAAGGTCGTACGCAAACTTGTTCTGCAACTTCTTAATACATGATACTGGGAACTCGATTCCACTATCGATAATCAAAAGTGTTGTTTGAAACTGACGTGGAAAGAAAACAAAAGCAAACGTGAATCAACTAGCGTTCCAAGAGAAAAGCATCCATGAATCACAAGGTCACTTTACAAGACGATCTGTTCTTTTTGCTGCGAACATAATAATTTTGATGGTATGTATGATGGACACACTCTGGATTCGCTTATTCCTAATATGGCAAGCTCCAGCTTCTCAAAAAGAAACAAACAATGAGATGATGACATGATTTATGAATGCAATTTTATTGTATTCCTTAGTCATATATAGAATATTTTGAAGTTTCAAAAATGCAACTACAAGTTTTCAGTTGCGAATGCAATGGTTAAGGCACAACTTTGAGGCTGCATTCGTGGGTTCGAATACCGCCTTCAAATGAACGTATGTCCGCTGTCAATTTAATGTACCTACAGTTTGAGAACCATTATGCACCAGAGTTAAATAGGCCTACGTAGCATTTGCGGTGGCTGCCAATGTTCTTATAACATGCTTTAATCCACTGAAAATCATAAAATCATGAACATTTTCCAAAAACATCTTATTGGCTATTTCACGTCATACCCCAAATAGATTTAGTTCAATTCTGATTACAAATATGTTGAAAAATGTTTTTAAATTAAGGCTGTAAAGGGGAGTGGCATTTGAAGAGCGGTCAAAATTATTTTTCATAAAATAATTCTTTTTTACAAATTTCTGATTGCAAATCTAGTAACTTTTTGTTCAAAATTTGGCTTCCTGAAGTTACTAGACGAATGTAGCGGAGGATAATTTTAATATGTACGTGTTACATAAATATTCAAATCCATTTTCCGTAAGTTTATTTTTTCTTGATTCAAAACCAACATTAATATTAATGAATAAGGATCAAATTTTTACTGCAAGTATTTATGAAGTAGTTGCATGTTTCTATGCATTTATTTGTAAGAAATGCTGCTAGTTTATTTTAGATCTATTAATATATTTTTTATGAATTATAGGAAAAATAACATATTCAGAATATGATTTTTTAAAAGTGAATTTGCCCAAGGTTGCGGCTTCGATCCCGGGCCAGGTCGATGGCATTTAAGCATGCTTAAATGCGGCAGGCTCATGTCAGTAGATTTACTGGCATGTAAAAGAACTCCTGCGGGACAAAATTCCGGCACATCCGGCGACGCTGATATAACCACTGCAGTTGCGAGCGTCGTTAAATAAAACATAACATTTTTTTTTAAGTGAATTAAATATTTCATAAAATGAATGCATAGAAATGTTTCTCTATGTCTTGTGAATGTAACCAAAAAATAAAATTTAAAATTGAGATCTTCTATTAAAAACTTGGGTTTGAAAATATTTATAAAAAAACAGAAAAAAAAATAAAAATTCAAAAGCCAAAAACATTTGAGAGTAAAAAATTTGAATTTTGTTAGTCCTTTACATAAGTAGTAAACATGCTCTTAAATTTTGGTTAAAAAATTAGGAAAAATGTTGTCATTTGTAATTCAGTGACCCCTTAAAATACATTGAAAAAGAAAATATCCACGTCACCAGATGAAATCCAGCTTTGACAATTTGAACATATATAAATGCAATAATCGAGAAGTGGACTACAAGAATGTAATTGTCCTTACAAGGTGCAAGTAACTTACTTACTTACTGGCTTTTAAGGAACCCGAGGTTCATTGCCGCCCTCACATAAGCCCGCCATAGGTCCCTATCCTGAGCAAGACCAATCCAGTCTCTATCATCATATCCCACCTCCCTCAAAGGTGCAAGTAACAAGCAGTTTATTTTAAAAGGCACTTCAAAATAATATCACAGTCTACTATATACAGTCACGAAGCTTGAGTTTTGTGAGTGCTAGAAACAATAGACTGTGACGGTACTATTTTGCATTGCCTGTAATGAGGCGATATTAGCGATCCTAGTGGTGAGCATCTATCTAATGTTTGCATATTTACTACGTATTGAGCTTCGCGACTGTATATACTAGACTGTGATAATATGTTCTGCTGTATAGTATTTGAGTACCCTTTGGACTGTCGTTAAGTAAGACTCGCCAGATGCGTAACTTATAGTAGAAGAGGCAAGACCTGTCATGTGTCGTGACTATATCACCAATGGGTATGGAGGTGGAAGACAGGTTTTAGTCTGAGATGAACTTGCGCTTCGGTAGATGCGTATAATATTAACCATAATGAAAAAATATGTGTTTCTGTAGTTCATTCTCTCCCCTCTCTCACTTATCATATGCCAGGTCTCGCCTCCTCATCTGTACATTATGGTAATGATAGAGACAGATTGGTAACGAATAAGTAACAATTCCATTAGATTACTGTCGGTTATCAACGTTATGTAGTACTGTCGTTGAATAATTCTGAGAAATTCCTCATTCTTTCTGTCAGTAAAAGGTCCAGAACATACATATTGTAACACTGAACATACTGTAGTTCGACAGAAATATCTCTTTTCAGAGTTCTTGTTCTTATAGAAAATGGGAAAAAGAGAAATATTTAAAATTTTTCCTACAATTCTAAAATAATCATAATTAATAAGTTAAAAAATTTAACATTAGAAGTATTATTATCTCTGACAAAATGAAACAAATTAAATTAAAAATAAATAATTAGGATAGACTTAAATAATACCATCCTGGGTTTTTCCAGGCGCCAAATCGAAAGTTTTTTTCATCGATGGTAAGTCAATCTTTCGAACTTCTGCTACTGACTATATTTCTTGAAACATACATATCTCCCCTTTTCAAAAATTTGCATTCAACTACTACAATATAAATTATTTATTTCAAGAACACCTACACATGTAGGCTGCACCATCTATCAGATTCGTGAATTGTTTTACTTACTTACTGGCTTTTAAGGAACCCGGAGGTTCATTGCCGCCCTCACATAAGCCCGCCATTGGTCCCTATCCTGAGCAAGATTAATCCAGTCTCTACCATCATATCCCACCTCCCTCAAATCCATTTTAATATTATCCTCCCATCTACGTCTCGGCCTCCCTAAAGGTCTTTTCCCCTCTGGCCTCCCAACTAACACTCTATATGCATTTCTGGATTCTCCCATACGTGCTACATGTCCTGCCCATCTCAAACGTCTGGATTTAATGTTCCTAATTATGTCAGATGAAGGATGCAATGCGTGCAGCTCTGCGTTGTGTAACTTTCTCCATTCTCCTGTAACTTCATCCCTCTTAGCCCCAAATATTTTCCTAAGAACATTATTTTCAAAAACCCTCAATCTCTGTTCCTCTCTCAAAGTGAGAGTCCAAGTTTCACAGCCATACAGAACAACCTGTAATATAACTGTTTTATAAATTCTTTCAGATTTTTTGACAGCAGACTAGATGACAAAAGCTTCTCAACCGAATAATAACAGGCATTTCTCATATTTATTCTGCGTTTAATTTCCTCCCGAGTGTCATTTATATTTGTTACTGTTGATCCAAAATATTTGAATTTTTCCACCTCTTCGAAGGATAAATCTCCAACTTTTATAGTTCCATTTCGTATAATATTCTGATCACGCAACATAATCATATACTTAGTCTTTCCGGGCATGAATTATTTTACTGAAGAAATTAATATAAAAAGGTTAGCAATCAACTGTGATAGGAACTACGACCTTTTTTATCTTTATTTACTTATTTATAGTCACTTTAACTCTCAGGTCATATCGAAAATGTTTGTAAGGTACCTAGTTTATTGTTGTGACTGCTTGATATAGTAGTAGTTTATTGACATTTCTGACTTTGAGCCAGAGGCAGTTTTAGGGTCTTTTACGCGCAGGACGTCCTCTCCAGCCATTGTACATAAATAACAATAAAATATATATTTACACTTATGAGACTATTTCTGGCGTAAGTGCCAGTAGGTGTGTGAGTGCAGTGATTGATTCCTTTTATTTTGGTGTAGGCCTAATTTGTTACTTTGCTTTCTTCTTCTTTCCACGTTATAGTATAATGGCACTGCTAACACATACTACTAATATATTTCAAATATCGTACGATGAAGTAATACACGGTTCTGAAAATTGTACAAATAATTAACACGTTTGTTTTGCGTTACTTTCCAGGAGAGGTAAATTCAAGTATACCACCTATTTTAATTGTCTCTTTGTCCTGTCCGAGAATATGAGATAACATGTGCACTTCTAAACCATACGCCTCTGCAGTCAGTTTCTTTGTTTGTGAAAAACTGACACGCACTACATCATAAGCTAGTCCTTTAGAAAAATTATATACAGAAAATACCATACTCCTCGCTTGTGAGAGTAGGAATATCCTTTTGCGTATAACAGATGAAACACCAGAGCCAAGTGCAATCCCTTCAAGAGACATTATTGCAGTAAGTTATACATCACACAAGAGAAAACAGTCCACATCTGAATTTCAAAATAAGCAGAATCTATCTTCGTTTACAGAGAGGGACTTTAGAGCAAAATATGTTCTGTGCTGTAGGTTAGATATCTTTGTTTAATCTTAAAGCGATAACACGCGAACCAGTTGACATACAATTGTCATTCTTGTACAGTTGATTTCAGTATGTGTAGTTTTATCGAATGACACAGCTTAAAATTCATTCCTAGCCATAAGTATTGTGCGAGCAAGAAAGAAACTAATACGCGACGCTTCAGCAAGACTTCGCGACGATTTAACTAGGCAACATCACTTCACTGTCACTGGCTAGTCGACATAGACCGGCCTGAACTAGCTCCGCCTTATATGCCTTCTTATTCTGAAAGCGCTTTAACTCCAGTTATAGCACTCCTATTATTTAGCATGAAGTGTGAAGTCGAAAACGCCCAAAAGTTGAAATAATCAATACATTCTGGAAATCTTTCATCGTGAGTCACGAAGGTGACCGCAGTGAATCAGTAAGGTAGAGGAAACGACCCTACAGAGGTCCAAGACTGGCGAATGATTCAGTTGTGCGAGGATGGTAACCTTGACCGGAGTTGAATTTCTCACATCCAAGAGTGAGTAAGCCCGGCAATTGACGTTAATATGTACAAAAGAAAATAAAGTAAGAAGATTTCGTGGACAGCCTTCAGAACTTTCATTCATAGCATTTACTAATCCCACATTAAAAATAAAACTTGAAATACAAGCTGCATTTCAGACAAATAACTTAAAGATTCCTTAGTACAGCTTTTGAGATTTTATGTGCTCAAAGACGCTGTTCAGCAGATTTTCCCTACCGTTCTCGATTATTATTGTTTGTAAGTGCTTCATTAGCATCATGTTTTAGTGCCTTTTTTATTTATAAAGAACTGATCCTATAAATATACAGGATGTTTCAAAGAGATTGAAAAAACCTTCGTGGGATTGTAGAGCATGGCATTTGGAGCCGTTCAAGATATTGAATGAATGTCCGTCGAAATTTTTTTTCAGAGCTACGTCATTGCAAAAGTGCTAACCTATACAGATAGGCAAATTGCCTAAAATTAAAGGCTCTTTCAGTGCCTGATAACTATGTCTGTTCAAGAAACAAGCAAACAACACCGTAGGCTAGAATTAAGTACTTTTTGGTTGCTATAGTAGACAATAGCGCTCCTCGTGCGTCAAAAATAGGGATAAGGCCTGGTTCACAATGAATCGGGGACGGAAACGACGAGAACATGAACGGAAAAATTTCTTAAAATAAACATATTTAAATGTTAACATTCACAATATATTATTAACGAGAAGCTTGCTGGAGTCCGGGAACGGGAACGTGAAAGTTGGCAAAGTTTTAACTTTGCCGTTCTCGTTTCCGATCACAGGCTACAGTCTGTTGTCATCATAAAGCTATTTCGTCGTCGTATATTTTGTAGCAAGGAGGCCTGGCTAATTTCTTTTTCATCCATGTTTCTAACTAAGGCCCGGTTGACACGAGCGGAATGTCTGCGGAACGGCAGTCGCGCGGCGGCCGCACCATTTTCTATGGCACACTAATTTAAATGTAGCAGTTCACACAGGACGGACAGTCTGCGGCAGCGGAACGTCTCCGCATGCCAGACGCATCGCCCATAGCGGAACGGACGCCGCACGGTGGCCGCAAGTTCGCTATGAGCTATTGAATTATATTGTGTCAATCACACGAGCGGACGCGGCAGTTTGGCGGCAAGGGTCCAGACGACATATATTTTCTTTTACGATTTTCCTAATCTGACAGGTGGCCTGAGTGACATTCGTGAATCTGATCCTGACAGGTGGGCCATCCTGCATCAGCCCCAATAGAGCCAGGTCCCGTTTCACGGACGAGTAGCCTGATAAGCCCCAAGCCCTTTCTCTCATCGTCTGATGATAAGCCATCCTATCTGATACCCTGATAGAGCAGGCATACAAGTAGCCTGATGAGCCCCCAGCCCTTCCTATATCAGCATCGGAAATCCGTAGGCCCTACTACCTCCAGAACTTCAACCCAATCTATTTAGTATTGCAAATGATAGATGAGGGGAAGGTGGAGAGTGTTGGTAGAATGATAAAGGGAAACGGGAGTAGCCCGAGAAAACCCTTCTGTAACGTTTGCTTGAGTCACAGTCGACATATCACACGTGTATTGTGGTACTGGCTGTTGCAATTTTTTAATTTGTAGTGATGCATTGTGCATTGTGATTGCATTCAATGGGTGATATGGATGTAGAGAAAGTTGACGTTGAGGTGTTTGTGATCGAGAATAAGAAAAGGCCATATATTTAAGACATTCAAAATGATGGTACAAGAACAGAAAGAAAAAAAATATTCAGCATGGTATGAAATTTGTTGTGTACTGTTTCCCAATTTCATAGAATATTCCGACGCAGAAAGAAAATGTGTTAATATAAATAGTCCTTGTCAAATATTTCTCGCATAAGCCTATGCAATAATACACAAATTATTTTAATTTATGACATTTACTTTCTTACTTCATTAATTTTTCTATGTGCTTTTTAATAAAAAGTGATAACGCTGATAATATTTCAGTTTTCGAAAATAAAACAAACAGTAATATTTCATTTCAGTAAACTATTTATTATTGATAAATTCCTTCTAATTCCTCTCTGTTTACCTTCTACTAAAGTACCGGTAATATACGTACCGTAATATATTTTCTCCAAAGTGAATACGAAATTAAATGCACTTATTACTCATTACAGTTTCATTTCAACACTTGAATGCATACAAATATTAGCATTAATTTGTCACAAATGTTATAGGAAGCATTTTATTGGAGGTATAGCCGTTAATATATTCTTTCTGAAGGCATTTTTCAGAGTGTGGTACAATTCATCGAAGCTGGGAAATGTCATTTTGAAGTTAATTAAAATAAATTGAGTCCTCCTTGTGCAACTAGTAAAACAACGCATAAAATTCCTTCTAATAAAGAACTGCTGACTATTGAATGTACTTAATGTCTTCATCTTTATTTTGCTTATCAATACAGTAATTGCATTTCGAAATACACTAGTACTGCACGGTGATTAGCATCTATGGCGACTGTTCACCTCAAATCCTTCCGTCCGTCTTTCATCCGCTCGTGTGGCCTCAGAATGGTGCGGCTGCCGCGCAGTTGTCGTTCCGCAGACATTCCACTCGTGTGAACCGGGCCTAACTCAGAAATTCAGCAGAATCACTTCCAATATATGCTACGTGTATATGTAACTACATTACCACGTGAATTAAATTCTTAATATTCTGTGTCATACATTTTGAAGTTGATTAACCTGTATTCATGTTGGTTGGCTTGTATTCACAAGAGAACGCCAATGGTCAAACAAATAACACCAGAAGTATAATAGTGACTTTACATATCGTTATTGACATACATATCGATATGAATAGCCGTTTCCGCTCTCGGTTTGTTATGAATAAAAAATCTTATCCTCCATGTCCGCGTCCCGCTCGCGTTCTGGTTATCGTTCCCAGTTTATTGTGGACCAGTCTTTTAACACGTTCGCGCCGTCTCTTACCCTGAGTTGTAGTCTATGTTGACAGTGCACACTGAACGCATCATCATGGGACACTTTAAATGTGTTTCAAATTTGAGATTTTAATTTTATAACACAAAACAAACACTGTACAGTATTTTATCCACAACAATTGTTCTGATCACGCTGACATTTCTTCCTATGAATTGTGATACTGTATTATTGTCATACTGGTATTTCATGAAGCCGATTACTTCGTTAGCACATTACGTTTTGCCCAATTTAATGCTGCTCGTTCACTTATCTCCAGTAATTTGCGCTTAGATAACGTGTAGGAGTAAAAAGATAACACCACAGTCTAGTATATACAGTTACGAAGCTCAATATGTAGGGAATATGCATCCATAGATAGTTGCTAACCACTAGGATCGCTACTATCGCCTCATTACAGAAAATACGAAATAGTACCGGCACAGTATGTTGTTCCCAGTACTCTCATCAACACAAGCTTCGTGACTGTATATATTAGACTGTGGTAACACTTTTATAATGACGTAGTTCTGGAAGGAGATTTCTGCGGACATGCACGCCTGGTCTCAAATGGCTTCAAATGTTCTGTCCTATAATCATAATAAGCACAAAATGGAGATATCTATTAAGGGTAAAATCAGGTCTTTAATTTTTTTTCTTGTTATAATGACTAGACATTAAAGGTAAAAATTTAACCTAGATCACAAGGGGTACCTAGGATGAATCACATAAGATAAAAACATGTTCATTTTTAAGACGAGTGCCTGGAAAACAAATGTGTGACGGGACCGCCATTAATGATCTATGTTTAACATCTATAATGTTTTGATGACAAACCTGATTATTGTTATTATTATTATTATTATTATTATTATTATTAATGATTGAGTTATGAGACGTCTAGTACTAAAAATCGTATAATAGTAGTGACAATGGTAGCAGAGTCCTAATAGTAGCAGTAGGTACCTGTACTGCGTCTTCAACTCCAGAACTTGTTCAGGGCCAAAATTAACAGTGGGAAAGTAATAACCGAATATTTTGCCCTGGAGCGCTCTATTATGAACAGGGTTCTTTTACATGTCATAAATCTACGACAGAGAAGCGACGGTTTTACTCCTCTTCCGGAAAAAAAGTGAAGTATTTCACCGCTCTTCAAAATCCATTGTTCTTTGTTTAGTTTGAACTCGAGAACCCTAGTTCCAGCGGCTAGCATGTGATAACTGCTGCTATATCACCGAAGATGACGAAAAGCATGCAATTCTTACATACAGGGTAATTCAGGACCTCTGCAACAAACTCTGGGGATCGATAGATCTCGCAATGAGGAACATTTTTCGTAAAACAAACACGTTCTCCAATGCCTCGTTTAGAAGCTAAGCGACATCGAAAAAAAAATACAGGTTTTAATGACATTAACAATTATGAAATGAATTATTTTTCAAGAATGTTTGCTAACAAGTTACATGTGTTCAAAGTGTCTACCCTTAACCTGATTATATTCATTACACCATCGTAGCAGTGATTTTCGGCCTGCGTCGAATTTGATCAAAAGCAGCTAATACTTGCATAGTCGGTTCCTCTCTGGTGTTAATTCGAGTGGTGTATTACTTCACATGTCCCAAAAGAAAAAAAAATATTAATGGCGTGAAGTCAGGTGATCACGCTGGCTACGCAAAAGGTCCGGCTCTCCAGATCCATTGCTTCCCATAGTTGTTTTTCAGAAGTGCTCGTACAACCAGATTGAAGCATGTTGGGACATTATGTTGAATCACATGTCTCCTCACATCGTGAAGGATACATCCTCCATGAGCAGCGGAAGCGTGTTCTGAATAGCGTTCCATTCAAACGGGGCAACAAAATGACAGGACACTTGTAACCTGTCCGCAAGGGTACTTGAAGAAATAAATGAATAATTCATTTCATAATTAACTGTAAATGTCACTGAAACCTATCTTTTTTTTCGATGTAGCGTAGCTCCTACACGAGACATCGAAGAACTTGGGTTGTTTACGAAAAATGGTTCTTATTGCGAGATCTATAGATCCCCAGAGTTTATTGCAAAGGTTCTTAATCACCCTGTATACGTATAGTAGTTTTATGAGGTATTCTGCCGTTGTCAGATTCGGCCATGCAGACAACGTTACATCTCTGCTGTACAGAAGGTTCAGTGGATTCACGGTAGGCCTACATTTAGTTCATCCTAAGATACAAGTTACAATTATGTGACTGTATAAATATATGCCTACAGGGTGCAAGTGATATAAGTGCCTTGTTCCCTGGAGCAGTGGCGCGGCTCATCGTCCCGGCTAAGTGAAAAAGTTGCGCATAATGACAGAAGTAGCGTTACATCACGCTTAACCCAAACAAGAGCTATAATAGCCCGCATAAGCTTCAATGCGTGGGCACGCCATGTTTAGTCTGGCGCTGAAGTTATTTAACCACAAAAACCATTCAAGGTGCATGCATTTACTTACAAATAAAAAAAAAGCTTACAGCATTAGTTTTACACTCAGAAGATCCAAGTTCGAAACAAAAGGTAATACGTATGGAGTGACAATTAATGACCATATTTAAATTTAAAGTTTCGTGTGTAATAATTTGTTCTTTTTATTTTGTTTTCTGGTCAATATAAAAATCGGTCATTGAACTTTAGCTGTGTGACATGTAAAGATAGAGTGCCCAACAGCGAGCAGGAATAGTAAAATTTTATTTTGCTAACAATTACTCAATCGTCGCTGCTGGAAGAAGGTTCCGTGCTACTTTTGACGAACGTGCATGTCCTTCTCGAAATTAAATTTTGTAATATGTTGAATCTCACAGAAACAGTGAAAGTGTAACTGATGCTAAACGTAGGAGTAGGCGGAGAAGAATTATTGAAAGAGTGTGAGAACTACAACCACAAGGAACCCAATGAAATCTAAAAGAAGGCTATCGCAAGAAGTTGGTGTCAATAGGGAAACAGTGCGCTAAATTTTGAGAAAAGATCTTAACTTATTTCCTTATAAACTTCAGGTATTTTAGAAGTTGGCGTTATACCACGCTATGATTGGATTTAGACCAGCCAATCCAAGTTTTGGAGAAAGACACGTAGGGCCATATTCATAGAAATTCTTAGCGCGGGCTTCCGGTGGATAATCAGCGAACTAACGTTTTTCATATTCATAAACCAGTGTTAGCGATATGATATGATATGATATGATATGATATGATATGATATGATATGATATGATATGATATGATATTATATGATATGAATCCTGTACAAGTAATCACTCGATAGCCGGGGCTAGTTTAGCACGCTCGTAGCGCGGGCTAGCGAAATGTCTATGCATAGCACCCGTAATGTCTAAAGGAGCGCACATTCTCTTATCCGGGTACGTGAAGAAACAAAATGTGCAAATATGGGGTGGAAATACAGGGTAGTTTTCGATCTCCGATAACGAATTAGAATTACGTCATGTGTATCAGGAATCACACCGACAGCTGAATTGTGGCGAGAGGTGACAGATCAGTAGAGAGTGATTTCATAATCAGGGTGCACGGTGTATCACAGTAGCAATGCCCAAGAAAATCGAGCCTTTTTGGGAGGGGTACATAACAACCCTTTCCGATGCCAGGTACAGTTACGTGAAAATCATAGGAGTCTGCAAAAAAACGTGTTTTCGTTATTTCCAAGAAAGGCATCTTGTGTGTACCTAATAAGACTGGCAAAGCTCTGATGGGATTAATTCTAGAGTGGAAAAAGCAAGCAAATACACCCCCCCCCCGGTCACAAGTCGTCACACCCCATGAGATGATACAAATTAATCCCATTCGAGCTTTACCAATCTTATTAAGTACATAGAAGATGGCTTTCTTGGAAATAACGAAACCTTGTTTATTGCAGGCTTCTTTTCACTTAACTGTACTTGGTATTGGAAAGGATTGTTATGTACTCCTCCCAAAAAGGCTCGATTTTCTTGGGAATTTCTGCTGTGAGTCGCCGTGCACTTGACTATGAGATCACTCATTAGTGGTTTGTCACCTCGCGCCATAGTTCAGCTGTCGTGTGACTCTTGACGCACATGTCATTCAAATTCGTTATCAGAGATCGGAAACAATCCTGTAAACCATGTGAAATTCATGAACGTCCTTTACATAATGCAATAGTTACTTAACCTTCTTTGAGCAGCGGTGATTGAGTTATTGGTAGCAAAATAAAACTCCACTATTGCTGCTCACTGTTGTGCACTTCATCTTTCCATGCAACATCACTACATTTAGCAATGGTTGATCTTTATACTGATCAGGAAATAAAATAAAAAAACAAACAAATTAATAAACTATACATTTAAATAATATTATTAAATTGTTACTCTATATATAAGACGTATTACTATTTTTAAGTAGATACATTTCAATACGGGAGTAGAGAATTTCAGTAAGATAGAAATTCATTTCAATTTCTGTTTCACTGTCAAAATTTTGTTGCATTATGGACTATGAACTAAAAGTATTCACTCGTATACATTAGTAAGTTCTACTACTCTATCACGCAGATACTACGGGTTCGAGTTCCGGTGAGGTCTGAAATTTTTCATTGAAAAATCAATAGTGACACTTATGGCGGACAAGCTCGCAGTTCGGGTTTTTCTTTGAGTTCTCCCGTTTACCCAATATAAACATCAATATCATTTCATCAACATTTATTCTTCTTTTCGTGCGATGAACCTTAATTCGTTGCGCCTCCAAATTGATCATGCCATCTTATATTTGAACGTTCCAGAATCCTATGTCCTCTTGGTTTGCAAAATAGCATTTTCTTTGGCAATATATAATCTTCCATACATTGTTGGCTATATGGTTCAGCCACCTTCGTCTATATTCTTATAGCCTATCAATTACAGTGTAAAGTTGTAAGTTTTGTCTTATTAATTCATTTCATATTCTATCTTCCCTCATAATTTCCGTCTACAGATCTTAAAGATCTCATCTCTGCCGACTATAATCTACGTTCACTTTTATTTTTCATTTACCAAGTTTCGCTACCATACACAAACATTCAGGAATAACTTTACTATTTTTTATAAAGTCTAAAAATAGTTTCTATCCCAGTTTAATTTGTAAGATTCTTCTTAAAGTCTCTCGAAAGTGATTAAATTTATATATGTTCAGTATCATTTTTTTTTTCTAGGAAATTAAATGTATTCACTTGGTTCACTGTTCTGTTTATACTATAATCATTATTCAATGGATGAAATCTCTTTCAGCCATTAATTAGGTTTATTCCCACGATATTTCTAAATTATACAGTCTTTCCGATTATTTTTACTTTAGCCCTATACTCTTGTAGAATATTCTTTTTTTGTCTGATGTACGATAGGCCTAATTACCTAACTGTAACAAACTAACAACTATCTAAATATCTTTTTTCCATTAATAGGCTACTGATATACAGTATTTTTAAAATTCAATATACACGTATACAGAGTGAAAAGTAATTAAACCGACAAATTCAGGGAGGTTGTATGGGACACCAAACCAATCGATTTTCTCTAATATATTTTCTTCAGAGGCTTTATTAAACCGGCAGAGGACGTATGCGTTCTTCAGTTCATTACTACTCTACAAATTCACATCGTGTGCGTGACTACTTGAACAATTTCCAGAGAAGCAGATGGGCAGAGGCGGTTCTGTACCTTGGCCTCCCCGACCTCCTGATTTGAATTTGACCCCTTTGCTTTTTTGTGCGGGGACATTTGCGTAATCTTCTTTACGCAACCCCAGTTTAAGCAGAAGATAATCTGGTGGCCCGGATATTTGCTGCAGCAGGGGAAATAAACGATAATTCTGAGGTATTTTACCGCGTTAGACAATCCATGCCCCGTCGGTGTAACTTTTGTGTAAAGGTTAATGGAGGTACTTTTGAACATTTTTTGTAGTGATTTTGGTGTGTAAAAATTTTATAAGAGACTCAAGCAATAAAGCATGACAATGTATTGTGTTACATATTAAGATCTGGTGTCTTCGCGAAATAGTGCCTCACCGCAAAATATGACATTAGAGAAGAGTTTTTTTTTATCCCATACAACCTCCCGGTGTTGGTCGGTTTAATTACTTTTCACGCTGTATGTATAGCCTCTGTACCATGTACTTTATTGTTCGTAGTCCTCTTTAGAGCATTTTCTACATCAGTAATCTTGTCGACAATATATTCCACCAAGTTGCAATATCTTCTTGAAAGCTTCAAAGCTTCATCTTCCTTCACTAACAGTTGTTGGTAATAATCCACCCACTCTTCTTTTGATATGACATCTATTTTACCTGATCTGTAGTTTCGTTACATAAATTTCTATATATTTTAAAATTAGATATTTGTTCTTAGCATTGTTCTTGTTCAAGCATTCCTAACTTCCTCGATTTGTCTTGTGAGTTTCTGTACCAACGCTCTTTATTTTTTACATCTTCTTCCCATTAAATCATGCCAGATTATAAGATCTTCTTTTCCAATAATAATAATAATAATAATAATAATAATAATAATAATAATAATAATAATAATAATAATAATAATAATATTTATTTATTTACTAATATTTATTGTGCCTAGGGCCAATAACAGTTCAGCACAAGATAAAAGTTAGCACAATATTTAATAATAATAATAATAATAATAATAATAATAATAATAATAATAATAATAATAATAATAGGTTCTTTGAGTTCATCATTCCACTCCTTCAATCTCTTTGATTTCCTTCTTCTCTGTTCTGTTTTGATCAGGATCGCCTTAAAAAATTTCCAGTCGTGTTCTGTAGCCTATCATCCGTTTTTTCTACGATTAGATTATCAATTCTGCAGTGCCTGAGAAAAGTGACATAAACATTTTTTGATAATTTATTGACAACTTACGGAACACCTGCTCGCTTGAAAAAAGAGACATAAGTATTTCTCCCATTACAATAATTCATACAGAAAAAAATCAAATCGACATAAACCAGTGTAAGTTGTCAATAAATTATCAAAAAAGTTTTGTGGAAACTGACTTATTCACTTTTCCCAGGCGCTGCAGAATTATTATCTGAAATAAGTGTCTAGTTCCTGGCTGCTTTAAAAAGTTGCATTTTATATGCTAAACTTTGATCGTCTGCTCATTACTATTTGTTTATTCTCGAGAAATATTTTTCGCAGTTTGAATATGAAATGAAGAATTAAGCATAAGAGGGAGTAAAAGGGTGTAAACTGAACGTTGTGTGGCTTTTAGAATGTTGGCAGACGATTTCTGGATAGATGAGGAAACCATTCGCAAAGTGAAATATTTCGATAAATAAGATTTCCGTGCTTGGATTGTTCTTTGTAGCTTGACAGATCAACAGCGTGGCTGAACTGAGTATGCCAAAGATATGGGCTAATTAAAAGATTCTCAAACAAAGCGAAAAAACTGAAAAATAGATGTGAAAAACTCGCCGGAAGCAAAGGACTTTGTTTCCAGACAACGAAAACCGGACACTACTACTTATAAGGGAGAAGTTTCAGTGACATAGAAACTTTCCAATATGTCGTGACCAGCTGTTTCAATACAGAACATCGGCAAATCTTTTCAGTTCTTGTGTCATCGTTTTAGCAGAACAAGGGAAAGGTATTTCGATCAAGTAAATGTGATTTGAAGTATAGTTTACACTATTCATTTGAAACAGTAATGATCAGACGATAAAAGTTTAGCATTTAAAATGCAACTTTTAAAGGAGCCAGGAATTAGAAACTTATTTCATAACTTGTTCGTCACTTAGACATTCTTAGCGCGGGCTTTCGGTAGATGATCAGCGAACTAACGTTTTTCGTATTCATAAACCAGTGTCAGCGATATGATATGATATGAATCCTGTTTAGCACGCTCGTAGCACGGGCTAGCGAAATGTCTATGAATAGCACCCAATATGTTATTTAATTAAATTAACAATTTGTCTAACGTAATTAATTATTCAAAATACTTAGCTTATGCTGATGATTTAAGGTTTTTTATTTTATTAGAACATGTTTCTGATTTAGAATTGCTACAAATTCTTATTAACAATGTTCATCAATGTGTTAAATTTCAATTATACATCTTGTTCAAATACTTTTAACACTTTGTATCACTAAGGAATATGTTTAGAATGACAACTTTCAAAACATCCTCAATACACAACTAAATTTGAGAACACATACCCTATTTGACTTCACACTACCAAATACAAACGCACCTCCAGCAAAAGAACTGAAAAAGCGGAAGAGGCAGGGTCCTCACTATTTCTGAAGATGGTTGATACGAAGTCGAAACTAGTTAACTAGGTAATTTACAACTTAGTTTTTCATTTTAACGTATAACATTTATTTATCTTTCTTTTCTCCCTCACACACACAGAACACACAAAACATACACAACACACAAAAAACACACATACAACACACCCAAAAAACACACACACAACGCACACACAAAACACACAAAAACACACAAAAACATACACACAACACACACAAAAACACATACAACACACACAAAAACACACACAATACACACACAAAACGTACACACAACATACACAAAAAACACACACACAACACACACAAAAAACATACACAACACACAAAAAACATACACAACACACAAAACACATACACAACACACAAAAAACACACACAAAACACACAAAAACACACACACAATACACACATAAAACACACAAAAACGCACACACAACACACACCAAAAATACACATACAACACACACAAAAACACAAACAACACACAAAAAACACATACAACACACACCAAATACACACATACAAAAACACAACAAAACACAAAAAAACATACACAACACACAAAAAACATACACAACACACAAAAAACACACACACAAAGCACACACACAACACACACAAAACACACACAGCACACATAAAAACATGCACAACACACAAAAACCATACACAACACACAAAACACACACACATACACAAAAACACACACAACACACACCAAAAACACACATACAATACACACAAAAACACACACACATAAAACACACACGAAACGCACACACAACATACACAAAAAACACACACAACACACAAAAACACACAACACACACAAAAAACACACAAAACAGACACAAGACACACAAAAAAAACACACACACCGACAAAACCACACACAAAACACACACACAACAGACACAAAAAAAACCCACACACAACACACACAAAAACACACACAACACACACAAAAAACACACAACAAACACAAAAAACATACACAACACACACAACACTCATAAAAAATACACTATTAACACACAAAAAAAAAAACACACACACACACACAAAAATACAAAAAACACACAAACTCTCTCTCTTTTCACTTTTTGTTTTTCACTTTCATGACATAAATGACTATAATTTTGTCCTATTGTAATTGAGACTTTGCATTGTTATAGACAAATAAATTTGCCGCATTGAGATTTTCGCTGACCTCTGGATTAAAGCAAAGACGTCTCATGCATCGTCCAGTTGAGACTTCTAGCTGCGTCTGAAACTCATATATTGCATGCGTACGTCATCGTTAGGACGTCATAGAGACACACACCTAATGGTCTTACGTCAGTGTCGTGCTGGACACGTTATGTAAGCCGGTCATGGCCATGGCCGAGGCAGTGAGTTAACTTGATAGACAAATTTTGCATAATACGAAGTCGACAATATGTTATTAAATTGACCTTGAAGCCTAAGTCGGCCAGTCACTGACGTCCTAATGGACCTCGCAGACCGGTTTTTATCTGCGATTACGTATATTTATAGTTGCTGAACCATGTAATATAAATTAAGCCACTCAAACTTATAATGTCTATGATTGTGTAGAAGTTCTGAAAATTGCTGCAACCCGTAGCACACCTTATTAATACAGTACTCGTGTGGTTTGATTTCGTGATATAATGAAGTAAAACAATAATTCATTGTACATTAGCGTGACCAGATTTACAAAATAAAAAGGACACTTATTGGAAGCCGGTACTTTCGACATTTTATCTAGATATATTTATAATAATACCTATATTTCATACCAGTCTACAGTAAGTAGACTATTTAGCTTTATTAAACTTAATCTAGATTATTTACAGTGTCTTTTAACATTCCCCAGGATAAGAACAATTTCCAGAACCATGAGTGTCTTATTTATTTGAGGACTGAATTTCTTTAAGTGTAGATTGTAAAAATCCATGCAGAAACGTCTTTGAAATGAAATTTAATAATGGGAACAGTTTTATTTTCACGATAGTGTATTTTCTCATCGTTACAGCAAACGGCCGCTACGATTGAAAATTGATTTTACTGATTTCAGAGTTCCTAACCTAGATAATTATGTTGAAATATTACAAATAACTGCTCTAGTGTTGTAATGAAAACCACTGCCTTCTAAGTATACTACAATGCATGTAAAATTCAGACGCAAAAGACAATCTTAATTAATATACATTATACGAAACAAATCACTGCATTTGAAATGTACTGAACTTTATTTAAACAATTCCAGCTTCACTTAACAAAAGGAATAAAAATTATTCCAATTGAACACGAAATATTACAAGTACCTGAATTAGTTTCATTCCTTCACATCGAAGTTCATGCTGAAGTTTGTACGTTGGCCGGACTGCTAACATCACGCAGCTGTTTATAGTGTAACGAACGTTCTGTATATCAAGATTTTTACAAATACTAATTTCAAAACATACTATCGTGCAAAAATACTGTACAGTACAGGTTTGTGAAGTGCATTACAAGATCTCGGAAATTGAAAAACTCGCTCTGCTCGTTTTTCAAATTTTTCCTCAATTTTGTAAAAAATACTTTCCAACCTTGTATCGTAATATAGGCCTACTATTTCACTCTGAACAGAGAACTGATTTCACTCATCAGTCCAAACACAATTCAAGAATGAAGACACCCTTTGTGATGGTGCATTAGTTCCCGGTACCGTATCCATAAAATAAACCATTTGGTTCAATTTCTTAAAACTATTGTCTTCATTCATCATTATTTGAAATATTTCAGTCCACCTCTCACTAGGTTTTTCACACCACGTTTTTTCCAGCATTCTAATTTCACTGTACATATATTCCTTACACGATTAACTTTTTGTACAGAATCTCATCATCTATCACTACAAATATATCTGTGTCAATTTTCACAATACTTTGGAGACGCTTTCGAACATCACACCAAGGCACAGAGCTATGATTTGATAGTGCTCACTAAAATCAAAAGATTAGTTCCAGATTTCCAAGTATTTCAGTAAGGAAAACATAAATAAAATTAAAAAATTATTGTTCACGATATCGGAAAAATTAGTTTTTTTAGGACACCATCTTGTACAAGTTGCTTATTTAGTTCCAGTACAACAGATGTTAAAAATTTTTGCTCCTTTCTATTGAAAACCTGTTCTTATAATAGCCTCAGTTATTCTACTACTTCACTGCCATAAATATATTCTTCCATCTTTTAATTAAATTAGTGCACAATTTAAGTTGGCTATGAATGAACTTTAAATAAAAAAACGGACTTGTATTGTTGAAAAAGTTCTTCAAGATTTTGGGACTTCCATCTTGGCAAAGAAAGTATGAAGTACGTTGCCACCTGATGGAAAATATAAAAACTGTTTATCTATCTGCCCGAGGTATCGAAAAACCTACTAGCGAAATTATTTTTCGGATACCTTCGAATGTTTTTAAGAAGTTTCGAGATAACAAGATTCCCAACACAAATTATTTTTTTTTAACAAATAAGAAAATAAACACCATTTATTGAAGGGACATTTAGCGTCCCTATTACTCTTCTCTCGGGACGTGGGACCAGAGGCCGAAAAAAAGGACAAAAGGACGTCTGGTCACACTAATGTACCTTCGAAGATGCCAAATCACCTGTGTAGCACGAACACCTGTCTATCCAAAAAAATTATTACCACTATCGGCGTTTAATGCATGTTCATATATTTTTAACTTTTATCGATAAAAACAAGAACCTAAGAAAACTAGTGACATGAGGTTAGCAAGATGCCGGGCCTCCTTCTACGAGCCTCTAAATACAGACGAATACCGATAATATTATAAAATAACTAATTATTTTTACTGTCTCATTAAAACGACGTTCAGCAAGGCCGTATTTACGCACGGACCAACATGGGCTATTGTCCGAGGCGGCAGATTTTTGGGACTAGCAACATGGATATTTGTTTTTAAGAAGAATAGCCTATAGGCCGATAAAGGAGGACGGTGCATGGGGGAACTCGATATAATCATGAATTATTTAAAGAATCTGATACAACATAGTGAAAGTTATTAGACCGAAGTTCTGGAACACATCTTTTTTTAATAGCAATATAAATAATTTAATTTACGCAGTATTTGACAAACAACAGGCTATTGAAATATTACAAGACCTAATGAAATTATGTTAAAACAAAAGAACAGAATACAGAAACTATTAAATGCATTAAAAATTAACATTAAATATTAAAACATAATATTAAGTTAAATGAATTCAACCCTGAAAGAGCAACGCTTGTGTGTGGAAGTACAATATTGCATTATAGATTAGCAGAAAGAAGACGAAAAAATAATGCAATTTAAGTAATAAAAGAAAATAGTATAACTTAGATTACAAACAACACTTTTATTATGAAATAAGTAACTATATTTGAAAGAGTTTGTAACTAATATTCAGAAGTAAATAAAATTAATATTTTGCAATTAATTATGTACAATTATTAAATTTTCCTTAACAAGTTCTTTAATTTTAAGTTAAATTTCACTGTAACTTACATATAATATATATTTTTTAAATATTTTATATAAAGCTGTCACTCAATAAAACAGAAAACGAATAACGAATAAGAAGACGAAAATTAAGGTGGCCCGAATCAGTGGAAGAAGATCTCAGATTAATGGGTGTGAGGAATTGGAGAAGAAAGACGTGGAATCGTGATAATTAATTGGAGAACAGTTTTGGAAGAGATCAAGGTTCACAATGGACTGTAAAGCCAGAAAAAGAAGGAGGAGAAGAAAGTAACCATGTCCCTGCTAGAGTGCTCCAAGTGAATTTCGTCGACTATACTCGCCCTCTCAAACTCTGGAGGTAGGAGACCTGGACAATATGAACGGCGAGAGCGCGTGTCTGCTTATCTTCCTCCAACCAGCAATAAATTCTTTCACATGCTTATTTTATATCTCATTTGTCTCCAAGGAAACTTCGTCCAGATAAATTTTCTTCTCTCTGCGCATTTAATTTTTTTTTAATATTATGTTATAATCAAACGACTGTTTATTGTACTTGATTTCCATTTTGATAAAAGATCTAATAAAAGCAGGATGACACATTATCTTGATTTGGTTTTTTACGAGTCATTCGGCCATAATACAGAGAGATAACGTGGAACAATGTGTTGAAATAAATCCGTTTTCACTTTTCAAAATAACATTTAAAGTTGTAGCTATCAGTTTCGGGTTGCAGAGATTTATCTAATCTCTTTAGCAGTCTGAAAATGAAATGCTGATGTGATAAGTTACACAGTATGAAGTGTTTGTTTCCCGACCCGACTGATCGGCGCGGAGCTGGTATTTACTATCAGGTAGGCCTAATTACAAGGGAAAAAAGGAACGCTCATAACTTGATAAAAACTTGTACGGTCAGCTGATATCATCCCGCTATTGACTCTCGCAACTTAACTGGTCTAGAATTCCATGCTACTTATATGGGGTCTTTTTGACCCCGAAAATATTTGTTGTTAATAATTAGGATATTTTATAGTTTAATGCATTTTTATATACAGCATAAGCAAATTTAAAGGCTTTATTGCACTTAGAACTATTCACTTTGTTTAAACAATGAATGAATGAATTAATTTAATTAGTTTAGTGACACGCTATTATTCTGTATCAGAATCTGTGTTTTTATTTTTTCAATTATCAGGGAACATAATTAATAATAATAATAATAATAATAATAATAATGATAATAATAATAATAATAATAATAACAATTTATTTAATCTGACAGAGCTAAGGCCAGTAGGCCTTCTCTTCCGCCCAGCCAGACTCTAATTTATTCTAATTGAATACAATTGGTTACATAGTTATTACATTAATATCTAGACAATAAAACATCATGAAAGTAAATAATGAAAGTTGGATAAGTAATGTTAGTGTGACAATAATAAACATTGGTAAGAAATAGTGATGATGATGATGATGATGATGATGATAATAATAATAATAATAATAATAATAATAATAATAATAATAATAATGATTTTTTAAATATTTATTCACTTTCCTTGAAATATAACACAAAAAGGAAATTGTTATTGTATCAAGTGTTATTATGTTTATACAATTAATTTAGTCTCGTCACCTGCTGCATTATTAAGAAGAAGATGCTAATTTTACAATTACAAATATACTCTTAAACCTACAACATTTTACCCTAGCCTATAAGGCAGCTTATGCTATATTTATTTCATTTGTTCACTTTTCAAAGTACATGTTCATTTTGTTTACAACAAAACACTATCACTGCAAAATGATTTTAACAATAAAAGAAAGACGTGTTCTATAGCTGGAGCCATCCACGTACTCAAGCACTAAACATGAAAAAATAATCAATATATAATTGAAGACTAACATTCTAAATGTGCTAAGTGCCAATTTTTCAAATCTAATTTTATTCAATACAAGAGAGGAACATCCATATGAGAATATCATACTAAATTGTCTTTGTCGTAGCTCAACTGTAAGTGATTCATTCGTACGCCAAAAACGGTGTTGTAGGCAGTGCTGTCATGGTAATTTTTCTCTTGGCCATACACCCCACCCCTTGTTTTCTCCCTTGAAATATATTTTACTCTCCTCTCTCTATCTCCCTGACTGTCATTTAATGATTTTTTTTTAATATTAAAGAAGAAGTAAAGAAATTGTTTTACTGTACAGTACATTTCAAGTACAACAAGCTTGATTTAAAGAATACACCATGTAGCCCCACCGTAGATGCACACTTGTCTCGATGAAACTTGGAGTGTGTATTTGTAGCACTTCTTGTTTTTCAACCATCATTTTATTTCAACCATTATTTTATATAATTCTGGATTCCAGTGCTGCAGAGGTGGACAATTTTTGTTTATGAACATCAAACAAAATACATTAGGAACAGCAAGAGATGATCTAAGATCTGTACAGATCTCCGCGTTCAAAACTTAGGTACCCATATGACGTATGGCTCCGTACAGACAAAATTTTCTTTTCCCCGTACGATTAATTAAAAAAAATTATAGGTTCCCATTCGATGTATGGCCTCGTATGGCCTCCATGACAGCACTGGTTGTAGATATCTCAACATGCATTTCGCAGTGTCTTCATCAATATCTCGAAAAATTGTTTTTAGAACTTAGCACATTTAGAATGTTAGGTCCTCAATTATGAAATAATTTTAATTGTAAAGGAAACTAAAATAATCAAGGACAGCAAATGTAGGTTATTGGACCGTTTCGGAGAACGAGTACATGGATGTCGATATTAACAATAAAATATGGTGTGGGGTCAGAAAAGACCCCGGATAAGTGACGAGGGCTAACGATGCTGAAAATCTCTTCCGTGTAATTTCATGTGGAAGACTGAAAACCCGTCCGATGTATGTATATGCGTACGTGCGTGAGGTGAATGAATAGATGTCCATCAATATCTAGGCTAAGCAATTAGATCTATTATACATACAACCCCCGGGGTTTGAAATGCGATGACTGCGACCCCGCGAACAGCCTTTCAGTTCCGGAGACAGCACTGAGATCCTAACTACAGAACATAGACCTCTCCCCGAACACCGGACAGTGTCCGTGATTCCACAGATAGGTCTGCCAACGAGGAACATAGCAAATTTCCTTCATTAAGGATCTATACCAGGGGTCATCAGGACACTGCATCCTCGGGCTAGCGTCTCTTACCCGCGGATAGACTGCACTATGGCGCATCAGTGGCTGCTGACTGGTATGCTCCCTCCCTTTCTGCCTGCTGCACGACGAGTCATATTACGTTGCTCTGAATACCCTTTACGCATTTCAGCGTGTGCTGACGACCACTGGTCTATACCATAGGTAGGCGGTCAGGAATCGGGCATGCCCTGGGCTAGATGGGCGAGTACTGGGCAGTTGTTGCTCTTAATACTCGTATGAGACAAGAGGAGTTCAGTGGCAGTCAATGAGTCGCTAATCTCGTAATGGAGTGGTTCTTAACCCGGGGTTCATGGACTCCTTGGGGATTCATGGATAGGCTTCAGTGGGTCCGTGGAAGTCACATAAAAATTAACGTGTATAGTCAATATGTTATTTTAACGTAAAAAACAGAAGCGTATCTCAAAATGTTTGTAACTTTTTATATTTCTCTAGGGATGAGTCCAGATTTTAAAAGGGGGCCCGTGACTCACGAAAGGTTAAGAACCACTGACATAGTGGAATTGACAAGCATATTTGATCACTTCATTTCAACAAGTCTATTCAAATTAGAGAGCTGTACTTATAATATATTTACATAAACAACACAAAAAAACGTTTTGCTTGTTTGTATACGATGAAGAATCGGTGGAGCGGAGAAAAATTCTCTCCGGCACCAGGATTCAGCTCTACGTGATGACGCTCTATCCACTAAGCCACACCGGATTCCAATTCCGATGCCGGATTAAATCCTCAGTTTAAGCTCCACCTCTTAGTTTCCCTTTAGTGGCCAACCCTCGTGCACTGTGTCACAGATGTGTGACAGTGGCACAATGTCCAACACACTATGTGCAGAGGTGCACTTATGAGTGACTAAGTTGCCGGGATCCGATGGAATGAGCGCCGTCTTAAAACACTAAGGGCCGTATTCATAGACATTCTTAGCGCGGGCTTCCGGTGGATGATCAGCGAACTAACGTTTTACGTATTCATAAACCAGTGTTAGCGATATGATATGATATGGATCCTGTACAAGTAACCAGTCGATAGCCGGGCTAGTTTAGCACGCTCGTAGCGCGGGCTAGCGAAACGTCTATGAATAGCACCCTAAGTGATTATATACGCATAGGCCTATCATATTATTGCGATGTACCGAAGAACATAATTTCCGTGCAGAAATTCTGCGTTATCATATATATGATGTATGCTTGTATACATCTTAAGTTTGATTAGTGTAATATGTAGCTAGTCAGCGATGTATGGAATGGAGGGGAAAAGGAACTGGCCACCCTATCCCATTATCTCCTGGCCTAGTTGCCTCATAAGTAGTGCCTTCTTGGTATCACTTGTGAGGTTCAGACCTTTCATCGAACAGTTGACTAAACAACAACTATTAGTCTAATACCACTGCTATTACCATTACCACTACAATACTACACAAAACGAGTAAGTATGGTTCCAATGTCCTAACAAAGCTACATTCCATGCATGTTGCTTAATTATTCAATTATATTCTCTTTTCTAAACCAAATTACGTTGCTGTGTTTAAACCGATATTGGAATGCGCATGGCAGGAAAGCGGCTGCGAATTACAGTAGATTAGAACACTGATTTCGCCGCCTGTGATCAGCGCAGATTTTGTGTATAATTCATAGAGGGCTTCCGGTGTCGCTTGCCACTTTTGCGAGCAACTTTAACGTATCGTGCAAGTGAACCGTAGTCACCCATCATCGGCCAGCACTTCTATAACTGTCTCATCAGGGGCGGACGCAGGATTTTTTTTCGGGGAGGGATTTGAGGAGATAGTCAAAATGGAGTAATGAGAAATAAGTTTATATACTCACAATTTGTTTCCGAGTCACAGACATTTACAAATTGGCCTGAGTAGCGTAGTCGGTATACCCTTCTGTGCTCGAAGTTGCGGGTTCTACCCCAACCCAGCTCGATGGCATTTAAGTGTGTTTAAATGCGACAGGCCTCATATCAGTCGATTTACTGGCATGTAAAAGAATTCCTGAGAGAAAAAATTCCGGCACACCGGCGGCTCTGATATAACCTCGACAATTGCGAGCGTTGTTAAATAAACCATATATATATTTTTTTTAATTTTAACATTTATAATGACTGCAATACAAAAACAATGACAGAATGACATTTACAGAAGAAGGTGACGAGACTTCTTAGACATTTCATCCAGTACTTCATGAGCTTTTACTTCTACATTTTTATGTACAGTATATACATCAAGGCTAGTCCATTTAATCTGTCTGCTCCCATCATGCTTCTCAAGTAAGTCTTCAAATACCACAATGTTGAGAAAGCCGTTCTGGTGTTGCTGTAGTTACAGGCAACGTGCAGAAAAGTTTCAGCGCCTCGCGAGTGCAGGGAAAAATGATTTCATTGCACCTGTTCAAAGATGATATAAAATCAGTAGGTATTAGGTGAAGATTTTTCTGATCAAGGAAATTTCTTCTCCACATCTTCAATTCATTGAAGAAAGACTCTGGTGGTGCATCAACATCATTGGGCCACTGATTTACTATAGCCTCAACAGCAGTTTCTAAATCTTCATCTGATGCTCGCACTATGTTTTTAGGCAGAAAAGTTTGTATGGACTTTAGGATTCCCTTATGATTTAAAAACCTGTCCTTGAGCTGACTAATGAAATAGTCTAAGAAGAGAAGGAAAATTAAAAGCCTAAAATACTCTTCATGACTCTCTGTCTTGAAGTAAGAACGCTGTGTTTTTCTTCCTGCAGTTCTTGGAATTTAACATTTTAGCAAAGAGAATTTACGTGGAAAACTATCTAATTCCTATGTACATTCACGAATTAAAATTAATATTATTTTCGTTTCTTGTTTCGTATTTTTCTCAAAATTTCGGGAGGGGGTATATCCCCTTAATCCCCCCCCCTTGCATCCGCCCCTGAGTCTCATATCATGATCCTGTGCTTACGTTATGGCGTTGGTGCATTCCAGTCAGCGTCAAGGCTCAAGACACCTTGTGACAATATTATCATCTTCAATCTCTGTAATTAATTGTCTGTCTTTACATGTTCGAACCTGTTGAATCGCGTGTGAACAGACGTACGTATGAATTATCTTCAGACAACGTCGGTTTGTAGTCGCCGATGTTATGCACGTGTTTGTGACTCACTCAGTCCCTCCGGTAGCTCAGTAGTACGGCTGGCTTAACATTCGACGACCCCGGTTTCTATTCCCAGCGCTATCTTGTAACGGACAAAATTGGAGAATGGGATTATTTCCTAGATTTCTCTCAATACTATTTATAGGAAGAGAAATAAATAAGGTAAATTTGCGAATTCTAAATAAGGCAGTAGAGCAAGTGGAGAGTTTCAAATAGGGGAAACTCGGCTAATTCCGCATTACGGGTAATTCCGCAGTAGAGCATATATTATTTTACTGCGGCTTTACAATAGCGTGAACGTATGTTTTGAGAGGCTGTCAACAGGAGGCATGTCCTCTGCAGTGCTATTGAAAAAATCAAGGATATTGGTCGACACCTCTGTCGGCAATAGAGTGAAACCTCGAAAGTTAGCTGTTTTTCGTGTTTTGCTACACAGGTGTGAAGAAAGTGAGCATTGTTACATATAAATTGTTCCTTTTATGTTACTTTCACAATGTATTTCATAATTATTTACTACTGCGGAATTAGCCGAGTCCTATTGTGGATTTATCCGCACTGTTGCAGAATTACCCGAATTGTTCTTTTTCAACTGTAATGTATGTACAACTAAATATATTTGTATTTTAATAGGTCTCTTTATCTCATTTGGTAATTAAAGGTTTCGTCCATGTCTACATACCTTGACAATATTTTTCAATAAACATTTTGATAAAAATATGATAGATTTACTTCTTAATATTGCGGAATTAGCCGAGTCTCCGCTACTTGGGATGTACTATAGGCCCTAACAGTAACATGAGCTGCTGCCAGGAAGTCAAAAGGGGATAGCAATAGTCAAGGAAGCTGTTAATAGAAAAAGGAGCATCTTCCGCGGATCTCTGGAGAAAGAACTAAGGAAAAGATTAGAGAAATGCTTTGTATGGAGTGTGGCATTGTATGGGGGCAGGAACATGGACATTACGACGAAGTGAAGAGAAGCGAATAAGCGCATTTGAAATGTGGATATGGAGAAGAATGGAACGTGTGAAGTGGACAGACAGAATAAGAAATGAAGTTGTATTGGAAAGAGTGGGTGAAGAAAGAATGATGCTAAAACTGATGAGGAAGAGGAAAAGGAATGGCTGGGTCACTGGCTGAGAAGAAACTGCCTACTGAAGGATGCACTGGAAGGAATGATGAACGGAAGAAGAGCTAGGGGCAGAAGAGGATATCAAATGATACACGACATTAAGATAGCCTATATGGATAACATGAGGAAACAAAATGGAAGGCAGAGAATAGGAAAGATTGGGTTTGCAGTGAAAGACCTGTCCTTGAGCAGAACACTAAATGGATTAATGAATATATATTGGTTATTTTACGACGCTTTATCAACTGGTATGGTTGTCTAGCGTCTGAGTGAGATGAAGGTGATAATGCTAGCGAGATGAGTCCAGGATCCAACGCCGAAAGTTACCCATTATTTGCTCTTAATAAGTAGAGGGAAAACCTCAACCAGGTAACTTGTCCCAACCAGGATTAGAACCCGGGCCCTCTCGTTTCACGGTCAGATGTGCTAACCGTCACTTCACAGCGGTGGACTCAATATTATATACTACATTCCAGCAACAATCTTTATTTCGTCTTACTATTCTTTCAATTTAACAGCATCACAAGAAAATGGTTTCAGGCTCATGTGTACAAGCTTCGCTGACGATGATCATCCAGTTTCTGTTTCTTTGTAAAACGTTAGCGACTGCGATCCGGTACCACACGCAGGCGTTCAATTGTCGATACTCGTTGGTATTTGGAGTATGTTCCCGATGATGGACAAGGGACGACTTGATTGCATCCGAAGGTGATTCGTGCTAGTTGGAGGCTACCTAAGCGACGTCTCAATGGTTCTGGAAGACGAGCTGTGTTATTTGGTGACCGTTATGTACATACTTCAGTCATATTTGCGGCATCTTCACACCCGCGGGGATTCTCATTAATCTCCTCCTAACTTTCTGAGAATTGTAAGCATAATGGATCCGCGTGGACGGTCCACAAGCAGTAAAACTGAGTCTTACTCTGAAGACTTACACACGCATGATACATTGAACTCCGAAAGGTAATAAACACTGTTAAAATGATAAAATATAATAGTAATGCACACCGGAATTCGCCTCCAGTCTTGATAGATTTTCATCTAGTTTGATTTCACCGACTTTCATTGATAACTTTTTCTTTCTTTCTTTACCTTAGTTTAACCTCTTCCTTTTAGGTTCATTTATACGACCCACGCCACCCGGGCCTTACAGGGCCGCGACCTGTCGGGAGAGGAATTAAACTATGGATCACATACATACTTTTTTGACCACACAAGGACATGGAGGGCCTCCCCGGATGAGGGATCAGCTCAATGCCAGGGCCACCTCCGATACAACACAAACATTTAAGACATTGCACAGCATTCACTCATACATATGAAATGATTAAGGGAAGGATCGCCGTCCATGGCCCGACTTTCAAGAGGTACAAGCCCGGCATTTGCCTGGAAATAAGTGAGGAAACCATGAAAAACCTCAGTTATGATTGCCGGCCCCTGGGATTGAACCCCGGACCTTCCGAATGCAAGGCCAACCCTCTACCACGCCGCTAGCCCGCTCAGTTCATTGATATCTTATGGACCAAAAATAGAGACATAATTGACAAGTAGAAAATTTCGTCCATCTTCACTTGAACTTGAGTAACAATGAATAATACTGTATTTAAAATTGGCTAAACAAGTAAATATTTTCAGTTTCAATGCTTCCGATTTGTCTACTGTAGTTTTTTTTATTATTTCTTTTGTTCAGTTTTATTAAAATGGGATAAAATCCTCCTGGTTAAAAACAAAGAATTTAAAACCAGTTTGTTTTGCACTCACTGTTATCTTTAATGAAATATGGAAAGAAATAGCTTTTCTTGTAAAAGAGAGGAAGAGGGGCGGGGAATTTACTTCCCCTTGCAGCTTCTTAGTCCCCAGGGCTGTTATAGATTGTATGGACAGTTAATTATTTATATTTACCCTTTTTTGTGCAGATCTAAAAATGTGCGCAATTAGAGGGAAGTTTCGATATGAGCTCATTAACAATTATTCTCTTGCAAGCAATGACGTTGATAGTTCTAAATTCTGAGTTGGCATAGTATATTTATGTATGATGCAAGACATGACTGTGGTTTTATACTGTCTACTACGTCAGTGTCCATTCCAATCCTTCTCTGATATTTTCAAAATTATACTAAAATAAATAATAATAAAAAACAATTCCATCACTCTTTTCCCGCATAACTACCGGTAGACGTAATGCTGGTTTGCACGACATCTAGTTGTGGTTTAGGATATGTTTTTGCAAGCAATTTATCAGTAAGAAAGTAACGTCACCCACAACCTTATCAGTTATCAGACATTCCGGTGTCTAGGGTTTGATAGGATTCTCTTTCCGACATATTACGTTTTATAAATTCAAGATTTTTTTTTTTTTCAACTTTGAATTGGAAAATAACTCATTCTTCATTTTTTTCCCATAATATCCCCTGTATAACTGAATAACTATTAACTTTTTTTGGAACACTAGTATATTGTGCCTATGGTATATATCCAACAGTGTTGTATAAAAACTTTCGTCATAAAATTAAAATTTAAGACGTTATTAACAATATGCCATACTTATTGTTCACTCTGTATAATAGGAAACAGTAATTTATAGTATAAGGAAGTAAAATTACATTTTATCCTCGAGTGGAAAATTGAGAACCCGAGTCGGCCTGGTTGGCGGAGTTGCTATAGCGCTGGCCTTCTATGCCTGAGGTTGCGGGTTTGATCTCGGGCCAGTTCGATAGCATTTTAGTATACTTAAATGCGACGGGCTCATGTCAGTAGGTCAGTAGATTTATTGGGATTTAAAAGTACTCCTGCGGAACAAAATTCCGGCACACCGGCGACGCTGATATAACCTCTGTAGTTGCGAGCGTCGTTAAATAAAACATAACATTTTAAACATTTTTTGAGAGCCCGAGGCGAAGCCGAGAGTGATCATTTTCACGACAGCATAAAATTTGTTTACTCTCGTGTGCTATACAATGTTTTATCCATTAGCGCTATTTAAATTTCATTACTGCTATCTAAGTTTAATTTTAAATTGTAGGTATTTTCTTTGTAAGATATTATTTTTAGCAGGTTATTTTACGACGCTTTATCAACAGCTTAGGTTATTTAGCGTCTGAATGAGATGAAGGTTTTAATGCCGGTGAAATGAGTCTGGGGTCCAGCACCGAAAGTTACCCAGCATTTGCTCATATTGGGTTGAGGGAAAACCCCGGAAAAAACCTCAACCAGGTAACTTGCCCCGACCGGGAATCGAACCCGGGCCACCTGGTTTCGCGGCCATACGCGCTAACCGTTACTCCACAGGCGTGTACTGTAAGATATTATTTGTGAAGAGGTTATAAATGAATGAATGTATGGATTTTATTGTTGCTTGTGTGTTGGTTGTCAAGAAGAGAGTGAGTTGTTTAGTCAACTGTCCAAAGACAGGTCTGAACCTCACAAGTGATATCATGAAGGCGCCACTTATGAGGCAACTAGGCTAGGAGATAATAGGGTAGGGTGGCCAGTTCCTTTCTCCCTCCATTGCATACATCCCTGACTAATAGTGAGTTAAAAAATTAATTCACAAGTGAATTAAAAACTTTTAATTCGCAGCTATGAATGAAGCCATTGTTTAGGTTTTGAAAGAGAGTGAAATAAAGACCAGTTTAGAGACTAGTTATGGATAAATATAATTTATAGGAGACATGGAACCCAAATGGAACATTAATTAATCTTATAACGTGGACATACACTACCGGTCAAAAGTTTTCGATCTACTATGATAACAAATATATATTTTATTTCTATGCACGAACACATCGGAAAAAACTAAATAGACCAACAAAATAAATATTTTCTCTCTCTAGCATTATGATATCACAGAATATTCAGCCACCAGTATAGCTCAGTCGGCCAAGGCGCTTGCTTGCCGATCTAGGGTTGCGCTCGGGCGCGGGTACGATTCCCGCTTGGGATGATTGCCTGGTTGGGTTTTTTCCGAGGTTTTCCCCAACCGTAAGGCAAATGTCAGGTAATTTATGGCGAATCCTCGGCCTCATCTCGCCAAATAACATGTCACTATCACCCATTTCATCGACGCTAAATAACCTCGTAGTTGATACAGCGTCGTTAAATAACCAAGTAAAAAAAATTGAATATTCAAAACGATATCCCTGTTTTAACCACAAATCCATAGTAGTGATACGTGATCGAAAACGTTTGATCGGTAGTGTACAGATTATAGAGGATAAACCAAATTACAATATTAAAGGATAAACGCCAACAATAGCCAAAGTCATCACATCATGACTAAGATATACACACTCAGATCGGAGATAGGCTACAACATGTTCAAACCGATTTTTGGTAATTCCTATGATGTTCACTTTAACACTAGTTATTAAAATATAAAATTTGGTAGGCCTAAAACCTTATACATTTTTAAAGTGTTAAAATTGTTAAAAAGGAAGGTACCGGCAATATAGCTTGTACAACGACAGTACCGTTTCGGCACTGGTTTGTGTTCCTTCGTCGCGTTTTTTTTAATTTGGTATTTGCTGGAAACTTACTCTGTCGCGAAAATGTGGCAATTGAGTTTCTGCAACATCAAAATACTTTCTTGGCCTTCAAAAGTAATACTCCAGTTAACGCCGGGTATCGAACCGGAATTCTCAACATAAGTGTGTGGCGATGATGTGGCCAACTTGGGGGAAGCTGTCGTCCCGATTAGGAATTATTACGTATAACGAGGTTTACAAAGGATGGGCAACTTTGGGAATGCTTTACGCTGTCACGCAATGGATGCGTTTGTGATTAATCTTAATTACTGATTACTCATGTGGGTCTTGAACCCGGTTCCGGCTCTCGGACGTTGGTGTGTGAGCCATGGACGTCACAGCGATTCATCCTATTCGGCTGTCATTGAGGAAAGCAAGTAGCCTAGCAAGAGGAAAGACGCACGACAAGGACATATCCAAGTCTTTGTGCTTATTTTAGAACAATAATACTGCGTAAGTCGTCGAGAAAATTGCGCGCTAAAAGTCTAATTTTAAGCTTTGAGAGAAGAGATTGCATTTTTATGTATGGCGGTATGTATACCTTTCTCTAGTATAAATTTTGTGCAATTAAAAACTTAATTTGTACATATTATCCTGAATTAATTTTGTGCTGAAATCTGGTATACTGATTAGAAAATACTTCTAGATTAATAAACAATTTTTTTTTAATAAAATGAAATGTTATTCTTAGGGGTAAATATATGTTTAAATTGGGAGGGGGTGCAATTTGTGCAGGGAAAATAGGCTTTCTTGATAGATTGTACACTTCATAATGTTTTTAATCCTTTCTTCTCCATTTTATTCATAATGAGTGTATTAACAAATCCTGTCCTTATCAATTGAATATTTATATAGAAGACAGATTTCCTATAACATCCCCCTGTATACCTGAATAACTACTAACTTTTTTGGAACACTGGTATATTGTACCTATGATTTATAAGAAATATTTTTCTGTGGATATTTTTGCCATGATTTGTAAAATCAATTTTTGTTTACATAAAAGTTATTATTGAAAAAAGAACTTGAAATGATAAAACAATGCTAAAGATTGAGTTTGTTGTTGTTGTTGTTTTCTAATGCCAGGCGTTTGACAATAAAGTCATTTGACTTCTTGAATTCCAATATTTTTCAAAGATATTGTCATGGTCAGCCACTGAAGCAGAGATTTTGAGGTGTTCCGAATCCATTTCTTGATCTGAATTGCATAATGGGCAATTAGAGGACTGATATATTCCAATTCTATGCAGGTGTTTGGCCAAACAATCATGGCCTGTTACCAATCTAAATGCAGCTACAGACGATTTTCGTGGTAAATTGGGAATTAACTGTGGATTATGATGCAGAGAGTTTCATTTTTTTCCCTTGAGATTGTACTATAAAATTTTGTTTGTTGAAGTCTAAGTATGTAGATTAATACATATTTTCACAGAGTAATACGTAGATTTAGTAACAGGTCTAAAAGTAGCAGTTCTGCCCTTCTTTGCTAAAACATCCGCGTTCTCGTTTCCCAGGATTCCACAATGGGATGGTATCCATTGGAATACAATTCTTTTATTGAGTGATGTTAATTGAGAGAACAGATTGAGTTTGTTAACATACTCGTCATGAATGAAATAGAGAAAAAAAAACATAAAAATATAAAAAATTGTAGAAAATATCAGGCAAATCAATTTTCCCTGCACATAATATTGCACCCCAAAATTTAAAATATAGCTAATTACCCTTAACAATAAACAATAAATGTTTTGTTGATTCTAGAAATTGTTTGCTCTACTGCCTCATTTCGAATTAGCACGTTTACCTTCATTATTTTTTCCGATACCTATGGTATTCGTCTTGTGTGAATTTATCTTCATCCCATACTGCTCACCAATGATGAGATAAACTGCTCTTTTGTGATCACTGTTCGTCTTGTATTTGCTCATTTATGAACACGGTGATCTTAGACAGTGAAACAGTGATCGAACCGCGATCTTGATCAAGGTGAACACTCCCCCGCTCATCAGAGAGTTTCACTGCGATGTTTATCAGTTAATTTCTCTCGATATTTGGCACATGGTAAGCGAGGGCGAGAGGATGTTGGGGTTGTGTGTATGTTTGTACTTCACAGAAGTCGAGTGTAAGCGCAATACCGATCTGGAGCTTCATCATTTTAAAAACAGTTTAAAGGTTTGAAATTGTCATTAGTCTTAACTTAAACGTTCTATGCTATTGACTATTTATTCGATGCGCTTCAAAATCAACTGTTCACTCCATTCTCAGAAAATTTCGGCAATCTATTCACTGGCATCAAGTTTATGTGAATGTTGTTAGGTGCAAGCTAACTAGCTTCTGCAATCCGTTAAAGCGATCGGAAAATCTGACAAGAAAAATTTAATTCATTCTAATGCTGTAGACCGGTGATATCAAAGCAAGCGCATTTTTCTGACGACGACGTGCGCGGGCATCAAGCGCTAGGCATGGAACGAGCAACGATTATGTATATGAATAAGGAGCCTGTTGGATTAAGAAAACAGTGGTGTAGAAACTTCAAACAGAACGTGAAATTTTATGTCATTATTTTATACGGCTATTTGCTGTTTGATATTACCTATATTGTCTGTAAAACAAAGTACTAAAACCAGTTTCTTAATATTGCAGTTAATAACATAATAAAGAAGGAATATTCACACAAATTTCATAGTAGTAAAACTATACTATATTAAATGAATGAAACATCATTCATAAAGAAATTTATATCCCAAAGAAAGAGATTAAGTATGACATGGTAGGTTGGAATTGATCTTGATGGTATCTTTAGCCTTATAAAAGTAATCAATGAACTAACCAAAACAATATTACAGTACAAAGCAAAGTTACCTAGGTATATGTTTCAATTGTAACTAATATTACATAACAAAACTCTTATCGCGTTATACTTTTAAGGTGATATTGGTGCGCAACTTCCAATCATCAGAATATTAAATCATTCATTCGAACTTGCTGAAGCTATAGAGCTGACGTTTTTACAACACATGGGCACATATCTTTGTTTATGATGTAACAGTAGTTCCTTTGTTAATTCATTTTCTTATAAACATTTTCCATGCGAATATTTTCAAAATTTCTAATACGTATCTTCAGTAGGCCTAATATATATTTACGATATATTAGATTTACGAAAACATTGTTTCAGTACCTGTAACGCTACTAAATAAACGTATCTGAAAATTTCACCTTTCTGTAAATAGTTGAGAAAATGCTGCTTTTGAATAAAAAGGAAACTCGTGGAAAATGAGCATTAAAATTGAAACTTAAATTCTTATAATACATTTATACTTTTCAGACAAAGCTAAAAATTAACATGGATACACTTTTAATAAGTTCTCTTCCCTTTATCTATTGAATCAGTGCTGGCCATCCCTGTATAATATAGTTCGACAGAGCGGTATATACTATCTCTCTCGTCTGTCTCTTTCCTTTCCGCTGTAAAGCGCTCAGGCTCTCCTGAGCTCTAAAGCGAGCGCTTGCACATATGTGCATCAGTTGACATGACTGCTGTTGACTTATTGAACATTTGTCGTCTGGATACCCAATATAATGATTGTCCATTTGATCTTGTTCTCTATTACTGAAGTGATATAAGCCTATTTTATAAGTATAAAAATGAGAAACTAGCAATTCTGACATAATTCACACATTACTCAGAAGATGAATGAAACTGTTATTTTTTCAATCATTGTTATTTTTGTTAAAATTTTGTTATTTTATACAAGTCTTGATTGTAATTTTACTACTTAATAATTTCACTGCTTAAAATAATGGAATCCGCACCTGTGGAGTAACGGTTAGCACGACTGGCCGCGAAACCAGGTGGCCTGGGTTCGAATCCCGGTCGGAGCAAGTTACTTGATTGAGGTTTTTTCCGGGGTTTTCCCTCAACCCAATATGAGCAAATGCTGGGTAACTATCGGTACTGGACCCTGGCTTATTTTACCGGCATTATCACCTTCATCTCTTCCAGACGCTAAATAATCTGAGATGTTGATACAGCGTCATAAAATAACCTACTAAAAATGGAGTCAATTAAGCAATGTAAAATCCAATCACATTTTTGGCTGTCGGCTGACAGTAGTATACTTTTCCGGCTTTAAGAAAATGAAATCTGCCAGGATCACCCTGAAATCTACTGAGAAGGTAACATTGTGATCGGGCGCTCAAAGTTCACAGGCGTAGTTGTTCCCAGTTTAAGCTTCGAACTAAGATCACCGTCTAAGCACAGTCTAGTATATACAGTCACGAAGATCAATTCGTAGTAAATATGCATCCATAGATAGTTGCTAACCACTAGGATCGCTAATATCGCCTCATTACAGACAAAGCGAAATAGTACCGGCACAGTCTATTGTGTCTAGGACCCTCACAACTCAAGCTTCGTGACTGCATATACTAGACTGTGGTCTAAACTCTAAAGAGCTGTTTAATCACAGGTGCAGTGCTCTAGTTGGAGACAAATTTTAGGGGGTACTGTTGAAATGTCCTTGGTCAGACTAGACGCTGTATAGACTCGTACTGCGCTTTTCTTTTCCAAAGTTACTTCTTCGTCATGCAGTCGCCTCTGCAGATCTCCTTCCAGATCGCAGCCACAATTGCATATAAGGCAAGAAATTAAATGCTGACACTGGTGGCGCAAAACTTTAGGAACAAAGGTCTAGGAACTCTTTTACTGGAAGAGTATTTCTTTTCTTAGTGCAGATATCGTTTATCACAGTAATGCTCATTCACATTCTTTAGTTGAAATTGGAATAGAATCTATAATATGTAATTGGACTCAAGATTCATGAACGCACGAAAATTCCCTCCTCTAGTAAACTGCTAGCGAGTTTTAAAATTAGCGAATCAGTGCAGCAGAAATCTTGAGGCGCCACATCATAAAATTTGTGTTACGCGAAAGGCATGTACGCAAGTTTTGAAATTAGCGAATCAGTTTAGCAGATTTCTTGAGGTGCCATGCCATAAAGTTACTGTTAATTATAATAGTCGGAAAGTACCGGAACTTCAGGTGACAACGCCATGCTGTATAGGCAACTTCTCTGTCTTGTCCGTGTAGTATGTGACCTACTCTCCAGGCGTACAGACTCAGTGCGAACCTATTATGTAGATACCTTCTTTGCAGATGGCATTTATAACCATTTACACAACACCGTCTTCAAAGTACGTCCTCTGGGCAGTAGCACACTCTGCCAGCGTCCATATCACTTCTCGAAACATTCCTGTAGCCCATCTTTGATCACTTCCCACAGAACGCTTGTCACATATATTTTCACCTATTCGGCTGATGCAAACCGCCGTCTGAGTATAAATTTGACCTTTGAAAATTAGTAGAAACCTGCTGGAGCAAGATCTGGAGAATATGATGGCTGTGGAAGGACAGGTATTTTGTGTTGTGCGAGGAATTCGCTCACCAAGAGCGACCGATGTGCTGGGGCATTGTCAGGATGGAAAACCCAATTCTGTTCTTGCCACAAGTTGGGTCTTCTTCGTCGAACTGCATCACAAAGACGACAAAGAATTGCAACATACGCCTCCTTACTGACAGTTCGACTCTCAGGAATAAACTCGAAATGTACGAGACCCAGGATATCGAAGAACACTTCAAGTATTACTTTCTCCTTTGATCGGTCGGCACGGAATCTCTTTTGCCGTGGTGAACCGGAAGAGTCAGAAAGTACCGGAACTTCAGTTGGCAACGCCATGCTCTATAGGCAACTTCTCTATCTTGTCCGTGTGGTATGTGACCTACTCTCCAGACGTATAGACTCAGTGCTGCTGCGCTTGAGAATGGGGAAGACTAACGTAGTCGGGAACTAATCGAAATACAATGCAGGTCTCAGCTTCTTTTATTGACGACGTGTAGGTATACGACGTATGTGGTAAACTGAGCTTGAAAGAGCAGAGAGGTAACATTAACTTTTGTGTTAAACTCGGTAAAACATTTACTGAGACTTTGGCACTCATGAGCCAAACGTATTGAGAAGAAGAAATGTCTCTGACCCTAGTGTATGAGTGGCAAAAACGCTTCACAAGTGGTCGTCTTTCAACGGATGATGATACACGTTCAGGAAGACCCAGATCGGCAAGAACGAAAGAAATGATAGCTCGAGTTGCACAAGAAATCAGACGAGACCGCAGACAGTGAATAGATGATGTGGCTACTTTATTAGGCATTTCACATTGTTCTGTGCAGTCCATTCTCCACAATGATTTGAAAATGCAACGTGTGCGTGAGCACGTTGTTCCAAGAAGCCTAGCAGATGAGCAGCGGGAAGAGCGGCAACTGGTTAGTGGAGACCTGATTGACAGGGTGGACCAGGATCAAACTCTCTTGCACAGAGTGATCACAGGTGACGAGACATGGTGTTTCCTTTACGACCCGCAGCCAAAGCGGCAGTCTCCAACGTGGAAATCTCTCGGCTCACCACGGCAAAAGAGATTCCGTGCCAACCAATCAAAGGGGAAAGTAATGCTTGAACTGTTCTTCAATATCCAAGGTCTCGTACATTTCGAGTTTATTCCTGAGGGTCGAACTGTCAGTAAGGAGGCGTATATTGTAATTCTTCGGCGTCTTCGTGATGCAGTTCGACGAAGAAGACCCAACTTCTGGCAAGGAAACAATAAGGTTCTCCATCATGACAATACCCCAACATATCAGTCGCTCTTGGTGAGCGAATTCCTCGCACAACACAAAATAAGTAGAATTATAATAATAATAATAATAATAATAATAATAATAATAATAATAATAATAATAATAATAGCCTAATGTGTCCCTTGAAGGGCAAAGGCCTCCTGCTAGAGGGTAGCTCTGTTTCACTAACGCGGTGAGCTACTCCGCGTTAGGTTGTGTCTAGTGTTTCTTTGTCTGGTTGGAGTTGATTTCGCTGTCACTTTGATTAATTTGATTTCACTAACACTTTTATTATATTGAATGCACTTTCACTGAGTCAACTTGGGATGTTGTTTGTGGCTGACACTGTCTTCGTTTGTAGTCGACTTCCAATTGTTCTCCATGTTCCCCTGCTTCTTGCTATTCTGGACAATTGCTGGCCTGCTGGTGTTGTGTAGAAGTCTGCCCACCTCTTCCTTGGTCTGCCTCTGTGCCGGTCTCCTGTGCGTGGGTCCCACATGGTGGCTCTGTATGTCTATCTTTCGTCTTTCATCCGCGCGATGTGGCCTCCCCATTTCCACTTCAATTTGTTTGCTCTTTGTGTGACGTTTGTTGTTGATGCCATTTGGGACAGCGAATCATTGGAAATTCTGTCTCTCATAGTTATTCCCAATATCTTTCGTTCCATTTTCCTTTGGCATATTTCTAGCGCATTCATCTGTCTGTTTGTTGTCGACCATGTTTGGCATCCATAAAGTAGTGTTGGGTAGACGCAGGTTTGTAGTACTTCGAATTTGAGTCTTCTGCTGATTGTCTTATCCAGAAGTATGAACTGGAGGGACCAGAAGGATTTCCAAGCTAAGGATATTCTTCTTCTTATTTCTTTTCCAGTCTTGTCTTTAAAGGAAATTAGTTGGCCTAGGTATGTGTATTCCGTTGCATATGGTAGCGTTGTTCCGTCAATTGAGATGGGGATTTCTTGTCTGTTTGTCATCAGCTGTGTTTTTGCCATGTTCATTGATAGACCTGCGGTTTTGCTTTGTGTACAGAGTTGTTGGAGCATTGACTGTAATTATTCTGGTGTTTTTGCGAACAGGACTACGTCGTCCGCGAATCTTAGGTCTGTTAGGTGTCTTCCGTTTATGTTTATTCCCTGTTGCTTGTTCTAGTTCATTTTTCTGAATACATTTTCCAAAACGCTTGTAAAGAGTTTGGGAGAGATTGGGTCACCTTGTCGTACTCCACGTTCTAGACGAAATGATTGACCTTCTTTTTCTGTTCTTACCTTAGCAAAGTTTTGTCTATAAATATTGCTCAATAGACGAATGTATTTGCCTTCCACTCCCTGTGTCGACAAGGCCTGCAGAATGCTTCTGTGTTCGATTGAGTCGAAAGCTTTGCTGTAGTCTACAAAGCCTAGGTACGAAGGTAACTTAAATTCCTCTGACTTCTCTATCAGCTGGTTTATGGTTTGCAGATGATCTGTCGTGCTGAAACTTGTGCGGAATCCTGCTTGCTCGGGAGGTTGACTTTCGTCCAGGGTTTTTGTTATCCGTTTTGTTATTATCTTTGAAAACAGTTTGTATAAGTTTGACATCAAGCTTATAGGTCTATAGTTGCCTATGTCTTCCCTCGAGCCTTTTTTGTGTAGGAGGATAATTGTGTTTGTCTTCCATTGTTCCGGGATTGTCTCCGTTTCTATGATTCTGTTGAATATGGTACATATGATGGGTGTTAGTTGTTCTGTTTCTAGTTTAATGAGCTCGTTATAAATTCCGTCTTCGCCTGGGGTTTTTCCGTTTTTCATCTCGTTTATTGCGGCTCTGACCTCGCTTTGCAGGATTGGTGGGGTGATCTGTGTGTTTGATGACGTGTGTAGTTTGATACGGGTTGTCATCTTGGAGGGAGGACTTGTATAAGTTTTTGTAGAAGTCGGTAGCTGTTTTATTTATGTCCCTCCTTGCTGTTATGCTTTTTCCTGTAGGACTCTTCGCTCCAAGTATCAATTGCTTCCCTCTTTGCATGCTTCTCCTTACTTTCTTAACTGAACCGGAAGTTTCCAGGATTTGTTTCGTTGTGAGTGAGCGGTAGGCTCTAATGTCTGTTCTGATTCTTCTCTTTGTCAGTTTGTCTAATTCCGCGTATTCGGTTCTTTTGCGTTCTGAGTGGTCTCTGGAAGCTTGTAGTTTTGCTCTTCTTTCGATTAGTTCGATAGTGTCTGCGCTTAATTTGTTCTTCTTTGTAATTGTCGCTGTGTTTTTTATAGTCGTTTCGCTCGCCCGTTGTATGGCTTGTTCTAGTGCCTTGTATTGCTCTTGTACTGTTAGTTCCGATGTGACAATTGCTTTTGATATTTGTTCCTTTAGTTCAGTGTGTAGTTGGTCCTTGTTTAGGATTTCTAGGTTGGGTCTGTACGATTTCGCATTACCCTTCTTTTACGGCTCAACCTTATTTTTGCCGCACCATTCTGTGATCTGTGCTAAATTTCAAGTTTTGTATGACTTGAATATCTCTCACTTCATCCAGTGTGTCGCAGAGGACGTAGTCTATTTCGTTTTTGGTCTTGCCATCTGGAGATCGCCACGTCCACTTCATGTGTGTTGGTTTCTTGAAGAAGGTGTTCGCAATTTGCAGTTTGTTTTCTTGGGCAAATTGGAGAAGCCTATCTCCTCTTCCGTTTCTAACTCCGAAGCCATAATTTCCTACTGCCTCTTCTTCTATGTGCTTCCTTGTTCCAATCTTGCCGTTAAAGTCTCCGATTATTATGTTCCTTGTCGATCTGTGTAGGTCTAGGGTATTTCCTAGTTTGTCGTAAAAGTCCTCCAGTTCTTCCTCGCTGCTTTCCGTGGTCGGAGTAGAATTATCAAGCTCGAAATTAACAAATCACAAATACTCCTCAAGTGCCAGTCATGGTTTTCGGTAAAACAACGAAGGATATGAGACGCCAACAGCTACTTTTATGCCAGATATGAAAATCAAAATGTTTTTCAAATAGCTAATATCCTTCATTTCAAAATATTGTATATTAAAGACTATTTATACATAATTAAAATTTTTTCGAGTCTAATTTTCTTCCGGTACGGTAACAGCTAGTTTTTATTTTAGGCAGTACGGCGTACCGGCCCAACTACAGCACTGCACAGGTGTGATCATGATTTTTCGATCACCGTGACAAAATCGCAGGTGCTGATTTTGTGTTGATCACTACTGCTCACAGCTGTCATTTAGCTGCAGTAGTAAATGTCGTAATATAATCTCCTCTTCTGCTAACAACGCTATTTCGTCAGCAAATATTACACTTTATTCTTCTTCCTCCTACTACCACCCCTCTAATGTTCTGAAAATGTTTCTTCACTAAATGTATGATTATATTTTTGGTTATATGTTACAGTAATTTAAACTATACAAATAAGAATGATAAAGAACAGAATGTTACTATTTCAGAGATCTCTGACGATTGCTTATACAGTAGAAAATTGTAAAATTTTAATATCTCCGGTAATAAGGTCGCAATTTCAATATTGCTAGGTGCCTAAAACATTATTTCTAGTGCGTAAGCATGTGAATTGTTTGAAATTTCAGTTATAGGAGCAATTTTAGTGCCTCTAAGTCTAATGTCTATATATTGTATTACATATGTATTACGCTATGAGAAGAAATAGATTTTCATTTAAAGATTTGCGTCATAATTACGATAAATTATCTGAAATGTCACTTACAATCTGATTTTAGTATCTAAAATCCTAATGCTTATTCACTATTTATCTATTCTAGGAAAAGGTTTTTTTTTAACTTTACGATAGACAGAAATAGTTTTTCAGTTACATATACATAGATCCGCTTAGTAGCTTTAAAATCTTTAAATATCGTCATCGCAGATATTACTGAGCTAAATGTCAATGTTATTATTTCCTTAGAAAAAAGGATTGTGTTTGAAAAATAATTCCTTAATACATACGAAGGAAATGTACATCACAACGGTCAGCAATGATGATAAAGCATAAATCTACGTCACACAAAAGGAAAGCTTTTAACATCAAAGGCAGTGGTCAAAGACAATGAGGAAATTTTAATATTCATCAGGACGCACTGATTTATTAATCCATACATCTACTGAACATGCATTACATTGCATTGCATTGTATAACATATGTATATCTATTCAGATACTTTTCATGCAATTATACAATCGAATTATTTTAATGTGTTAAATGTATGTCTATTCCATTTTAAACCACAAAGTTACGCAATAATATCTTGTCTGCTGGATATATTCCACTAAGTGTTCAATGGTATTTTCATATGCTGTTCCACTTATTCTGAATATACAATGCCCTTCTTTACACGCCGAATATTATACTGTTTACTACACTTGCCAATAAATTATTACTACTATTAAGTAGAACTTATGGGTCCACCGCTGTGGAGTAACGGTCAGCATGTCTGACTATGAAACGAGCGGACCCGGGTTCAAGTCCTGATAATGACAAGTCATCTGGCTGAGGTTTTTTCCGGAGTTTTCCCTCAACCCAGTAAGAGCAAGTATGGGTAACTTTTGGTGCTGGACCTAAACTCATTTCGCCGACATTATCGCCTTCATTTCACTCAGGCTACAGATAAATATAGCAGTTGATAAAGCGTCGTAAAATAACTAATTAAAAAGGACCTCATGGTACTAATTCCACGCACATTGTTTGAAAGTACCTAAAAATTCAGGAAAGTCATAGGAGAACATGTGAATTTCTACAAGATAATGCCGGCGTGGCCAGAAAGTGATGTTGAACATGGTGGCTAAATACGGAAGATTTCGCGTTAGAAAATTCTTATTGCAATGTTTGCCTAATATTAATCATTATAATTCCAATAACTAATGGACACATCAAAATCTTGCCAGTAAGAATAGAGGGAAAATTTCTTCATGGATGAAACAACCCCAGATATAACATGTGTCCTCAAAGCGAGAAGAATATAAATAAATGTATGATTGATGAATAAGAAGTATTATTTAAGTTTTCTGTGAAGCAAACTGCTGCTTCTCAAAAATTTTACTTGGATACTATTGTTTTTTTATTTTTTTTATTTTAGTTTTTAGCTTTCTCAGAATAAAGTATCTGACTTGTCTCTTTTTTCAAAGCTCTAATTCAGTTCGCAAATTCAATAGTCTCTACCAACAGAATTCGATATAAAATCATAATCAGCACTAAAATATAACTTTTACCTCCAGCACAAAATGAATATTCATAAATAAGAAATATTTTCGGCTAACAAAAAAAGCGGATTGTCCGTGACTTGTTCACAAAACTTGATATCGCTCATCATAATATTTTCTCTTATTTCGTGAATTTTGATCAAGCTACGATAAAATATTTGCCCCAATATCCAGTAAAGTTGTTTCTAAATGAAAAGAGAGCACTGAATACCTATGAAATTAGTCCTGACATAACAATAAAAAATAAACACTGACCTGACGTAAATCTGTGAGACAAAAATTATCGAGAAATTGGTAATAAGACGTCGAAATTGGGAAGAGCATATTGAGACGTTACGGAGTCACACGGTATCTAAAATTTCTATAATAATAGTAACAGTCGGTTTTAGTAAGGCACATAACAGCTACGGGTATTTGGCTCCGTTAATAGGTTCTGATATCTAAAGGGCGCGCCAGCATGCCAAGCTATTAGTGCCGTTACATTCGTTTTATTACAAGTTAAAATTATGCGCTTCAGTTAAGATTACAAATTTAAAGAATCGGAAATATAAGAACAATTCCAAGTTATACAGGGTATATATATATAGTATTTGCAATTCTAAAAATATGATCGTGCAAAAGATGTTGTACAATACACGTTTGTGAAATGCATTACAAATCTCGGAAACTGGAAAAGTCGCTCTCCTCGTTTTTCAAACTCTTCCTCGATTTTGTAAACAGCAATTTCCAACCTTGTATCGTAATATACTATTTTGCACAATCGTTTTTTAGTTACATTTCCCACAAAGAATCTTGTTGCTAGGGAAACCATTCTTCATAACATAAAACTATACTGAAATAGACATATTACAGTACACTTATTGTTATTTAGTTACCATTACAGAGCAGTTTGAGAAGGTACTGCTCTAAATTTTCAATGCAAAATATTATATTGTATTTGTAATTTAAAAAATATGATCTTACAAAAAATGTTGTACAATACATGCCTGTGAAGTGCATTACAAAATTTCTGAAATTGAAATACGAGCAGACAAATTTTTCCTCGATTTTGTAAAAAACTCTTCCCAACCTTGTATCGTAATACACTAATGTACACCAGCAATCAGCCATAATCGGGTAAAATATGTACATGGTCTGAATAAGCAGTGAATAAGGAAATAGTGTGTGATAGGAGTCTCAATGGGAGAGGACTTCCAATGATAGGTCGTAGGTTCTCCTTCTGGCATGTGATTGGTTCTTCGTTGTCCAATCCGGTTGAGGTCTGCCTGTTATAGGGGAACAACTTACAAAACTCCGTTGGTCTGAGCATGCGTCAATCTTAAAGAGTGACACAATATACTATTACCTCCTTCTTCCTAATTTTCAGCCAATAGTAGCGCGTACTGATAGCAGTGATGCGTCAGATGACTTGTCAATCTGTAGCGACAATGGTTCAGATTAATGGAGGGAAACTCCAGACTCCGCCTCCAGCACAGCGGTAAGGTTTAGTAACCCCCTACAACGGAGTTTTGCCAGTTGTAGGGCTATATTTCTTTACTGAATGTTCTATAATGCCGTCATTCAAATAATAACAAAATACATTTATAATGTTAATACATTCGTTCCCTCATTTCCTAAAAATTGACTCATGCAATAAAGTATGACATTATAAATTAATTTCATAATATACTATTTTCTTTTAAGAGGACACTGTGAACTAAGTAATTACCTTCACATATTACAACTCTTTGCAGTTCAACTTCAACTGGGAGATAGATACATAATTTTCTCGTCCTGCCCGAATGACCGGTGGCGATGACCGTCTTGTTCCTCTAACATAATGCCAATAGACTTCTTCTTATGGAAATGTGTGTGAAGGGTCGAAATCTTTGTGCTTTAGTTTGACATCTTAATTTTTCATACAACTGAGGTCCTTCACAACAAAATTCTATGACCTGCCACGGCATAGAAACGTGGGGCCAATACTATAAATCTTCTCCTCAAATGCTTAAAATATAACCGTTACTGATCTGCATTCTGACGAAGCATTAACAATTCTGTTAAAAATTACGATCTCGTGAATTGATCCAGTGGTCGAGTGGGCCACGACAATATTATGAAAAACAAAACGCTCAAACATCCCAGAGGACTACACTTAATACTATCAACGACATTCCTTTTATCTTAATTCAACACGTATCAGTATTCGAATTTAATAATTTCATCTATACTTACCGCAAACTTTTCTCACCCACATCCCGCTTTGGAGCTTGGAATTCCATCCCGACGGTAGCCAGTTTTGTGATAGGCAAAGCGTCAATCTGACAAGGTTGTCCAATACCCCACCGTGTCACTGTACATTTCTCCATCACGTAATTATCTCTGAAAAGAAAATCTCTATTAATACGTTGGCCAAAAGACCTACACAATGATATTTGATATTCACAGGTTGCAGGAAATGATTTTTGTAAACTTTTTGAGACAATAAAGTGAGAAAGAAATATTTGCTATGTAATAATGATATAAATTGGTTTGTTGCGAAATTACATATATACTGACTTACTTATGGCTTTTAAGGAATCCGGAGGTTCATTGCCGCCCTCTAATAAGCCCGCCATAGGTCCCTATCCTGAGCAAGATTAATCCAGTCCCTATCAACATATCCTACCTCCCTCAAATACATTTTAATATTATCCTCCCATCCACGCTTCGGCCTTATTTCCTCCGGCCTCCCAACTAACACTCTATATGCATTTCTGGATTCGCCCATACGTGCTTCATGCTTTGCCCATCTCAAACGTCTGGATTTAATGTTCCTAATTATGTCAGGTGAAGAATACAAAGCGTGCAGTTCTGCGTTGTGTAACTTTCTCCAGTCTCCTGTGACTTCATCCCTGTTAGTTCTAAATATTTTCCTAAGAATCTTGTTCCCTAACACCCTTAATCTCTGTTCCCCTCTCAAACTGAGAGTCCAAGTTTCATAACCATACAGAACAACCGGCAATATAACTGTTTTATAAATTCTAACTTTCATATTGAATTGCTTTGTTGCGAAATTACATATATCCGAATTATAATTCTATCATGGCTTCCGAGACAACCGATGAATTTATGCTTACGATTTGCTTCATGTTTTATTTACAATAAACAAATGAAGGGTTCAGAGCCATAGTGGGCCAAGCGCCAATTATTAAAAACGGAGAAAACAAGGTTTAAAGTTAAGTGAATACCATAGTTTAATGAAGATTGACATATCATTTAGTTTTAATGTGCATACTTTATATTACTTGCTATATGTTTCCATTGAATTATGTTAATAACTTCACTTTAACCCTTGTTTTTTACGGTTTTAGTCAATGACGCTTGGCCTACTATGGTTCTGAACCCTTCACATGTGAATAATCGTGAGGCGCGACAGCTCGTGAAGAATCAAGGTCGCCTAGCCAACTACTGGCCTCAAATCCACATGCTTCAGCAGAGGTAAGCGATCATCGAACCAATATGTGGATATCGTGTGGTTTGCACGGTTACCTCCACAAGCCGTTATAAATGATTCGCGGAACCGTTTCGCTACCTACCATAGCTCACGAAATTCATCACGTACAGCATTTCTCAGAAAATACCACTTTTTTTTTTTTGCTTTGTGAGTAAACAATAAAAGTTAGAAAAAAATCAGTAAAAGTTGTTTCTTTTTAAAGGTAGTTTCCAATGGCATCTTCAATGACCCATGTTCTCATTTGAAATTTCGAAGTTGACCACAGGTACTCCTACTTCCGGTTTGTTACGGGAAATGGTACTGCCACCAATCGATTCTTTACATAGGTTTGGGTCATCAAAATTTTTTATGAACAACCAGTATCATGTAGTTTTCGAGAAAAAAGGCTGATACGGGTGATCTGAAACACACGGTATATATATATATATATATATATATATATATATATATATATATATATATATATACATATATACATATACATACACGACATTAAGATATAAGGATCATACGAGGAAAGGAAAAAAGAAGGCAGAAAATAGGAAAGATTAGAATGCTGGGTCTGCAGTGAAAGACCTGCCCTTGGGCAGAATACTGAATCTATACTAATAATAAATCTGTAGCCGAAATTTTTCTGGTAATTTTCGATTTTCCAAAAATAATTGGTCCTAACATATATAATTAACCACCCTGAAACCGAAAATCGCTTTTTCGAAATTTTTGTTTTTATGTCTGTCTGTATGTTTGTTACTTTTTCACGCGATAATGGCTGAACGGATTTCGATGAAAATTGGAATATAAATTAAGTTCGTTGTAACTTAGATTTTAGGCTATATGGCATTCAAAATACATTATTTAAAAGAGGGGTTATAAGGGGGCCTGAATTAAATAAATCGAAATATCTCGCTTATTATTGCTTTTTGTGAAAAATGTTACATAACAAAAGTTTGTTTAAAAATAATTTGCGATAAGGTTTATTCCATGAAAAAGTTTGATAGGACTGATATTTAATGAGATAAATGAGTTTTAAAATTAAAATAACTGCCATCTAAGGCCGTGTAATGAATTAAAAACAAATGACTTCGTCTATAAGGGGCCTTGGATAGCAACAATCGAAAGCTATGAAAGATAGCCTACAGAGAACGTTTCTGTGTTTGTATGAAGTAATATCTTAAGCTAAATTTAGCGATTTGTATAATTAATTATTATTTCACCATTGGAAAGTGTAGTTTCTCTAGATGGACATAATGCTATAATGTTATTACAGTAACTTCTGATATAATATAATATAATATAATATAATATAATATAATATAATATAATATAATATAATATAATATAATATAATATAATATAATATAATATAATATAATATAATATAATCTATACTAATAATAAATCTGTAGCCGAAATTTTTCTGGTAATTTTCGATTTTCCAAAAATAATTGATCCTAACATATGTAATTAACCACCCTGAAACCGAAAATCGCTTTTTTGAAATTTTTGTTTGTATGTCTGTCTGTATGTTTGTTACCTTTTCACGCGATAATGGCTGAACGGATTTAGATGAAAATTGGAATATAAATTAAGTTCGTTGCAACTTAGATTTTAGGCTATATAGCATTAAAAATACTTTATTTAAAAGGGGGGTTATGAGGGAGCCTGAATTAAATAAATCGAAATATCTCGCTTATTATTGCGTTTTGTGAAAAATGTTACATAACAAAAGTTTCTTTAAAAATAATTTGCGATAAGGTTTATTCCTTAAAAAATTTTGATAGGACTGATATTTAATGAGATAAATGAGTTTTAAAATTAAAATAACTGCCATCTAAGGCGGTGTATTGAAATAAAAAACAAATGACTTCGTCTATAAGCGGCTTTGGACACAACAATCGAAAGCTATGAAACATAGCCTACAGACAATGTTTTTGTGTTTGTATGAAGTAATATCGGAAGCTAAATTAACCGATTTGTATAATTAATTATTATTTCATCATTGGAAAGTGTAGTTTCTCTGGATGGACATAATGTTATAATGTTATTACAGTAACTTGTGAGTGAATTGAGGACAGGTAAGATTAAAATAGCTTCTTATGCACAGAAAACTTGATAGGTTATTCTGTATATTCATTTCCTGTATTTCTTAAAATAATGTTTATGAACATATTCATTTTTATCTCAGAGAATTAACGAACAACGAGAGTGTATTAATTTAGTATGCAGTAATAGTACGTTAGCTTAGCAATGCATTATTTTATAATTCAAATTTTAACTATGCTCAATTGAATCGTGTTAAAATACATAAAATATATATGCAATAAATGCAATGCAAAACAATTGGGTAATGAGCCAAGCAGATTATGTTGCGCTGTTGTAAAAGTTGTTCCTCCTGAGATTCAAGAGCTCCCACAACAAATTAAAAACTTTCTAATTCGAGTACATCCGTTATCAACACACTTTTTACATAATATAATATAATATAATATAATATAATATAATATAATATAATATAATATAATATAATATAATATAATATAAACATAATAATAAATCTGTAGCCAAAATTTTTCTGTTAATTTTCGCTTTTCCAAAAATAATTGGTAGTAACAATTAAGAAACATGTTACAGGAATTGTCATTGCACCAAATGAGTGGTCTCTGGATCAAAATGATCGCATTTTAATATTTTAAATACAATTTGAATTAAGTAATATATTAAACGATTTATCCTTCTATCAAACACGAATGTTCCCTGGATCAAATGTCCTATTTTAATTATGTAATTACTTTATATTTATTTCTAACGGGTGCAGCGGAGCGCACGGGTACGGCTAGTGATGAAATATATGTATAGTCTAGTCCCACATTAGTTTTGCTTTACTTCCTTTGGGCTAGGATTAGGTTGATTTAAAATAATTAATTCTTGTACGTATCTTTAGGCCATTAAGTGTTATTGTTTGCAGATTTTTGCAATTTTTTTTTACATAATCCTGTATATAGGGAAAAAGTAAGTAGGCCTAGGTTCTATATATTTGCTCTATTTCTGTAACGCTTGGTATTACGTTATTGTGCAAAGTGATCCGTATGGATATTTTAAATCGTAAGTTTTATTCGCCGTAGAATTACGTAACATTATTTCATTATTTTCTAATCTATTTTATTGAAAAATAATTTCTTAAGCAAATGGTCTAGTGATTAGAGTTGATTTAGTAACTTTCTGCTATTTTTTCAAATAAGAACCCATTAATTTTCACTAGAAATGTCCACATTCTATGTCTACTATTTCTAGTTGAACTGAATTGTAGACACTGATATAAACAAAAGTCATTCAGTCGCTAGATAAATTCCTATTCAGAGGCAGATAGCATGCTGAAATCCACTGTTCCTACCTCAGATATCTTGTAAGCCTGTTTCTTCTTGGAAATTTTGTAATTTATTTTTCTTATTATCCTAGTAGGTTACTTTTCATTAGGCCTATAACTTATTTCTTACACCGAGACACTAAAACCTGACATGCAAACATTATCCTTCTCTTCAAAATATGTGCGAAGCGATGCAATTTTATCCTGTCCAGTTACAATTTTATGATGTTATCTTCAACTCATATGTAACCTACCATACACAGATTTATGGATGGAAACTGCAACTTCGTGTAATTACGATGTATGAGTAACTGTACAACGCCCTTTGTACTCATGTGAATTTAATGCAATTTGTATCCGCATACGAAATAGCAAAAAGTTCAGATCTATTTGAGTAAAATCAAGTTTCCTTTATGGTGACATTTTCCTCAGACTTAGTACGCCACTCACGTAATGTATGACGTCACTGGAGACATGAACTTATCCTCAAATGCGAATAAGAGCATTCATCCTGAAATCGTCATCGAGTAAGTTATCCATAAACAATACAAAGGAAGTTCTCGGTTTCACTGCGGTTAAACAATACGTGCTATAGATTACGGATGAAGACAAACAAAACTTTACTGAATATGCAGTCTAACTACTGTTGAAAAGTAGTACTGTTTTTTCTTTACATGACAATAAGGTAGAGTTTAAAATCTTAAAATGTTACATTTACAAGAAAAAAAAACCAATGCAGTGATACATATCCAAACCGGCAATCTATAAATCTCAATTACTAGAAAAAATTAAATAATTACCGTTTTAAAGAAACATACAAATTATATTTAAGGAAACTTTAGGTTTATACTTGAGCTTTCCGACACTTGCATATTCAATTAATTTGTAATACACCATGTCCACACTAAGAGTATACAGAAATAATAGCTTATAATTTCACAACCGTATATTATAATTCCTTTAAGATAAAGCTCAATCAATAGAAAAACTCTCCAAGATTTCGTTTCATACATTTTCCATGGCCATTGTTGTGTACAATGTTTCGTTTCAAGTTTATTGTTGCATGAATTAAATTTGCATTTATCAGTCTAGTTCCTGTCAATAGAGATGTGGACGGTACAGCAAAAAGTTTAATGTGTGCTTTGATTTGCAGAATTGAATTCAATTACGTGTGTTAGCGGTGCATACGGAGGGAAATGAAATGTGAATTCTCCTACACGCAAATCCATTTACGAATGGGATAGAACTCTACGAGATAATGGAAGCTTGATTTCAATGACGGGGAAACATTCTAAAAAGCATGTGGCCGAAACGATTGCGGATGAGGTGCATGAATCATTTGCTAGAAGCCCACGTAAATCACGTACCTTGATATGCTGGAGAACTTTGCTATTCCGCAATGTCCGCCAGGTTTAACATTTTAGCAGAATGGTGTCCACCACACTTCCATAGAAATGTTAAACTGTTTTTGGATGTAACCTTCCCAAGAAATTGGATTGGTAGGGGTGGGCCAACTTCCTGGCCGCCTAGATCCTCGAATTTTTGTGCGTCGGGATTTATTAAAAATTTTGTTTACAACAATAAGGTTCGTAATTTGATTCGTTTGAGACAGCATATCATTCAAGCAGTTGAGCACCTGATATGTTGGTGAACACCTGGTGAGAGGTTGAGTATCGTTTTGGTACCTGTCGAGCTATAAATAGTGCTCATGTTGAAGTGTACTATGAAAATAAAAACTTTTTCAGTTACTCTATTCAATGTTAAAGAAATTTATTTAATCAAACTTATCCAAGTTACGATATAAGATGTTATTTCTGTATACTTTTAGTGTGGACACAGTGTATTGTCACAATTTTGATTGGGGGTTGGGGTTGTTTATTAATTGGTTAGTTTGAAAAGTTAAGTTGTTCAGTTTGGCTGGTTTGGTTGCTCAGTTTGATTATTATGATTGCTCGGCTGATTTAGCTGGTTTATTGATTTAATTGGTCAATTTGATTGTTTAGTTGGTTTGTTTGTTTAATTAATTCGACTGATTGGTTTGATAGATTTGGTTCGGTTATTTCGTTTAGTCTGATTTGATTAGTTCGTATGTTAGGTCGGTTTGGGTAGTTTGTTTAAGCCGTAGGTCTCTTCTTTGTGTCATTTGAGCGGACTACTCCGCTAGTTCGTTTGTTTCATTTGTCTGGTTACTTCATTGGTTTGTAAGAATGCAACTGTACTTGTTTTTTTTTTTAAAGATGGGACATGACAGGAGCATTGCGATCGGAAAAACAACTGAATGTCACATAGCGTGGTAGGCCTGTTGCTATAGTAACAACGGTTGAGTTGCCAAACTTACCATTCCCAAGTGGCGAGTGCTCCACGTGGCGAGTGCTTAATAGCGCTCTTGGCGACATTTATTGTGCATACAATGTTAGCATTGGTACGTTTCGTGTTTGATTCTCTGTCGATTTTTGTATTGTTTTCTTACCTTCGCGTCAATTGTCAATGAATATTTTTAGTAGGTTATTTTACGACGCTTTATCAACATCTAGGTTATTTAGCGTCTGAATGAGATGAAGGTGATATTGCCGATGAAATGATTCCGCGGTCCAACACCGAAAGTTTGCTCATATTGGGTTGAGGGAAAACCCCGGAAAAAACCTCAACCAGGTAACTTGCCCCGACCGGGAATCGAACCCGGGCCACCTGGTTTCGCGGCTAGACGTGCTAACCGTTACTCCACAGGTGTGGTCACAATGAATGTTTTAACGTCAACAATCTTAACGTCAATTGCTAGCTTCCATCAGCTGACAGCGTGATAGTCCATATTGGCAACATAGCACTGTAGTTCCAAGCTAGCCGCTTAACTGTCATGTCCCATCTTTCAAACAAACAAGTATAGGCAAAGTTTCTTCAGCGCGAATGGCTAGTGTTGTTCTGGACCGCTAAAAAGTCGCGATCTCCATGAACTAATTCGCATGAAAAGAAATATAATTAAGCTTGCTTAATGAACAGCCAAGTGGTATCTATGTATTACAGTGGCTTTGAGACCAGCTTTTCTAGAACACAACTTTTAAAGATTTTAAGGCAAGAGGAAGACCTGTCATTCGTTATAAAGCAATACAATTCCTTTTCTTTCACAACATATAATCTAATAAGATAACCTTTTTATAGGTTATTTAACGACGTCGTAACAGCTACTAAATTATTTAGGGTCAAAAATGTGGTGATAGATGATATTTAATGAGATGAAGTCGAGGAATCGGTATACGACTTCCTGACATTCGCCTTAAACTCTTACTGGAGAAAAATTCGTTCCGGCACTGGAAATCGAACCCAGGACTCTCACCTTGGCGCGCTGAGTGCTCTTAACCAGCTAAGCTATGCAGGGATCCGATCCACAGCGGCGGCCGAACAGTTTTATTTTGCATGACAGGTTTGTCTAAAATGCAGGTAAGTAAGCCACTGATTTGCAATCCTCAGGGTCTAACTTTAATTGTGTTCACCGTTCAGAATAGGACTGAAGTAATAATAAAGAAATTAAACTTGTGGTCCCGCTGAATTATCAATCACGAATTAGATTTATTTCCAGTTTTGCCAAACAGTGTGGAATTCCACAAAATGTGTGGAATTTTTATTGCTGTATGGAATGATTGACTGTGTGGATTTTGTGTGGAATTCTCACAGCTGGGCTCACAATATGTTTGAGTTAATTAAAATAATAAATGTGCATATAAAAATACAGGTACAGTTGATTCTAGAGTAGCCGTGGGTGGATCATCTAAACCGCGTTTAATCGGTAGGGGTAGATTGGATTTTGTCATTTTGTTTGAAGATTTATGACCCTTTCTTTATACGAGTAGATTTTCTCCCAGGCTTTCAAAGTTCTGAGTGACAAGGAAATACTAAGCACTGTTCATGGACTCAGACAGCTGCCTGACAATGAACTTGAGGGGGATGGTGTCGGCTTGGAGAAACATTTTTTACCTCTATGAGTTATGTTGAGAGGGTGGGTGAGAAAGTAACAATAAGCTCAGTCACTTGTCTGGTTTTTCCTGTCTGTCTCTAATCTGCTCCATGTACGACCCGCAACAAATATATTTTCTATTACCTAAGACTAAAATGCTTAATATATACCATATTTAAACAAAATAATACTGAATATAAAGAAATAGATAAATAATACCTTACAAAATATATTAATTTAAACATAATATAAACAACTTTCGTATAATGGAAGATAGGCCTATTTCTAAAAGTACTATAAATAGTAAAAGTGTGAATATAAATCCAGACGTTTGAGATGGGCAGGGCATGTAGCACGTATGGACGAATCCAGAAATGCATGTAGAGTGTTAGTTGGGAGACCGGAGGGCAAAAGATCTTTGGGGAGACCGAGACGTAGATGGGAGGATAATATAAAAATGGATTTGAGAGAGGTGGGATATGATGGTAGAGACTAGATAATCTTGCTCAGGATAGGAACCAATGGCGAGCTTATGTGAGGGCGGCAATGAACCTCCGGGTTTTTTTAAAAACCATTTGTAAGTAAGTAGGCATACGTAAGTAAGTAAGTGAATATCGGCGAGACACTAAACTAGCGTTGAATGCAGAAAGCTATGTAAGTATAGTGCATTGATTAACATATCATTATACTATGCATGAATATAGTGCACAAAAATGTATTCTAAAGTCATGTGTGGAATTGTATGGAATTTGGTTGTTACGTGGGTGGATTTTAGGTTGCTAGTTTGGCAACACTATTCATTTCTCACATATACACGTATACATACATACATACATACATACATACATACATACATACATACATACATACATACATACATACTGTACGTACATGCATACATACTATACATACATGCATTTATAAATAACACTAACAATGATTGTAACCTAAAATACGAGCAGAAAATGTACTTATAATTAGGCAACACCTGAACCTATAAGAATTGCAAGATCTTAATCAAAATTGTAAATCTCTTGTTTCGTCTCATGTCACAAATTATGTAACCAATTGCAATATCTTATATAAAGCATGTAGTAGCCTATTACTCCAAAATAATGGAGCATGCTGATATATATAGGCTACGTAAGTAAAATTAAAAAATACACACATCACATAATATATTCATACACATTTTGAAGTATTCTAATGGTCGGTCATCAAACCACCATGCATTGCAAATTAACATAAATCAGCGCACTAAGTAAGTGCTAATGACAAGAGCGGATTTAAATTGCCTAGGCTATATAAATTTCCTGTCAGAACGAAGAATGCAGGGATCGGATGGAAATTCCAACGAACATTAGATTTGATCCATTCCTAAAGCCACAGGTTAATTACAGGTGTGCAACATTTCCGCTGTGTCACTTTCTTTCTCTGAGGGAGACGGAAGAGGACCGTCTGCCGAGGTGTGTGGAATGCGTATCTTAAATCGACACTGCGTTGAGTCATTGCAAGGCCGCTTAGGCAACTCATTGTCTCTCGAAACGAATGAGGTGTTTTCCCTCCGCATGATACAGGTAACATAATTGAAGAATTGTCCTCGTTTACGTCATCGATTATTATCATCAAGGATTTCCTCGAACATGTAAATTCTTTATTATAGACGCGTCCATGACATTGCACTTTCTTTGTTTCTTTGAATCTAATAATTAGGCTACATATTAAGAGTCTATATTATTATTATTATTATTATTATTATTATTATTATTATTATTATTATTATTATTATTATTATTATTATATTATTATTATTTAAAATGTGAACACTTTAAATGTCGAAACTTGTATGCTAGACGTCATGATCTCGATTACTTGTTCTCTTGTAAGGTCCTTAAAGGTGACATTAATTGTCAATCTTTCTTAAACAGTGTCAGCCTTCGTATTCCTATGAAGGACATGAGACATCACAAACTCTTCTTTCTCGTCGGTCTCCTGATGTATTAAAAATGCTAACATACATGTAGGCGATTTCAATCCATTCAATGTATAGAAGTATTAGAACATGGCAATGTCTTTGCTAATATTATTTGCATAATCTTCCTAGACAAATTGATCATACTTTTGTAAGAATCAACTCCTTTGCATAAAATATTAATTCTTGTAAATTAATCATTGTAAACTATGTTCTTCATTTTGTTGTTATCTCAATTATTTAATTTGTACCATAGTTGTTCATTTTATTGTATTAATTGTATCACTGTGCTGGACTTTTATTGGCCAATGTCTGTTGTCCAGCACATAAATAAATAAATAAATAAATAAATAAATAAATAAATAAATAAATAAATAAATAAATAAATAAATAAATAAATAAATAAATAAATAAATAAATAAATAAATAAATAAATAAACAAGTAAATAAATTTATTGTTAGCATTATTATCAACATTATCAGCTCTTTACGGAGGATAATGATATTCATTCTTCCATAGTATTGAAATAAATACATTACGACGGCGACGTTCCGAAAGTTGATTCTAGCTTCATTTTTAGACGAAAAAGGGTGCGGAAAAGCAGCACCTTAATCACTGAAGTAGTTACAAATAGCGATTCAACTTATTCCAAGACATTAATTAATTAAGATCTAATTATTATACACGTTAAATTCAGATCTTTTTGTACGATAGTTCTTAAATCCTATACTATATTACGTTTCATAATGTCTGACTGGCGACATAAATATTACCAAAAGAAAGGAGAAAGTTATTGCTAATCAACCAATGGTAGAGGTCACGTTACAGGCTTATCTTGAAGTTGGGCGAAGATAGAACTCTTCAGACCACCCAACTTCAAGATACTGTAAGCCTTGAATGTGGCTTCTGTCATTGGTTGATTAGCAGTTATCCTCCTTTCTTCCTTTGCCGGCAATGTTTATGTCGCCTGTGAGACATTATGGAACGCAGTATAATCTCATCGAAGTGTTTGCGAGAATTTTGAGATTTTGTACGTTCACATCTGATTGAAGTCATAAAACGTTTAAGCCTATGTGATGAATTTGACATAAAAATCAAGACTGATAGGAAATCAAGTGAGAATTTTTATAATAACAAATCAAAGCATGCATTAAGACTGCTGTCCGTCTCCAATGTTATATTATAACTTTTACATTGACGAAGCTATTCTTTGGAAATCAGGTAATGATAGGCCCTACTGTTTAAATGAATTTTAAAATATCGACTCTGCTATCACATACTGCTGGTCCCAGATCCTAATATCCGGATGAAACTATATTTTACAATTCAGACAGTGAAAAGTGTTCATTTGGAAGTAATATCGTATTCGAAATTTTTGTTGCACTCTATCTAAGGAATAAGCTATTAAAATCTGCACAGTTAGATACTGCCACTCTATAGAAGTACACCATTAACTATCAGTGATAATCATGCTTTAAAAAGAAAAAATTAAGCGTACATAATAACAAATCAGCAGAAAAATTCAATGTTTCTAATTATCTAGGATGTCAGATTAGTAATAGTTTTAATTGTGATTTAGAATGGAAAATCTCAATATTCCAAAATATATGTGTGATACATAAGACGAACATTCAAGAAGAAAACACGCAAAGACACACAGCTGAAGTTTTGTATTGTGAAGGTGTCGGTTTTGCTTTAGGCTATAGGTCTGTGACTTGGGTACTGACAAAAAAATCGCCGGAGTTCAAGCTACGACTGAAATTCAAATTTTACGTAAAACGTCGAGGAAAGCGTTGGTGGAATGATAGAGGTAAACGGGAGTATCCCGAGAAAACCCTCTAAAATGTCTGCTTTACCCACCACAAATTCCATCACAAACTGGCAAAAGGATCGAACTCGGACCGCCTGAACGGAACACCAGAGCATTAGCGTTGAACCACAGACAAAACTCTTAAAATGTATACTTATTATCAATGGGAACCCGTATTGACCCCAAGACTTTACCCCAGCCTATTTTAACAATTTATTTTGAACTCACCCTTGCCCGAATAGTTAGCTTCTCTGTCTCCCACCATGGTGACCTTGATACGATCCCCGTCTGGGTCAAGAAGAAATGTTTAGTGAACAAAGTGGGTGCGAGTGGCTTTTCTCGAGGTTCTTCCGTTTTTCCTGCACCATTATTATAATTTCACCAATATTTCACAATCACCCTCACTCTGTGAGGTCCCGAACCAGGCCTTCAGAAAAAAATAAAAATAAAAATGTGGCTGGAAGTTGTAACCTACACATTCGTGTCTAACAAAGAATATTAATGCGGATAATGGATCAAATTAGAGGGAAGTGAAGAGTGTTGGTGGAAAGATGAGAGAAATCGGAGTACTCCGCGAAAACTCTGCAACGTCTGCTTTATCCACCACAAATTCCAACACGAACTTGCGGATGATCGAACTCGAGTCGTTTGAGTGAGATACGAGCGCGATAGCGCTGAGTCACAGGCAAAAAATCGATGAAGCAATGAAATATTGTCCCTCTTCAACAGCACCGCTCACCATTCGCGTCACAATCTTATTATTTATCATTCCCCACCTTAAAAAGAGAATACAATGGGGGACATGTTGCACCTGTTATCCTCTGGATGAATGACGGTACGAGAGAATTTGAATTTTGTTGTTTGCAATGCCGACAGCGTTCAAAACCGGGAGGAATCGAAGATATTACGTGATTGGCCTTAACTGAAAATGTATCTACAAGACACCAGACAGAGAATAAATTGCCTACTTTGTTAACCGAAAAGGAACTTGGAGCATTGACACTGCTTTCACGTGAATGACATATTTAATAATTGCAGTTCTGAATTGGGCTACATACCAATTTTCAAAACTATCATTTATTCCTTTTCTATATGTTGGGCTAAAGAGCCGCCACTGAAGAAAAAATATTAAATCAGTACAATTCAATCCTTCATAATTTTATCTTTCAGCTTGTACGATCCTCAAGTGAACGAACAACAAACGAGGGAAAAAAATGTAAATAAATAAATAAATAAATAAATAAATAAATAAATAAATAAATAAATAAATAAATAAATAAATAAATAAATAAATACATAAATAAATAAATCTATAATAATAATAAATCTGTAGCCAAAATTTTTCTGATAATTTTCGATTTTCCAAAAATAATTGGTGTTAACATGTATAATTAACCATCCTGAAACCGAAAATCGCTTTTTTGAAATTTTTGTTTGTATGTCTGTCTGTCTGTCTGTCTGGATGTTTGTTACCTTTTCACGCGATAATGGCTGAACGGATTTCGATGAAAATTGGAATATAAATTAAGTTCGTTGTAACTTAGATTTTAGGCTATATGACATTCAAAATACGTTATTTAAAAGGGGGTTATAAGGGGGCCTGAATTAAATAAATCGAAATATCTCGCTTATTATTGCTTTTTGTGAAAAAGTTACATAATAAAAGTTTCTTTAAAAATCATTTCCGATAAGTTTTATTCTATGTAAAATTTTGATAGGACTGATATTTAAGGATAAACAAGACTTTTAAAATAACAATACAATACATTTTCACCGCCGCCTCAGATTATAGCGTTGTTGTTCCTACAGTAACTCCTATGTGCAAAATATAAAATTTTTGAGTAGGAAGAAAAAAAAAACATTTATTCAAACCATGTCAATGGTACATAGGAGATAGTGAATTCTTACATTTTCGAAAGAAAGAAATATAATTACGTATCACTATATATGCTGTATCACTATTTAAGCTATTTGAAGGGTTGAGAACCATAACGGGCCAAGCGCCATTTACTGAAGACGTAGAAAACAAGAGTTAAAATTAAGTTATTACCATAATTCAGTGGAAACATATAGCAAGTATTATAAAGCATACACATTAAAACTAAATGATATGTCAATCTTCATTAAACTATGGTTGCATGTAATAACAATTAAGAAACATGTTAAAGGAATTGTCATTGCACCAATGAGTGGTCTCTGGACCAAATGATCGCATTTAAATTTTTAAATACAATTTAAATTAAGTAACATATTAAACGATTTATCCTTCTAATGTTCCCTGGATCAAATGTCCTATTTTAATTAAGTAATTACTTTATATTTATTTCTAACGGGTGCAGTGGAGAGCACGGGTATGGCAAATAAATAAATAAATAAACAAATAAATAAATAAATAAATAAATAAATAAATAAATAAATAAATAAATAAATAAATAAATAAATAAATAAATAAATAAATAAATAAATAAATAAATAAATAAATAAATAAATAAGTAAGTATGTAAGTAAGTAAGTAAGTATGTAAGTAAGTAAGTAAGTAAATAAACAAATAAATAAATAAACTACGGGTTTTCGTTGTTGATACAGGTTCTAAGAGCTTGGGGAAAAAGGACTTTGGTATCTATTAGTTACTCGTCTGTGAATGGAATCTAGCCGTATGACAACGAAAATCGAGTGCATTTCTGTAATTGGGTTTTACAAAACATTGTTGACGGTATTGTTGATTTACATTTGATCTTTATCTCTGATGAGGCATGCTTTCATTGATATTCGAAGAACAATAGGTTTTGGTGCACAGAAAATTAATTCACGAAGTTCCCCTGTATGATGAAGAGATTAGTGTGTAGTGTGCTGTAACAGAAAATTGAGTAATAGGACCAATATTTTTTGAAGATACTGTAAATTCAGAGAGGTATCGTAAGCAAATACTCGCACAGTTTTTTTAACAATTATCTGATAGTGAGAGACAACATGCAAATTGTTTTTAATAAGATTCTGCCACAGGCCATATTGCAGGTGCTTCTTTGGAGGCTATAAGGGAGATTTTTGATGACAGGTTTTTCCTACAGAATTGTGGTCCGCACGTTCTCCAGATCTTACCGTGTGCTATTATTATTATTATTTTTTGGGAAATCTATACAAATAACCCACGCACCATCAATGAACTTAAAGACAATATAAGAACAGAAATTAGAAGGGTAACAAAAGAAGAACTTTTGCGTGTGAATTCAAGTTTCATCAAAAGATGTCGGGAATGTCTTAATTGTAATGTACACCACTTTCAGCAACACAGATTAATGAAATAAAATGATGATTGTCTGCATGTCAATAATTAATTAAAGTTATATGAGTGCAATGCGACAGAGTTTACGGATCTAAAATTCAGATGTACCTCGCACTCTACAGGCTTGCTCCCGCCCGCATTCTTCGGATCAAGCGTGACGCGAATGCACTGTAGAAACAAATCAGAAGCCAATATATTTTAAGAAAATAAATATGGCAGATGTGCTTTAATTAACAACAATTCTTACAATGCATTATTAAAGGAATTTCATTATGTAGGCCTAAATTCAATTTGGTATACAGGGTCTTTCATAAGTAACTAGTCTATAAAAAAAGTTAACTATTTTGGATAATTTTTTAAAATGATGTTCATCCTCACGAGAAAAAACAGTCGATTTGGAAACAAACACCACTTCTCTTCGTCGCCAGAACTATTAAACGAAGGAATGGTTAGTGTTTTAAACCTTTACTAAAACACATAATATATGTAAAAACAATTTCAATTGTTGACAAATTATGGTGTACAATTTTCAAAATGTCTTCCATTCTACTGAATGCACAAGTGTAAACGTAATATCAATTCTTCATAGACTCTGGTGAGCATGTCAGGCGTAACCATTTGTATCGCGTGTTCAATTCGTTCGACTAATTTAGGAATAGTGCGTGGCTTAATTACATAGACACAATCCTTCATGAATCCCCATAAAAAGAAGTCCAGGGGAGTCAAGTCAGGTGGTCGCGGAGGCCAACGGATTGGACCTGTGCGACCGATCCACATGCCTGGAAACAGTTCAACTACGGAATAAACGCTTAATTTGAGCGACACTGTTTCCAAGTTCAAACCAAGCAGCAAATTTTCTCTTCTGCAATGACGTTAAGCGGCAGCATGGAATTTTATCATTTTAGTCTACCACAACAATATGTACAGTAATGGACGTGTGTTATTATCCTTGGGATACAGAAGGCCATGCTCCAGGTCATTTTAAGTTGGCATCAAATGCACATTACACATGTAGCTTCCTCTGGCGGCAGGGGAAGGGGTGTTTGTTTACAAATCGATTGTACGGCACCGGGAAGGGTTTTTTCTCGTGAGGATGAACATCATTTCAAAACATTATCCAAAATAGTTGATTTTTCGATAGATTCGTTAGTTATGAAGACTCTGTAGATTAGTAGCGCAACAATTATTTTATATCAAATTATTGTTAATAGTGTAATTTTATTATTAGTAATGAACTATTACATCTTATTAATTTTAACGCAGCGAAAACACATTTAAGAAATAACAATTACTGGATATTCACATTTTTTAATCAACAGTACCGGTATTAAAATGTTCAACTTTAATTCAAATGTGTTGCATATTTTGAGTTCCTTATCTCTTAAAATAATCTTCTGGGTTTTGGCTAATCACCACAACTTCCACGATGATAACTTATACATTCCACCACAAGAAACTTAAACGCCCTTGCCCTAAACCATCCATTTTTTGATATCAGATATACTGATTACGTCATTTTCACATGAGTTCGAAACAAACTTCTTGCAATGTTACAATACTTTCTCTTTTCACTTGATATGAAAAAGTGAAAGACTAAATGGATGAATGATTTATGTGTAGAATAAGAATAGAGATATGGGGCAGGTCAGAGGTTCTAAGTTCAGTGAATGATGAAATTTTAAATAACTGTTACTATTGCTGTTCCTGTTGGATCACTACCATCCAGCACTACGACTCTGCAGATATGTTGTGCTAACCCCAACTATGAGCATTTCCAACCCACGCCAGCGACTACGAAAAGGTTCACTGTGTGTCCGGGCAACCCCAATTGTTCCTGGGCCAGCGCTCTCCTCACGTCTCCAGCCTGCGATCGGAGAATACTGTGGAACGATAATGATGTTGGTGTCCAACGTGGTGAAAAGGGATAATCACGAGGAAAACCCCAACTGCGACCTTATCCATCACAAGTGTCATTATGGATTTTTCACATTATCTATCCCAGGTTGTCTTGAACCCGGAAAGCCTGCGTGAATTGGTGATAGTCTAGACCATGTAGCTACCGTAGAAAAAAATATCGCAATCATAGTTTCTATGGGCTAGATACGTACCTATACACCTGGCCATTGCATTGCAAGGAATTCTGACTTCAGAAATGCTGCAGTCGTTCCACGTCTGTCCAGTTGCTATGATGTAATGAAGGTTTGAACAGGATTAAACAAGTCAATTCATGTAACTTCATACTTGCCACTGAATTGGAATAGAATGGAATTTCGGAAGGGAGGTACTACGACCCAGCGTTGCAATTTTTTTTTTAAATTTACTGCGTTAACTCTCAAGCCAGATGCATTCCCAAACCCACACCGACTGACTACACTAAGGTTCGCTGTGTATCCAGATTTCGAGCAGGCAACCCCACTCATCCCTATGCCAGCTGGCCTTCGGAAAATGCCATGGAATGACGAAATGGGAAAAAATTGACGGAATGATGTAGATGCCTAACATGGGGAAACGGGAGAACCCCGAGATAAACCCCGACTGCGACCTTATCAGCCACAAGTGTCACTATGGACTTTTTAATGAAAAATCCCAGCCCTGACCGGACTCGAACCCAGATCGCCTGCCGTAACAAGTTGAAGATCTGACCACCCAACCACCGCAGGAGTCTGTCATAGGATTGCTTGTAAATGAGGCACAAAATGGATTACTTCTACTTTAGTGTAAGTCGTCTTATCAGGAAGAAGAAATGGCATTACTACAAACGTTCAAGAGAATGGTTCAAAGGGTACGAAGTTTTCCACTTTATAATTTATAAATATGAACTACCTTCGAATTCTCTGTCTCATAGCGTATTTTGACTTAACCCATTACTTTACCGTATGTGTGTCAAGTTTGGTTAAAACCTGTTCATGCTCATTGAACTTGTTAGTAACAATGACAGAGAATAAACAAGTTCAAGACGGCAATAAAACTGATCTACCGAAGTAAACAGCAAAGATAGTATTAAGAATATAGTCAACTGAACGTCTAGATTTCTAAGCCGGAGACTATGAGTGTAGCAACAGCGGCAGTAGTAGTAACAGCAGCACCAGTAGTAGTAGCAGTAGCAATAGTAGTAGCAACAGCAGTAACAATAATAGTGGCAACAGCAGTAGCAGTAATACTAGTAGTAACAGCAGTAGTAGTGCAGCAGCAGTAGTAACAACAGTAGCAGCAAGAGCAGTAGTAGCAGCAGTAGTAAGACAGTAGCAGCAGTAGTAAGACAGTAGCAGAAGTAGTAGCAACAGCAGTAGCAGTGACAATAGTAGCAGCAGTAGTAGTGCAGCAGCAGTAGTGACAACAGTAGCAGCAATAGTAGGAATAGCAGTAGCAGTGATAGTAGCAACAGCATTAGCAGCAGTAGTAATGCAGCAGCAGTAGTAACAACAGTAGCAGCAACAGTAGTATCAGTAATGGTAGAGACAGCAGTAGTAGTATTATAGCAGCAGTAGTAACAAAAGTTGCAGTAATAGCAATAGCAGTAGCAGCAATAGTAGTAGCAGCAGTAATTCACATTTATCTCTATTATTAGCTGCGACGGGCCACGGAGTAGCCGGAGGTTAAAGCTCCCACCTTTACAGACAATCGTCATTAATAGCCGTAGGGATGTAAGTTTTACGTGCTTGTCGCCTTTCCTTCCAAAGAAATATCTCTGCTACTCATTTATGTTAGAGGCTGAGTAAACCCCAGGGCCATAGTGGAGCCGGAAGGATCTGATCAATAGAGAAAATCCCTTGACCTCATCAGGAATCGAAAGCGCGACCTTTCGGCTTACAGGAAAATGCTTTAACCGCGACGCTACCGCTCGTCCCACTAGTAGTATCAGTAGCAGTTTATAATAATAATAATAATAATAATAATAATAATAATGCCTAAAATTATAGATACAATATGATAAGATATGAAAATAGTTGATATGAAAATTCAATTGAGTGGAAAATTATTGTTCGAGTAGGGAGGACGTTTATGTATATACTGGGACGAGCGGCTTACAGCTCTCCATCTTTGTATTTTATTTATTTTTATTATTAAATAGGTTATTTTACGACGCTTTATCAACAGCTTAGGTTATTTAGCGTCTGAATGAGATGAAGGTGATAGTGATAGTGAAATGAGTCCAGGGTCCGCACCGAAAGTTAACCAGCATTTACTCATATTGGGTCGAGGGAAAACCCCGGAAAAACCTCAACCAGGTAACTTGCCCCGTCGGGATTCGAACCCGTGCCACCTGCTTAACCAGTGGTTACACTAACCGACGTTGATGCACATGGGAATAAGTGTGTAATGGCACTTAAACAACAACTGCTGCTGCTGCTGCTACTGCTACTTGCTTTGAAAGTGCTATTCTTTCTTACTAAGCCGCCGCTGCTGCTGCGCTGGTAACCAAACGAGTGAGTACATTGAAGCATGTTAACAAATCCTGCAGATACGGGTGAACTAGAGGGTGGGGATTGAGAAGTCGCATTCTACACGTTCTAAATGCACTACATTTTCCGACCGCTGATTTAAGAACTACGATGATATTTAGTAAAATACTAAAACGTCATGGTTAAAGAATGTGAACTATTCAGTAGTAAATGACCTTCAAGGTGAGCGACACGATAGAACGCTTGCTACCATTAAACCTATAAATAAAATAAATAAAACAATTCCTCTCACGAAGATGGATAATTGTCAGATGACGATATCTAAGACCTTTCATAAACTAGGTCTACATATCCATATTAAGCTTAATCTTCGGATCTTGAGAGTCGAACGGACTACAAAAAATATCAATGGCGCTGTTGTAAATTATAACGATTACAGCCAAAACAAAAATGTTCGACTTACAAAGAGCAATATTCGCCCTGCTTACATATTCGACAGATAAATGAACAAGAGTAAGCTATCGGTAGAAAAATATTGATCTTCTTTGTGTGTGTATACCTGAGAAGACTTGTAAATACACAATAAATTAATGTAGGTGTTTTGCTCGTATTTCAAAGCACTGAAAACGTATTAATGAAAAATTTTATTTCTATGACTTCATTTTGATTAATACCTGCATATTAATTTAAGTGACCATTAAGGATAAACACAAAAACATAATTAACAAGATACATACATACATACATACATACATACATACATACATACATACATACATACATACATACATACATACATACATACATACATAAGTATTCTGCCCAAGGGCAGGTTTTTCACTGTAAACCCAGCATCTTTCAATATTTCCTATTTTCTGCCTTCCTCTTAGCCTCCGCATATGATCCACATATCTTAATGTCGTCTATCATCTGATATCTTCTTCTGCCCCGAATCTTCTCCCGTTCACCATTCCTTCCAGTGCATCCTTCAGAAGGCAATTTCTTCTCAGCAAGTGACCTAACCAATTCCTTTTTCTCTTTTTGATCAGTCTCATCATCCTATCAACTGAGCTACCCGGGAACTCTACCAGACACCGACCCAATTTTTCCCTCTACATATATCCACAGACCTCAAAGTGGGCTGACAACCGTCAAGCAACCAACATTGAGTGCACATTAACTCTGTGTGACTTGAATTGTGGTTTTCTGTTAACGAACAGTAACGTGTATTATGCAAATCGAGCTTTCAGATATAACTCCCTGCAAAGTTGATTTGAATAATTTCGAGGAAAAAATTGTTCCGGGGTCGGGCATCGAACCCGGGACCTTTGGTTAAACGTACCAACGCTCTACCAACTGAGCTACCCGGGAACTCTACCAGACACCGATCCAATTTTTCCCTCGAAATTATTCAAATCAACTTTACAGGGAGTTATACCTGAAAGCTCGATTTGCAGTCTCATCATCATTCTTTCTTCATTCACTCTTTCCAACACAGCTTCATTTCTTATTCTGTCTGTCCATTTCACACGCTCCATTTTTCTCCATATCCATATTTCAAATGCTTCTATTCATTTCTCTTGACTTCGTCGTAATGTCCATGTTTCCGCCCCATACAATGCCACTTTCCACACAAAGCACTTCACTAGTTTCTTCCTTAGTTCTTTTTCCAGAAGTCCTCACAAGATGCTCCTTTTTCTATTAAAAGCTTCCTTGGCCATTGCTATCCTCTTTTTGACTTCCTGGCTGCAGATCATGTCACTGCAATTAACAGGATAATGGTAATAATTATATTAATAAAAGATTAACTTTTTAACACGAAATATTACACAACCAAGAAAGTTCGTTCGGTTTTTGCTTAGTCGGTAATGCCTACAATAATCTGACAAGACCACTTCAGCTTATGACAAAGTAACAGTTGTAGATGTTGTTTTGTTAGTTCTCGAAAAATAAAATTGAGACTGAACGTTCTGTAGCAGTAAGTCAACGACAAAATAGTTGTGTTTAAGGATATAATTAGAGCTTGTTTCCTTTACGAGTTCAAATTCGGGAGTAAAGCGGCCGAAACAGCTCGAAAGATATGGCCTGTGTTTGATGAAGAACCGCTACGCGAAATAACAGCTCGAAAGTAGTTCAACAAATTTGAAGATAGCGCGAGATGAGTCACTACAAGATTCTCCTCGAGAGAGAGGTCCTAGCATCATCATGAACGACGAAAAAAAAAAAAAAAAAGTCGCGGAAAGCTTCTACGTCAATGACTAAGCAATTCGCAAACACCTGCGGAGAATGACAAAGGTATACACACACAAGCTTGGAAAATTAGTTTCATATAATCTGATGGACTAACATGATGAGTAGCGATTAGGAGTTTCTTTTTTACTGCTTACTTCTTATCGTTTTCCTTCGATAAATGCTCGTGGCGTTACAGATTTGTCCAGTTAAGTCAATGATGACTGTTGGAATTAAGAGCAATTTGACGAAATAAATAATAGTCAGGGGATTGTATAGGCCAGACAGGTCCATAGATCTGGTGTTTTCCTGTTCGACCAAAAGGAAAAAGATACAGTTGCTTGGACCACAGAAGAAATTGAATTCTTGAGAGTAGCTAAAAACATCGTTCCCAGTTCGACCATATAAATATGACATACGAGTATTATGCACATATAATAGATATTTAAAATACATGTGGGATAAGACCATTATTAATAGGCTATAAATTACGCGTGTGAAAATATACAAGTACAGTAGCCTATATTAATATGCCGTTATCACACATGTATTGCACAATATTTTATCTACACTCGTTCAAATAAAAAAATGAAGCAAAAATAATTTTTACGTTTAAAAATTTATCTTTTTGTGTGAAGCAGAAAATTGAAGATATCTAGGTAGGCTATGTGACGTTATAAATCATGACAACCACAATATTACTATATAAAAAAGTAGGGTAATTCCGGGGGAGATAGCCATGCGGGTGAGACGACCAACCGCTCTTATTTTTATTCCAATCATCTGTTTCGAATGAAAGTCGGTTTCCCGCCAGATGTTAATTAAAAGAAGTGATCGTTGCACCTGCGAAAACGGAAGGTTATTATTTCCGCGTTTTGTAGCCGTTCGTGAGTCTGTGAGCAAGCAATAATTTTTCACCTTCTGAAATAACAATAGAGAAATACTGCATTTTGTGAGGAAATTTGCTGGAAACATTATTAAAGAGGTAAGGCATATTTAAACATTCTATCTTAACTGTATTTGTTCTCTTCACTGCTGCCAGTTTTTATTACGCGGTATGGCCATCTCTCCCGTAAAAAAGGAGAGATGGCCAGCATTTTTCCGAGATAGATGGCCTACAATTGAGGAATATTATTATGTAAAAAGTATCGTTATTTCTAGGTTCCAATAAAATATAAAGCAAAGCCCGGCAGCAAACGTGTCTTTGGAATGAAGATGACTTATATCGTGCTTTTGAAGCCATTAAATATGGCACTTCTGTACGTCAAGCCTTCATTATATTTCATATTCCAAGAAAAGCCCTGGAAAGTAGAGTTAGAACAGACAATTCTACAAAGGGTGCAATGGGACCAAGTGACACATAGGCAATGACAATGGATGTAGGTTTGTTCGCCATATTAAATATGCAGGAACATGGATTTTCTCTTACAGGGACCGATGTCTATAGTCTCGCTTACATTTTTGCTGAAGAACTTGTCAATATTCTCTGACTGGCTGACAAGCAAGCATTCTGATGGAGCAGATAAAAAAGTTATTTTTTTTTCACCATGTTAATAACGTCAAAAGAAGTGCTCATAAAAATTTTGGCCACTTGACCGCAATTACGAGGGCCGTAAAAAAGTTCGCCAGAACAGAAAGAAAACACAATTTAATTAAAAAAAATTATTGAACAGACACAGCAATTGTTGAGCTATTTTTTCAACACATTCCACACCGGAATGAGACATTTGTCATATCATGGGATCGGTAGAGAGGTGCAGGTGGCTGTCCAACGCTGGTTTCGATCCCAGGAAGCTGACTTCTACGACACAATGGTACAAAAATTGATCCCATGGTATGACAAATGTCTCAATTCCAGTCGGAGATACGTTGACAATTAGCGCAACAATTGCTGTATCTGTTTCAATAAATCTTTCCATGTAATTGTGTTTTTTTCTGTAAACGGCCCCAGGTAAAATCACTTTCTGGATGGACTCGTAATTACGGTCGAGTGGCCAAAATTTGTATAAGCACTTCTTTTGACATTATTAATATGGCGGAAGAAAAAAAATAACTTTTTTATTTGCTCCCATCAGAATGTTTGCTTGTGAGACAACGCTTCCTATCCCGGAAACCAACTGGAAAAGATACTGTTACTTTGACCTTTCAGCATTTTCTTTCATTAACATGTTCATAAGGTCCCGCGTCGCGGCCTAAGGCATTCTGCCTAGGACTCGCGTTACGGAATTCGCGCTGGTTCGAGTCCTCATGGGGGAAGAAATTATCTCATGAAATTTGAGCCAGTGTATGGGGCCGGTGCCCACCCAGCATCGTGATGCACTGGGTAACTACGATAGGTAGCGAAATCCGGTTAAGAAAGCCTGCTGTAACGGCTGGGGGGGAGATCTTCGGGCTAATCACACGATACCGCCATTTGGTTGGATGATCGTCCACCTCTGCTCCGACATGTGGACGTGAGGCTAGTAGCCGGCTGGTCGATCATGGTCCTTCATGGGCTGTCGTGCCTCGGATTATTATTATAATATGTTCATAATCGTTTCAATTTATTTCTGTGTTGTTTTAAGGAAAATTCACTAAAAGAGGAAAAAATAAAAAATAAAGTTGTTGAAAAGTTTCAAACAATCATAATTATGCACTTAGACACTATATTTATGTGTCCAGTGCATAAAACCTCATTCTTTTACAAAAAATTGTTATGAATTTACTTAAAAATTATGGTGGCCATCTATCCCTATACCCTATGGCCATCTCACCCACATATGTTGGGTGAGATGGCCAGTGGCCTATTATATTTCAAACGTATTTTTTTTATTACATCAGTGAATTCTATGCGCCCTGAGGCACTGTAGTAGAGAAATATAATCTAGAAGGAACGTATTTGATTTGTTTCGTATTTCTTTACCAATCGGTTACCCTGTTCTAAGTGATTTAAAAAACTATGGTCATCTAACCCGGAATTACCCTATTTGTTTTTACTGCAAATTTGTAATTTGTAAGTTTTAAGATGAGTGATTCTGAAAGTTTGCCTTCAGATATTGAAGAGCAAACTTTAAAAACCATATCCAGATAAAATTAATACAATAATTATTACGTTGTAATATTATGTACTTAGTTTCAATATAGTTTGAAATATAGGCCTACTTGATGCTATCATTCATTCCTGAAAACGAGTGGGATAAGGAAACGGGTGTGGTAATGAATTTCTTATCCAACATAAAATGAATGGGATAATTCGCTATTACATTACGGGTTTAGTAAATACATGTATAAAATATACAGTGTATAATGTGATTGTACTAAATTGCTAATAAAATGATAAGTTACCTAGGCCTATATTAAAGTAAACAAAATGAAATTAAATTTTAAAATTTAAAATTAAAAAATTGAGAAAGGGACAAACTAGAAAGTTGCAACAAAACTAAAGAATGCGAAAAAAAAACTGTCTACAGCTCTACATGAAATGAAATATTTCTTCCAATGGTTTACTTTATGGAAAAGTCCCCATAACACTTAAAGCATTCCCTCACTGAATGGAAATATTAATTCCTTGACTGAAGAAAGCCGTAGAGGGAGAGTCACTGTTAAGTACTGATAAATACTTGCCGATATCAGAAGTTAACAACTTCACCTCGGAACACCATTGGCCCATAGGTGCTACGGCGAAAAAATTAAAATAAAATTATTCAGAACCACACATGACTAGCTTACTTAGCAACTTGGTGAAATTAACTTCTGCCTACACAGTACGTTTTGACATTGTTTTCTTATAATTGCAGTATTTGTGGAAAGTTCATTTTTGACATTATTTTCACAAAATCATCATTTCTAATGAACAATGTAATGTAACTTTACAACCGTTCACTTTTCTTTTTTATGCAATTTCTAAATGTTATGCTTATTGACCGAGTTGATTTCTGTATGAATGTCAATCTGAACTTTTCATTAATACGTCCATAAACTGAAAAATATCTGGGCGCGAGATGTAAAACCTGGAATTAAAATGAAATGACTCACAAGCATTTGTAGTGCTTGATATGTTGCTGACTGGACATGCTAGCCATAGAGAAAAGAGAAATGATGCTGACTCACGTAATTATCACAAATATAACAGTACCTCTCCTTTCTCGCTTAACTTTGACTGACGACAGGCATAGCAGACAGAAAGTGAATAATATAGTACTGATTTGGTCGAATTGGAAACGAATCTTCTGTTGGTAACTCTATCTAATCGATCTGTTTTAATCAGATATGAACAACAGTTCCGGTTACCTCGTCAAACTGGCATACGTCCCATGTATCTTAACATACGACTTCTTTCTAGTGGGGTGAGTTTGTGCACGAGAGCATCAATATGGTCAATTAATATTTCAAATTGCATTAATATTACGAACTTCGAATACAAACTGCCATAATAACATAACGGCATTTTTTTGTAAACATTTTTAAGAACAGTTCTGTAATTACGTCGAAAATTGTTACTTTAAGACCAATTCCGCAGTAACGTAAAATAACTACTTTAATGTAATTTTGGTTTTGAATGAGTGAATGAATGAATGAATGAATGAATGAATGAATGAATGAATGAATGAATGAATGAATGAATGAATGAATGAATGAATGAAAGTAGACACATTTAAAAGGAACACGAAGACGCGTCCTTGCAAGGGAAATTGGGGCTGAGAAGAAGTATCTACGTGGGCTCCAAGCCTGTTGGCTACTTGTCTCAATCCTATTTTTGCCACTTCATACAAAGAAACATTCGAGAATTTTGAAGTGGAAATCTAATAGCTATCACATGAGGGGAACAAAAACGAGATATGCTCTTCTGTACTTTCAATTATTTACTTACAAATGGATTTTAAGGAACCCGGAGGTTCATCGGTTCCTATGCTGAGCAAGATTAATGCAGTCTCCACCATCATATCCCACCTCCCTCAAATCCATTTTTGTATTATCCTCCCACCTATGTCTCGGTCTCCCCAAAGGTATTTTCCCCTTCGGCCCACAGTGTGCAATTTTCCCAGTCTAGGTGGACAAAAATCAAATTTAGACTCGTTAAGATAAGCATAAGTTAATATGAATTCATGTTCTTTAACATTGGGAGAATGCTATGAGAAATAGTTTTTACTGTTTTATCAGCAGCAAGCTATATTTAGAAGGGTATGAACAACGAGTTCTTTCTAACACATCTCTATTTAAAATGCTCAATCATATAATTTATCAATTTGAAAATATAATTATTTGCTAATAAATCTTAAAAATATATTTATGAACGTTTTCGCCTGTACGGTATCATCGGATATTAAAAAATTTGACGAAATCGAAACATAAGTCCATTAAGTTATATAGAGTAATATGCATAACAAAAGTTGAATAATTTATCATGAGTTTTATGTAATGGAAAATCTTATATTGGGAGAATGTTCAATTTTGAATAATTTGTGTAGTTTGTTTGCCGAAAGATAAATATGAAATGTATGGTTATAGAATGTGAATATTAATAAATATAACTCATGTTACATTTTTGTTAGTTGTCACTTATTGTATAAATAAAATTGTTAAAATCGATAAAATTTAATATAAAACATATAAAAAATATGTACTTTATGTCTATGTAAGACAGATTACTGATGTAGTTAAATGGTGCGTGTTTTATGCAATGGAATATTCTATAGTGATCGTTCATCGAGTTCTTGAATTGTATTGTATGCATGTGAAGTGAGTACAGCATTCATTCATATTAATTGTTTTAAATGTACTAAATTTTGCTGATCGTTTTGGATTTTGAACACGGGAATGTAGGTCTATGTGTTAAAGGCGTGATTAAAATATTTTCTACAAGTTTTATTCTAAGAAACATTTTTATAGGACCTATATTTAACGAGATATATGAGTTTTAAAATAACAATACGCATTATATCCGTGACACCTCAATCAGGCTGATATAATAAAATGAATAACAAATGATTCTGCGATTATTTAACATGGCCTTGTGCAACAAGCGAAAGAAAAATTATTAAATTATGGTTTTATTTAACGACGCTCGCAACTGCAGAGGTCATATCAGCGTCGCCGGTGTACCGGAATTTTGTCCCGCAGGAGTTCTTTTACATGCCAGTAAATCTACTGGCATGAGCCTGTCGCATTTAAACGCCATCGACCTCGGCCGGGATCGAACCCGCAATCTCGAGCATAGAAGGCCAGCGCTATACCAACTATACTACCGAGGGCGACCAAACGGAAGATATCCATTCAACGTTTTTTAAAATTTACTGAGTATGTTCCGACGACAATATTAATAATATTAATATTATAATATTAAAATGGATTTGAGGGAGGTGGGATATGATGGTAGAGACTGGATTAATCTTGCACAGGATAGGGACCAATGGCGGGCTTATGTGAGGGCGGCAATGAACCTCCGGGTTCCTTAGAAGCCAGTAAGTAAGTAAGTAAGTAAATAAGTATGTTCGGACGACTAAAATTCATATTCAGTGGCTATAAAAGGATTGATTACATAATATGTTGTACAACATAATATAACAAATCATAACGCTACAGTATGTGAAAAATATAAAACATGACAAGAATAAAATAAATAAGAACAGTAAGTTGTCACGGAGTTTTAAGGAGAAAGAAGAAAGAATGTGAAAGGCATCAAATAAATAAACCAACCGAGAATTAAAATAAATAATCTTGCCAAAAACGTTTTTTTCTTAAACATTTCTTAAAACATCTGGAATTTGGTAAAACTTTATACTTATTCAAGTGGAAGTTGATTATGAGTTGTTATTAAAAAATATTTAATCCCTTCTGTACCATAAGTTACTGAGCCATTTTGAGAGAAAAAGAAGATATTTGTTTGTAACAAGTGCAACGAAGCGCATGGGTACAGTTAATCTTAAAATATTAATACTTGTACCGGTTGTAGGTTAAAATGTCCATTTCAATACGTCCGCAAACAGAAATGTCCACTAGCAAAAGGTCCACTTACATAAATGTCCATAAAAATTAAATGTTCACAAATACAATGTCCACAAGTATAAAATGTCCTATACATGAGTTCATAATTTTTAATGTAGATTTATAAACACACAGAAATCTCCAATTTACAATGATTTTTAATGTAAAATGTCCTATAGGCCTACATGAGATCATAATTTTTAATGTATAAACACACAGAAATCTTCAATTCCATCTCTTGATTTTGACCTTCCTCTTCTGTCTGTCCATGTATTTTTAAGTGATAAGAAATTGCACGAAGGTAGCGTTTTATATCTTTCCTGTCTTTGCATTCATGATATCTCCTGACGATTGCCCCTATCCGTTGTTGGTTTCTTTGGTAGCCTATGTTTATAAATTGGAAACCTAATATTTCGATGATGTACGAGAGTTTCGTTCTCATGTTATTCAGCTTTGATGTTTTGAATTAACCTCCAAACACTCGCATGATGAGCAGCGACCATCTTCTGAAATTTACTATGAAACGCTTCCACTGCATTGTTTGTTCGTTGGTGTCTCTGAAGAGTCAGCATATACTGTACATGTTCCAAATTGGTGGCGGAAACTTTGCTGGGACTGCCCTCCTTCGCCCTTCAGCACGTCGGCCCCTTACATATGTGTTTTGTATGTATTCTGATAGATCAACCAGATCTTCATTGATGCCATCGTATAGCATATCAAATGTAGCCTATTTTCTATAATTATCTTCTAACGGAATGAATGGAAAAGCCAAGAGTTCTCGAATTTGGTTACGATGTTTTGATTGTTCGATATTTAAATATAAATCTCCTAAACCTACACTTACCATTTTCCTATATATAGCCTGTGTAAAATAGTAAAGCTACCCCTTTATGTTCGCATTTGGAAAGTGTAGTTTACCTGCATTCATATTCCCGAGCTCAAAAGATTTTTTATACTGAACATTTTTGTATGTGGATATTTTGCTAGTGGACATTTTTTATACTGGACATTTTGTCGTGGACTTTCTTACCGGACTTTCTCCCTTGGACATTTTGCTCTGGATATTTTTGTTTGTGGACATTTTTCCTCTGGTCATTTTGAAGTGGAAAATTTATGCTGGAAGCCTTGTACCCTCCTGTTTAGGCCTATAGATATTCTTCGGAATAGGCTAGAATAATTTGGTCCTCTGTATACAGCAATGTATTTAGCGGGGAATTTTCAATCACTTCAATTTGCCAATTATTAATAATAGTATCTTATTTATGTTATACACTATATATAGGCTATTATTATATGCACGAAAAGAAGAAGAAATCATTCACAGACGAGTTTCCTTTCAAGCAACAGTTCGAAATATTATACGTTGCCAATACAACAGGAATGAGCAATTCGAAACTAGCATTATAACTAGGGCTAGGATTTTGATGACCTATAAACCAAGAAAAAAATGTCCTAAAAACAATGCATTTATGACCTAAAAATCTTTAAAAAATGCCCTTAAAATACCCTAAAAATTGATCTTACGTAATTGGCTTAGTAGGAAAAGAGGTTTTGTACTACTTAATATTTAGACTTGTAATCAAATTAAATTTTACATAATTTTTTCTAAGTAATACTCTTTAATTAATTATTTTACCTGATGTAGTTTCCATGTATGATTGTTTACCTCTGCTTCGGCATGTGGACGTGAGGTCAACAGTCAGCTGGTCGGTGTTGGCCCTTCATAAGCTGTAGCGCCATGGATTTACTTTACTTTTAGTTTCCATGTAGTCTACCACAAGGGCACAAGGCCACAAGGCCACTCTTATCCGGAATTAGCAGGTATAGCAGGGGTGGTTGGACTGATCCATTACATGGGGTGTACTACGTTAAAATGGCAATATTTGTGTAGAAAAACGATTGTAATATTATACAAAATAATGGGTAATAATGCACAAAATATCTAAACAAAATATAAAAGGAAATACACATTATTTTACATTAATAATGGGGATTTGTGGCTAAATTTAAATGAAAATGCCTAAAAAATGACCGAATAAAACAAAAGATGCTCTTATGAGTTGAAACAGGCAAAGAATGCAAAAAAATGCCCTAACAAATGTCTCAAAACACTCAGTTTATCACATAACATATAAATACTAAAGCAGCTATGTTTCTGGCTTACTAGAAAAAAGATGCAATTTCATCAAAATCCTAGCCCTAATTATAACGTTTATATGAACAAAATTGTGTTTTTCAACTTAGAATAAACATTCTTAAAAAGATTTATGTGATTAAAAATGCGTTACAACTTTTATATAACTTTTAATAAGAAATAAAGCCAAAGCCGTGTATGATCTTGCGGAACAAAATGATCAGCGAAAGAGGCTGTGGTTGTATTGAGGTCACCCGTGAGGTGACGTCACAACTGGCCGTCTCGGCAGTTCAATGCTGGTCACATGCGAGAGACGTCATTCACCTTGCATTCCATGTCAGTCCGAGGGTATTCCCATACTGGTCTACCTTTAAATAGACTTTTGACGTCATTAAAATGATCACCAATTCAAAAATAGCTTTAAATTACTATAATTTCATCTCCCTGCACTTTACATTGTGGAGGATCGAATGTTGACAAACTAGCTGTGTAAATAACATTTAAACACACCGGAAAGCAATATGATGCAATATGACGCGTGTCATGTCAGACCGGCTAGGCTTATTTCCTCAATGGGATTCACCTAACCAATATTATTCCCGTGAGGCATCAAAAGAAGGAAGAGAGACGCATAGGTCACCATTTGTCAAGGTTATTAAATATCTCTGGGGATTTTCATACAATTTTAGATCTGATAATAGATGAATACATCGTAGGACTCTCAGAATGTGAAATCTACGACGCCTTGTCTAAAAAAATGAACACGTTCAAGATATTATAATCTGTACTCCAACTTGTGACCATAATGTCCATAGGCCGATGAAGTGGCGTTTTCACATTTGGGTGTATCATTAAATTTGCTTCCAGGCGAAGATTTGTCCTCGTGGGATTCCCAACCGGTGCACACCAGTAGCATGCCACGAAGACCTACTAGATGTGTCACAAACATTCCATTTTGTTTGATTTTTTCCTTACATATGCTAGTCTTAAATTTTTCTTTAGGCCTACTTTTTGTAAAATTCACTTCGCAATAATTTATTTTTAGACTCTACCGAGTAATGAAAGAAGAAGGTTTACATTAAAAGTAAAGCGCACACTATAATTCAGTCTAAAACATATACAGTACGTATATCATTTTTTAATTGAAAATGAAAAATTTTTTTATTGGTTATCTTACAACTCTTTATGAACTCCTTTGGTTTATATAGCGTCTGAATGAGATGAAGGTGATAATGCCAGCGAAATGAGTCCGGGGTCCAGCGCCTGAAGTTACCCAGTATCTGCTCTTAATGGGTTGGGGAAAACCCCGGAAAAAACTTCAACCAGGTAATTTGCCCCAACCAGGAAAAATAGTTTTAAAAATAACATCATTACAAGATCAAAATGATTAGTATAGATATTTTAAGTTTGATAGAAAATTATCAGTTTATAATTCAGAGCTCCGAAAGACTTGTGTAGAGGACATGTTTTGATAATTTATTGTTTAATATTACATAATCAATTACAGATTAAGAGTTTTGAGCTGATCAGTGTATTTGTAGCAGATCTTATGCTGAAAGAACGTTATAAATTATTTTGAGACTGTTGTATACTGCATAATACATTATTAATCTGGTACCATTTCTATTAAGAGTTTGTTCCTCACATGTTCCTACAGAAAATTGTACCTTCTGGTTTCCTACTCTTGCATTTAAGTCACCGATTAAAATAAAGTAGTCATTCCGTTCTATGTTGTTGATAATTTTCTGTAAAATTGAGTATCAGTTTTAATTATCATTTTCAAGTCCTTAGACGAATTATTGGAAATAACACCTACTGTACAATATCTACAACAATACAGATAAGACTGGCTTCAGCATGTGTAAAGAATGGAGCGTACCAGACTACCTAGACAAATGCTTCATTAGTCATTTATTTACACACCACGATGAAAAAGACTTAATTGAAGACCTCACGAGAAATGGCTGGAGACCGTATCAGGCCACTAGGCTAATAATCAACAATAGACTAATGATCAACAAACATAGTAATGAAATAAACATGACAGTATTTTTACATAGGCTACGTAGTCAATGGAATGCTTAGCCCTTCAGAGAACTTGCGTACCTCTGGGGGTACACGTACCATAGTTTGAATGCCATTGCTCTAGGAAACCAAACGCATGAATCTACTTATAACTAACTTGGATCGCAGTGTAACTATGGAGAAACATGGATCCATCATTACGATCCAGAAAAAAAAAGAACAATAAAAAGTGGAAATACAGTGTGATGGTTCTCCCTGCCAGAAGAAATGAGAAATGTTTCCTTCAATCGCATTTTCACCATAAACCGAACATTACACCAGGCATCGAACCCGGATATTTTAACGAGAGGCTACCAGCTCGCTGAAGTACATTACATACAGGTGGGACCTCAGTGTATGTTTGACCCTGGCGAACCTGCTTTCCCCACCTGCTCGGAGGAAACTACATTCTTCTTACAGCACAGCGTTGCCCTTGCTATTTCTAAGAAAATTCTTGGGTAAACAACAATGGCAATTTTCAAGAAAAAGCTGAGTCACTTATCAGAATGCACCTGGAGTGCTTTTAAGTGTAAAATGTCTGTCTGATTGAGATAAAGTGCAGTCACGGATATCTGATGAACACTTAAGATAACTTGCGTGTCATTATTCTCAAATCGTGCCAATACTGTAAAGTTTATTCAACAAATAAGAAACGGCTTACGTAATTGTTTCATTATTAAGCATAACAAGAAAGATATTAAATATGAAATTCTATATATTATCTCATATTGAGTTCTTAGAGTTGTAGCCAAACCTTGAGGTAAGTATGAGTATTAGTATTAGAGGAAGCTCTTGAATAGCATAAGGTGGCTCGTTGATTCATCAGTAAGGCTCTAATGTACTTGGACAATAATCACAAGGAAAGTTCGTTTTAATTTCCACATTAATCTTATATTTACTTAGTCATTTAAAACACTCCGGTGCTATGCTTGTCCCAGAGAAGTAGGCTACTACAGTTTCACAGATAGCAATTTTCTTGACAACCAATTAAGTCAATGATTCAAGAAAGGGTCTGATTTTATTTAATTTGGCTTTTTGGTTTGATGACGAAACAGCAAAAAAAAAAAAACAAATATAAAATAACAAACAATTTTTGAATTTTTAAATACTTATATAGTCACAATCATGCCATGGTATGAAAGAAAAATTTCTCAACCTCGAGCGGGATTCGAACCTGCGACTTCCTGTACTCTGGTCAGGCGCTCTACCAACTGAGCTATCGAGTTCGTTTCACGCCAAAGGCTTGAAATTCTCCTCTCATACCGTCGCCTCTGTTATAGAGTGCTGTCCATAGCGTCTGATCTAGTCAGCACTGCTTATGGGTGGAAAGAAACATTCTAAATGTAAACTTCATCTTACGATTTTATTCAGTGAGTTTCACAAGACTGTATCGTACAAGCAATTCAAATTTATAAAAGTATAAGGTAAAACAAGTCGACCCTCGGGGGGAGCCTGCAACTCTTTAATAAATACCTCCCGCTGACCAACAGGTATACTCTATTTTATTTCAAAGAGTGCAGTTCGGTGGCTCCTTTGAACACCCACTTACAGATTTATGACTTCCTACACAAACACCTCTGACAATCCCATCCTGTCCCCTCGTCCCAAAATTGCACAGTTACCACAATCCTGGTGATCCTCGAAATGAGACTGACGGAATTCTTGGAATTCGGAAAAGATGCAGCAACTCTGTCTCCACGTGGATTTCACGGGAGTCTGACAATTCTTCTGAACGAGGGGTATGATTGGTTACTGACAGGAGAAGACAAGATTTCCGTCACAGTAAGAAAAACATTTATTTATGACAACCAATTAGTAGGGGGCAGTAGAAGGTCTGTCGGCAAAGTCCTTTCTATGAAACTGCACTCCATGAAAACAAATAGAGTATACTGCCGCCTTGTAGTTCGGCAATGGTTTGTCAAAAGATAACCTCGGAAAAACATACCTGGGCCTCCTGGTTGGGCATTGTAGCGAAAGGCTATCCGTCTCCTACAGAAAACTCTCAATGCTAAAAATCTCAATACGCAGCATCGGAGCTAATTTGGTATGGTCATATTGAATGAATAACCATACAAGACTTCCAAAGCAAATGTTTAGTTGGAAACCTCCTGGAAGAGAGGAGTAAGGCCAAAATGACGTAGCGGAATGGTATAAACGAAGAAATGGAAGGGAAGGTTATATCTAGAACTAGTAATTTTAGGTGCAAAATGTTGGTCCAAAAGATGCAAAAAGAAAGTGCCTTAATTTAGTTAAAAAAGGTGGTTCGTCTTTTCTACAGTGGCCAGATGATTGACAAATCAGCTGAAAGTTGATTGTTCGAAGTTAAGCTGTTAGTCTCTTGTCATAGTAAATATACTAAAAGCATAGGTTGTATTTTTTTGTTTTGTTTTGCTATTGATTGAGTTTACTTTTTTTAAAGGTGTAGGCCTATCATTATTTTAATGATATAATAAACTTTTCTGGTGAAGGCAAAAAGTACACCCTTGATAATTTGTGAATACTAAAAATAATTTTAAGTAAAATTACGTGTTGTACAATACTTATGAACGAAGTAGACATTTTCTTGTGCGATATTTGAAGTGTAAGATAATTCGATGTCAGTGATTTAAAAAATCGAATGTTTATAAACCTGTTTTCCATACTTCAAAATATTTTTTATTTTTTTATTTTAGTAGGTTATTTTACGACGCTTTCTCAACATCTTAGATTATTTAGCGTCTGAATGATATGGTGATAATGCCGGTGAAATGAGTCCGGAACCCAGCACCGAAAGTTACCCAGCATTTGCTCATGTTGGGTTGAGGGAAAACCCCGGAAAAAACCTCAACCAGATAACTTGTCCCCACCGGGAATCGAACCCGGGCCACCTAGTTTCGCGGCCAGACGCGCTAGCCGTTACTCCACAGGTGTGGACACTTCAAAATATTAAACATAGCAATAGTTTAAAATGTATTATTTATTATGTGAGGAGAAAAATAGTATTATATAATGTAATTAACTAATTAAATATTTTTCAATAAGCATTCTTAATATTACAGTTTCGAAGTAAACCTCTTTTTGAATCTATTTCAATACGAACATATTGTACACAGGGTTCTAGATTTTACGTATAGTATCATAAATTTAACATTTAATATAAGAACGTTGCAACATTGGAAGTTTTCCAAGGTTTGTAGTTCGTAGTAAATTATTTTCATAGGAGACAGCTAGTACAATTGCCACGTGAGCCACAACTCTCTCGTAGACGCGAGTGACCTTGGCAAGACTGTGGTGAACATCTCCTTCGCTGGCAATTGCAACCTGTTCACATCGTTCAGCGGCATAAAATTAGTAATTTTTAAATTAAATTTACACGAAAACCGTCCACGCTATGGAAATATGCCAGAAGAATAAAAGATTCTTTACTACATTTTCTATCGATATGGACAAAAATTACGATCCTACTCGCAATAGTTACCGAATAAGAGGTTGTTAAACATTCAGGATAAAATATATTTTTTTTCTGAGAAAAGTATGAACTTTCCACCAATATGATATTAAACTGTTCTGTTACATACAACATGAGCTAAGCCTATTCGCTCTGAAAAACTGCAGGGTTATATATATATATATATATATATATATATATATATATATATATATATACATATATATATATATATATATATAATATGCAGCGTGTCTCAAAAAATGTTAACTAACTTTAAAATTTCTCCACTTGCACATCATGATGTTCAACACTGTAAAAAACATTCCCCATATGATATGCAGAGCTTGGATGCATATTTTTTTTTATGGAAATGCTGCAATTGCATCTCTTATTATCTCTCTTCTTCTCTCAGTTGGTCAACATTACGTGGCTTGGTTGCGTATGCACAGTTTTTCAATATATGCCACAGTCAAAAATCGCAGGGAGTAAGATCCGGCGAACGTGCTAGCCATTGAATTGGTCCTTATGTACTAATTCTTCTTCGTTGCGTTTGATATGGCCGCCTCTGAAGATCCTTCCCCAGAATTTTCCATACAGTCGACAGGGACCAGATTCTACATCTTATCGCCTTGTTGAACATACAGTAATTGTTTTTCAAGAGATCGGCCCAATTCGCTTTGTAATTGTCAGCAACTGAGCTGTTTTCGACAAACTTGTTATAAATGCGGTAACTTAAATGTTAATCTAGATAGTGGATCAATGTTGAAGTAGGCTTCGTATTTTTGCGAACCACTGTGAGGAACTGAAACTCCTCCATTCATTCCGAAATCTTGCGTCTTTGCTCCAAGCTGAATCTTGTAGCCATTTTTACAATAGAGACGGAAACAAATTAATTGTAACCGTGGAAATGCCATAACCTATCTTACTGTGAAAAAATGTGGCCCCCAAGGCCCTGTGTAAAATTGCATAAATCTAAACTGAATCACTACCTACATAAGTATTAAGATTATATAGGCCTATATATATATATATATATATATATATATATATATATATATATATATAGTTATTGGTTTAGTTTACCTATCTACAGCATGTGGACTGGTCGGCGCTAGTTCTAGCTCCTTCCGTGCGTCGCCAGCTTACGATCGGAGAAAGAGAAAGTGGGAAGCTGACGGAACGACGTATGTGCATATATTTGGGGAAACGGGAGAATCACGGGATAAACCCGAACTGTGATCTTATCCGCCAGAAGTGTCTATAGATTTTTCACTCGAAAAACTTCAGGTCAGACAGAGTCGAACTCGGGCTGCCTACATGATAGGTCGAAGATCTGACCACTCGCCCACCGCAGGTGTAATATCTGTTTAAACGAAGCTGCCGAAGTTTCACACTTGGGGAGGTGCAGTGAAGCGTTGACACACACACAGGTGTAGAAGTAATGTTTTAGTTCACTGTAGCCTATAGCCTAAGGTTGTTCCAGTATTTCAAGGAGCGATTTCTCATACTTTTGCTTAAATATAAATCGTAAGTACGAAGAGAAACTTGATGATTCAAGTGGTAAAGTGTTTTATAACATCATTTTCCATTATACTTGATTTACAATTATTAAACTATGCAACGGAGCCTGAACTAGAGTCCACTCCGTCGTCCTAATGGAAATTGGAACTATAAATTACAAACGCACTGGAAAGATTAGCTGGAGCCTTTCTAATAAACGATGAAGACACCAATTCTAGGAAAGAAGTTAAAGGTGCGGATTTCGAAAGTTTCATAATGTAACTATTTTTGCACAAAGAGCGTCTTAGAGAAGACTGCATACGATTTATAACAGTGCATGCATCTATCACGTCTCTTTCCGACAGAAATAATGTATCCAACAAGTCAAGACGGAAACAACTCAAGCGAAACACGAGTATAAATTGTGCCAAGAAAAACAATAAATAGAAATTCCGGTCTTTGTATTATTACAAGATTCCATTTACGCAACCTTGATCGGCTGAGCTACGCCATATCACTTCGGGGAACATTTTAGACGTCAAATTTCTTGAAACTTCTTCATAGAAAATTATCTTTTAATCTGTTCATCTGTTTGATATTTTTTTATCAAGAAATAAATTTGTGCCTGTTCCTGTTTCACATTAAAGAACTACAAGTATTCATATCTAACATAAAGGAAGGAGGTGTTCTCCGAGTATACTACGAAGATTTATGGGCTGCTCTCATCTGTTCAGGGAATTATTTTGAACGTTTTCTTTACATGAGTAAACGTTATCATACCGGCTATTCCGTCAGAAAGGTGTTCAAGCGGAAAATAAATGTCCAGTATTTCAAAAGTTATTATAATAGCCTATGCCTGTCGGGCAATTCCATAACAAAAACTCCAGTCATGCTAGGCAAACAGATTTGTTTTATAGTACTACACACGGTATGTTCATAATGCGGTCTAATATCAACTTTATATAGCTAGCCTATAAATCAATAGCATTTATTACAAAATTACATATTAAATATATTAAAAATAAATTAAAACTATCAGTTATTAATATTTATTAAACAATAATGAACATATTAAATAATAAAACAAAATAATTAAATTAATATAATTAACCCCCTTGTGAGCAACGCTCGAAACTTTAATTCATTAAATTATAAAGACATCAATCAACACATGAAAACATAAATACATCAGAAAAGAGCGGCATAAGTAACAGATGTACGAAAAGGAATAGTGAGGCTGTGAAAGCGAAAGAATAAATGCAGTGAGGGAAAGAGGTCAGATGAACGGTGTAAGAACAAAGAAGAGAATGGTCCAATGACGAAGAATGTAGGAAATCCAATCACAGTGAATTTTAATGAGATAGAGGGCAGAATTCTAAATGTATGGAATGAAACAATGAGTATATTAGAGGCAGAGAACATAGGCTAAGTGCTAATCATAGCGGGTAATATGAATTGGTTTGCATATCTGGCTTTCAGGTATAGCTCCCTATGAAGCTGATTTGAATAATTTCAAGGGAAAAATTGTTCAGGGGCCGGATATCGAACCTGAAACCTTTGGCTGAGCGCGTCATCGCTCTACCGACTGAGCCATCCAGGAATCCTGGGTAGCTCAGTCGATAGAGCGTTGGCGCGCTCAGCCAAAGATTCCAGGTTCGATATCCGTCCTCGGGACAATTTTTCCCTTAAAATTATAAGAACTGGTTTATTCTGATCACAGTGATGGTAGGTGAAGTATGATAAATCAGTGCAAACAACGACGAGTTACAATACTTACAATCATTGGACAATAATCCAGTAGAGTGGATCTTAAAAAGGTCAGAGAATAGTGAAACGAAAGTGAATTTAGTACTGATGTGGAGCAATGTATTATACGGGACTCACCTCACCGGCCCCGTGAAGAATTCAAAAGGAATGCACCAACTGTTACTCACTCCAAAGCTATTTGAAACCACGACACTATTCGCAGTTTCCAAACTGAAAACGTCTACAGTGCAAGCTTCATAAAAACATTAACGGATCACTATACATGTATTGACTCCTGCGGTAGCTGAATGTCCAGACCTTTAGTCTGTCAACATCTCTTATGACGTCTACTACATACCCACTCCCAGCTTCCCCTGTGATTTTCCCCTCCGGCCAGGAACGGTGATTCAGTCCCTCACTGTAATATGGATAACAACTACTGGGTGAACAGTATAGAGCAGAACAGGTTTCACTGTTCTTAGCCGGTCGACCGGCTATGAGCGCGGAAGTGGGGTACTCAAGGTCGCGCGAGTTCTGCTCTATACTGTTCATCCAGTAATAGGAGACAGGGATAAAATGGGAGAGGGTTAAACAGAGTGGAATAAATGAGAAATAAGTTAGTAAAGCAAAAATAAGAATAAGTTAAATTAAAGATAGGCTAGGAGGGTTATAGAGAAGAATGTTGTCCACATCTATGGAGTAACGGTCAGCGCGTCTGGCCGCGAAAACAGGTGGCCCGGGTTCGATTCCCGGTGGGGGCAAGTTACCTGGTTGAGGTTTTTTCCGGGGTTTTCCCTCAACCCAATATGAGCAAATGCTGGGTAACTTTCGGTGCTGGACCCCGGACTCATTTCACCGGCATTATCACCATCTCATTCAGACGCTAAATAACCTAAGATGTTGATAAAGCGTCGTAAAATAACCTACTAAAAAAAAAAGAGAAGAATGTTATTGAGAATAGTATTGGTGATAGAAAATTAGTGTTTAGCGATTAGTTATGGATAGGTCTAATAGAAAGAAGTAAGTAGTATGGGAAGAAGGTAGGCAGTAATTCATAGTAAAAGAATAGAGCAACTTATAAATGAAAAGTAGTCTGTCGGTAAGGATAAGGAGAGAAGTGAACCATAGAATAACTGAGGAATGCGATAATAAGACGAAGGGAGGTGAAGAATGATAGATGTCGGAGAATGTTGAAGTAAGGGTAATCCTATTTATAATAACAGAAGGGGGTAGCATATAAAGGAAATATGGGGATAGAGCTATACAAAATGAATGGGTTGAAATGTGATTGAGAAAATGTAATAAATGTAATGGTGGCACGTATACGAAAAATGTCAGGAGCATTTGTTTTTGACAATAAATATCAATATCAGCCACTGATTAGATTCCCGTTTGGGCTGATACCTGAGTGGGTTTTTTCCGAGGGTTTCCCCAACCGTAAGACGAATGTCAGGCGAACCCTCGGCCTCATCTCGCCAAATACCATCTCGCTATCACCAATCCCATCGACGCTAAATAACCTAGTAGTTCATACAGCGTCGTTAAAAACCAAGTGAAAAGATATATCAATAGCATTATCAAATTAGCCTATACGTCTCTGGCTCTATCTCAGAAACGGATAGAACGAATTAATTTTTTTAGTAGACTGATAGGGTTTATCATCCCCTTTAAAATGGTGTTTCTAAAGATAGGCAGTGCAATTTGGAATTCAAAAGTAGAGGTGGAGGTGAAGGGGTAGAACAGAAAATTCAGTGAGCAGTGGTATTGAACTTTCCCGTCGAAAACTAAATCGATGTGTTTTTCCTCGTACACCTAAAATTATTCAAGACGGGAAGTTTTGATTGAACACACGGTAGGCTATACGTGATATATTTCATATTGTTCACACCATCGAAACAACTCACTTGTCACTAACCCATTCTAATGTGTTACAATACCGATTCCGCTTGCATGAAATAGGTCCATGCACGTCGTTCCAGTCTTGCGTGCATTGCATCTGACCAGCATTGATATTTTAATAATAGTCTATTTTTAATTAAGTATTAGGCTCAGGGTCATTCCTCTTCCGCAGGAGTTATGCGATAGCACGAGACCCTCATCGCAGGGAATTCCCTCGTCCAGCGGCAAGCGTGACGTAAGGCCAACTCTCGAGATTGACTACTGAGCAGACGCAGAAAAGTTACGCACGCTGTCGCAGTGAGAGAAACATACCTTCATTCCCGTCTTCAGGCAGCGTTAGGCTGCTAACCACGTCATCAACAAACATCGAAGGAAGTTTCACCATTTTTAATTAATGCTGCTTTCAAAAGTTCGAGATTACCAATATCTTTGGGACTGCATTATTCTGACATTAGATAAGTGGTAAAATATAACTGTAATTAGAAGCGGAAGACTTGGGGGAAACAGTTTGCCGAATATCTCTGAAAGATTATCTATACTAATAATAAATCTGTAGCCGAAATTGTTCTGGTAATTTTCGATTTTCCAAAAGTAATTGGTCCTAACATATATAATTAACCACCCTGAAACCGGAAATCTCTTTTTTGAAAAATTTGTTTTTATGTCTGTCTGTCTGTATGTTTGTTACCTTTTCACGCGATAATGGATGAACGGATTTCGATGAAAATTGGAATATAAATTATGTTCATTGTAACTTAGATTTTAGGCTATATGGCATTCAAAATACATTATTTAAAAGGGGGGTTATAAGGGGTCTGAATTAAATAAATCGAAATATCTCGCTTATTATTGATTTTTGTGAAAAATGTTACATAACAAAAGTTTCTTTAAAAATAATTTGCGATTCTTTGAAAAAGTTTGATAGGACTGATATTTAATGAGATAAATGAGTTTTAATATTAAAATAACTGCCATCTAAGGCCGTATAATGAAATAAAAACAAATGACTTCGTCTATAAGGGGCCTTGGACCAAGGCTTTTTAACTCTCTACAGGTTGCCTCAAAATGGAGCTTGGTGACGAGGGTTATTGAGGGGAGCGGGGATCGTCAATGACGTCACACGTTTTCCGCGTATAGCGGCATTTGAATGTGTTCTAAGTGATCTTTAGGAATTGCTTAATAGCATAAATGTTTTCACCTTATAAATATTGAATAATTGCTTAAAGTCCTGCGTTATAAATGACTTAAACTAATGTTAAATGAATTACGGCTCGTTTGGAAACATTAAACTTACGTTCCCGCGCGATTTTAATTTATAGTATTTCAATCTAATACCATTATTATTTTATCGCTGTTATGTTATGGAAAAATTACTAAATTAATTATTTTTAAATTTCAATAATTTTGTACACCATGTATGTAATAAAATAATATGTATAACAATAATACCGATAATGATATATAGTATTGTTCCCTCCTAATGTCCTAGTCCATTTTCAGCCATGCCAGGCCAAATATGTGGTGTTGCTATCTACAAAAGCTTTTACCACAAAAGCAAAGGTGAAAATGTTTCTTTTTTTTTGTATACCTAAAAGAGAAGACATTAGGAAACAATGGCTAATAGCGTGCAAAAGGCAAGATAAATTTAACCCTGATACCAGCAGAATATGCTGACTACATTTTAAAGAGGAAGATTTTGAATTGGATTTCAGGGCTTCTTTACTTGGTATTCAAGTAAAAAGAGCAAGGACTTTAAAACCAACTGGTAAGGCTAATAATTTAATTACATTTAAAATTTGTGTAAAGAAATTTAAAAAAATATATCAAGTATTATGTCTGTTGTGAAGAAAGTTATCATCTATAACTTGTGTTCTCCCTTTACTACTTATGAATTTTGAATATTCCTGTTTATTATAAAGTCCAGTTTGTCAAGCTCTGCCTATAAATTATCACATGACTGATTTTTTATACTCTTATTATGATAGGCATTATTACTATTATTATTATTATTATTATTATTATTATTATTATTATTATTATTAATTATAATTGTTAATTCTGTGTTACTTTCAGCTGTTCCAACATTAAATTTAACACCAGAACAGTCTCAGAAGACAGTAGCACCTTGAAATATAAGAATGGAGAAGAGAAATCTAAAAACTATTGTTCACAATATGTTAGAAGAGGATGCTGAAATTAATGAAGTGGGTGAGTCATTACCAGAACCTGAGCCACAGAATGAAGAAGCGAGGTATGAAATTCTACTTAAAAAGTATAACACAGTTCTAAAGGAAAATAAGAAACTCAAAGAGCAATGTTTACAAAGTAGATATGAAGTTGAAGAATATAAAAAACATATTAGCCAATTGGAAAAAAAATTAAAAAAATATCTGATGAAATGGATGAGAAGAAAGTTCTTGCATTAAATCACAAAATTCAGGAAGTACTTTCAGGGGTTTTTAGTAAAAATCAAATAGACATAATCATGAAAAAAAAAAAACATGTGAAATGGTCACCTGATGACATTTCTAATGCTTTCACTATTAGATACCTTAGTAAAAGGTGTTACATATACCTTAGAGAAAAAATGAATATTCCCTTACCTGGAATTTCATCGCTTCAAAGGTGGGCTTCAAATCTGTCACTGCGACAAGGTGTTTTGCCTGATGTCATACAAATAATGGATGTTGCAGGACAGAATATGAATAATTTTGAAAAAACAACAGTTCTATCCTATGACGAAATGAAAATAGCCAGTACTCTCGAATATGACCAGAAAGAGGATGAAGTTGTGGGACCTCATTCTTATCTCCAGATTGTAATGGCTAGAGGACTTTTTGCGAAATGGAAGCAGGCAATATATATTGGCTTTGATTGCAAAATCACTCAGGTCATACTGGATGATATTATCATTAAATTAAATAATATTGGCTATAAAGTAGTTGCCTGTGTTAGTGACTGTGGTGGAGGGAATATGGGTCTCTGGAGGGAGCTGTCAATATCAATTCAGAATACAATCTACAGGCATCCCGTCTCACAGGAACCCATCTACTTTTTTGCTGATGCCCCCCCATCTTTTAAAGTGGATTCGTAACTGGTTCCTAGACAACGGATTTACTTTGGAAAATGGAGAACAAATCAGTAGTGTTCCTGTGGAAGAATTGATCAAAAGTACTGCCACAGAAATAACTTCATGTCACAAATTAAGTGCCAGCCATGTGAAATGTGAAAAAACTAAAAGGCAAAATGTTCTGTTAGCTGCACAGTTACTCTCTCACACTACAGCCACTGCTTTGAAACATTACAAACCTGGACCTGACAAAAAGTTAGCTGAAGTAACAGGAGCCTTCATAGAACTGGTAAATGAATGGTATGACATATTTAATTCTTATACCCCTAACCATTCAGTTCCAACTAAAATTCCCTATGGAACATATCTAGAGCAGCAAAATATAATTTTAAATAAAATGGAAACAGTCATGAACACCTCACTCTGCACTGGAAAAAATAGTTTACGGGCCTTTCAGAAAGCTGTAATTGTTTCAATTAAATCCCTTCGTCTCTTGTTTCAAGATATGGTTGAAAAGCACAACATCAAATACATTTTAACACACAGACTAAACCAAGATCTGGCAGAAAATTTCTTTTCTCAAATCCGGACTCGAGGTGGACTACATGATCATCCTTCTCCATTGGACTGTATATACAGAATAAGAATGATTATCTTAGGTAAGAACCCTGGAGTTATTCAGAGGCAAACAAATGCAACTGATGCTGACCAGGATGAATTTATAGTAGCGAAAGCTCTGAACAAAGCTCAAATAACCATACCTGAATCAAGCTGTCTGCCTGCTGAACTACACATTAAAGATCTTGAAAATGAACAAATTTCCCAATTGTACAACAAAGTGAAGAGGATGGTTTAGAATATATTACAGGTTACATTGCCGAGAAGTTTAAAGATAAATATCCGTATCTGGGAAACTTCACGCACAAAATTCACACAGAACATAATTACACAGTTCCATCCTGAGTTAGACATCTTTCATACGAAGGCCTTACTTCACCTTCTGAAACCTAGCTACAAGAATTCAAAAATATTGTGTCCTCATTCACATTATTCCATAAAGACAATGTTCAACGGAGGAAAATGTTTTAAAAAGAACCACAGACTTCGTAGCTTCAAGTGTAGGCCTACAACATATCTCTTCAGAGGTACTTGAAGCAGCTGTGAAAACTATATTTTTCGTGAGGATAAAGTATCTAAATTCCAAAATTGAAGCACACAAGAGGAAGAGGTTAGGAGTGCAGGATAATGCAGAAGCGAGACAGATGAATAAAAAATACAAGAAAACAATTAATTAACAAGTAAGTAATTCACTTGTATGCCATTTTAATGTATAATTATTTTTAAGTACTATGGTAGTTAAACAAGCATTTTTGTACGACAGAGTAGAAGAAACCCTTTGAAAAATTAATGTTCATATTATATTAGAACATTATAAATTGAAGATCACTTTCTTGAATTTCATGATATCACTGAATTTCAGGTTGGCAAAAATATACTAAAAAGGACAGCTGAATATATTCCTATAGGCCTGCATCAAAGATATTCCTACGGATATTTTCGAAGCCACAGTGAAAACTAGACAGAGCAAACATACGTATGCACTCTTAAGTATTTTATAACTACGTATAAATATCACACGTTATAATTTGCACTACTTTAAATTTAATTTTAGGGTTTCCTGAACTATCATACGAGCTGATCACTACATACATTGTATTTGTCTTATGCCTATAGGTTATGTTGTCTTTAAACTAAAAAATAAATTTCCCCAGCTTCATAATAAAATTGCACACGCTCACACGCAATATAGGCAGAACATGGTTATGCCATTCCATCATGGTGAAACCACCGTAAAACTCTGACTCGTGAATTAAATGAAGTATAACAAGAATAAAATCGGGAAAACACGAAAACGCCCTGCAGATACAGATGATGGCCATTACCACTATCAATTCAAAAATAAACAGTGAACAACACAAATTCATAATATGTAAGTATTTTCTATATATTATATATGTATTTTAACGTTTCACGGGTGATATTTTGCATTATTTTCAATTTATTTCAACATTTCTCGGCACAACATAATATTATCAAATGATAGTCGCCATGTGCCAGGAATCGTCATACGTCACACGGGGACTGCGTTCTGATTGGTCAATACATACTGATGCAACCTGGGTAAAGTTAAAAAGCCTTGGCCTTGGACAGCAACAATCGAAAGCTATGAAAGATAGCCTACAGAGAATGTTTCTGTGGTTGTATGAAGTAATATCGGAAGCTAAATTAACCGATTTGTATAATTAATTATTATTTCACCATTGGAAAGTGTAGTTTCTCTAGATGGACATAATGCTATAATGTTATTACAGTAACTTCTGATATAATATAATATAATATAATATAATATAATATAATATAATATAATATAATATAATATAATATAATATATTATAATATAATATAATATAATATAATATAATATAATATAATATAATATAATATAATATAATATAATATAATATAATATAATATAATATAATATAATACAATATAATATATGTAACGTAATATTATATAATATAATTTAAGTTATTTGAAGGGTTCAGAACCATAGTGGGTCAAACGCTATTTACTGAATACGTAGAAAACAAGGGTTAAAATTAAGTTATTACCATAATTCAATGGAAACCTATAACAAGTAAAATAAAGTATACACATTAAATCTAAATGATGTCAATGTTCATTAAACTATGGTTGCATGTAATAAAAATTAGAAACATGTTAAAGGAATTGTCATTGCACCACTGAGTGGTCTCTGGACCAAAATGATAGCATTTTAATTATTTGGATGCAATTTAAATTAAGTAACATATTAAACGATTTATCCTTCTATCAAACACGAATGTTCCTTGGATCAAATGTCCTATTTTAATTATGTAATTACTATATATTTATTTCTAACGGGTGCAGCGGAGCGCACGGGTACGGCTAGTATGTTATAAATCTAATCTCTCTTGATTTTCGACCTCTAGTATATTTGTATTTAATGCGAAAATATCAGGAGATTCAATTAAGAATGGATTCCATTAGCTATAATAATAATAATAATAATAATAATAATAATAATAATAATAATAATAATAATAATGGAAATTAAACGCAGAATAAATGTGGGAAATGCCTGTTATTATTCTGTTGAGAAGCTTATGTCATCTAGTCTGCTGTCAAAAAATCTGAAAGTTAGAATTTATAAAACAGTTATAATTACCGGTTGTTCTGTATGTTTGTGAGACTTGGACTCTCACTTTGAGAGAGGAGCAGAGATTACGGGTAGGCCTATTTGAGAATAAGGTTTTTAGGAAAATATTTGGGGCTAAGAGGGATGAAGATAAAGGAGAATGGAGAAAGTTACATAACGCAGAACTGCACGCATTGTATTCTTCACCTGACATAATTAGGAATATTAAATCTAGACGTTTGAGATGAGCAGGACATGTAGCACGTATGGGCGAACCCAGAAATGCATATAGAGTTTAGTTGGGAGACTGGAGGGAAAAAGACCTTTGGGGAGACCGAGACGTAGATGGGAGGATAACATTAAAATGAATTTGAAGGAGGTGGTATACGATGATAGAGACTGGATTAATCTTGCACGGGATAGGGACTGATGGCGGGGTTAACTTATGTGAGGGCGACAATGAACCTGCGGATTCCTTAAAAGCCATTTGTAAGTAAGTAAATTTAATCACAACAAGGTTCATAGTGTTGCTTCTTTGCTTTATCAACCTGTAGAATTGATCTGCAGATTTTCCAAAACGTAATGTGGGTTCTAGAATGTAACCCTCATTTTTCTCTCCTCGATGACCCCAATGTTCGCTCTTTTCGATGATCCAGTAATATAAGTGCAGACCACCTCTTCATAGACTTTATATTTTTAATGTCTCTGAAGCAACTGATAATTTAACTAACTCTTCACTCTGTTGAGTTTGTGGTGCCTATTATTCCGTAGTTCTCTTTTATGGCAAAACCCATGTAGAATTATATGCGGGAGGGTTTCTGTCTCATTGTATACTCTGCAATGGGTTACTTGGCTTCTGCCAGGCATATTTCGTTGCAAATTCATTTTTAAGGCATTGGTACATCGAGAGGTAGATATCGATAGCTCTTTCTTACTATATATCCGGAATTAGATTTTGACCATATAAAAAATAATATAACGCATTGTCCCTTTTGTGGAATTTGTTTCCAGAGATAATATTATTGATCGCGTAAAGTTTTCCTTAACTAAACCAGACTTGGAAAAATTGACAGCTGCAAAACAATATCAAACATCCCATTGATAACCTTATGGTACTAAGTATAAAAAACTGGTTTTATATTTCACAGCAAAGACGTCATGTAAAGTAAAATAACTTTGAATGCAAGTAGAATGTGTTTCTAGGCCATATTCGAGGGGGACATAGGCTACAGTTTTGAGTCCTGAAAAATTGAAGTTAATTTGTTAATTTATTACTCAGAAACTAATAACTCTGTAACCTTGAAATTTTATAGGCTACGATATTTCTGTAAGTATAGGCCTATAAGTATTATTTTAAGATTTTTATATATTTTTTTTTATTTTAGTAGGTTATTTTACGACGCTTTATAAACATCTCAGGTTATTTAGCGTCTAAATGAAATGAAGGTGATAATGCCGGTGAAATGAGTCCGGGGTCCAGTATCGAAAGTTGCCCAGCATTTGCTCATATTGGGTTGAGGGAATACCCCGGAAAAAAACTCAACCAGGTAACTTGTCCCAACCGGGAATCGAACCCGGGCCACCTGGTTTCGCAGCCAGACGCGCTAACCGTTACTCCACAGGTGTGGACTTCAGGTTTGTATAACTATTATTGTTACAGGTAATTAGTAATTCAAAATGTCAGTTGCAATTTTGTGCATTGAAATGCCTTTTCCATAATTTCTACAAATACAAATATTTCTGAGTGATTATTATTTTATTTATTACTGAATATCATATGAACAATTTCATCTACAATCTTTGAAATATCTTCCGTAGGAATATTTTTATTTTAATTTATATTACTAAAGTCCAATTTTCTTCTAATTTTATTGTGTCGAAATGAAAAAAAAAACACACGCGTTAAACAACAGTTCTAGGTAGGTTTGTTCACGAGTATGAACTGCAGTTGCACACAAAATTTCACTGCAATACCTTAAAAACTGTTATTGTTACCAGGGAAATCATTAAAATAAATAGACATTTCGGGTGCCATTACTCATAATGGTAATAATTTCACTGAATCTGAAAATAGTAGGCCTATACAGCTACATAAATAATGTAGTAGGTAGGTTAGATCACGATGGCTATGGGCGGGTTAGGACAACCCTTTGCACGTCGGCCATGCTGAAGTCTATTGTGCACCCCGAAGTGTATGGGATGAATGATAATGAGGGTGTACCAGCCCACCGACCGCATGTGACCCCACATCCGCTCAGCCAATAGGGGCCTCCTACCCTCCACCACTCTAAGCTCACACCGCCAAGGTGACCAAGCAGCACAGGATCCATTCCAACGGCCCTTCCAAAGTGTCGAAGCGCCCTTGGAAGTACTCTTAAGGAATGAATCCTGGCAGAGATATTGCGGAAGGCTAGGAACTGAGGAACGGTTGTAGAGAGGACGCCCCCTCCCGTAAGAGGATGAAGACATGCGTCTTAATCTGAATATGGCTATTGAATGAGATGAGAAAGATGAATGATATGATATGAAAATCTAAATTCTTTTTGTACACGGGAGGGAACGGGAAAATGGACCGTGGCAATGAAAATTCCAACCTGGTATTTGAGTAAGTAACTGTGGAAAACACGGAAAAACCATAGTCAGGTTAGTCGATCCGGGAATCGAACCACGGACTTCCCGAATGCGAGTCCCATGCGATACACATGAGCCAACTCGCCCGGTAATATTGTAATATATTGCAAATCTTAGATTTCAAGGTTAGAGAGATATTCCTTGCTGACAAAAAAATGGAATTTCACAAATTTTTCAGTTCTCAAAGGTGTAAGTCCCTCCTCAAAAGCTGAAACCAAAATATAATATCGCTATTAAATTATCAAGGATGATTAATTCAATACACTATAAACATTTAATGAATAGAATACGTTTATTAGCCTAAATTATGCAAAGCATAATGGGAGTTTCACAACATTAAAGTAAGCCTATGATGTTTGAGTCTGAGACAGTGAAAAGCTTGGGAAACTCTGGGTAGTAGAAAGTAAGGAAATAAAAATGATTGTATGTCAGCAGTGGGAGTGAATAGAATAAACGAATGAAGTGAAAAAAGTGTAAAAGACGGACATGGAACCAGTTTCGGAACAATATGAGCTTTGTAATATCCTTCTATCCAAAGTAACTACCGCCCCTGGTGAAATCAAATACATGTGCCACAGTTAATCGTGATTGGTTGTCGGCCGAAGCTCAACTGATGATTGTAAAGATGCGTGAAAGTAAATAGTTCCATTAATATTAGGTTAATCCTGTCAGATCCAAATCGTAGTAAAATAATAAACACGATAAAACATCTATATGCACTGTGGTGTATCCTCCATGAAAGCAAGGCATTATTTTTAGCTGATCAAACCGAAACTCTTCCATGGGGGCGTGAGTGAGAGTGCAAGGTTAGCGAGAGAGAGGGAGGGTCATCCCGCATCTGTCGATAAACCAACATCACGTGAAATCAGGGCAGCCACACTTACAGTATTTTAGCTATTACAATACGTACACCATGACTCGCCTTTTACAATGAGCCGCAGAAAATCATATCCTAACTGCGGGAAAAAGGACTTCTATAACGTGCAATAATATGACTGGTGTATCCGAATTCTTACATTACTTACGTAAATTATTTTCTTCAGGCTGGTAAGTTAATTCATTGTCACTTGTTGGCAACTCTGCGTGAAACCATTTTACGATATGGCTGATTTGTTGATATGTTTTTGGTAATTTCTTTAGATTTTCAGGCCACTTGGGGATTTTGAGATAAACTTGATGTCAGTGTTATGTATTATGTTGGTTTGCTAGTAATTTAAGACAGACAAAAGAAGATTGTCCGATATCGTCGCCAGGTAACTGAAACAGCTAGTTTATTAGGGAAGTAACTAAGGAATAAATTGACCAATCAAAAGGAAGTAACACTATTGTTGATGTTGAGTGCGTTAGTGGTTTTGAATGAACAACGGAAAAAGTCCAAATTACGCCTTTCATGAATAAGCCGCCTTTGCCTTCTCCCACATTTAAAATCACGTCTTATATTTGTTTCACTTTATCACCATTACCAGAAGACCGACTTCATCTTAATGTATAGAGCTTATTAGTACTTTCTGTGTTTCGTTTTACCTCCGCCTATTGTAGTCTACTGGCTGACAATCAAATGCAGAAACAGGGAAGATATGGACCTATATCTGGACCAACACTACATTACATAGGCCTAACTCACACTGCAGGCCTCCCTGTCTGGCAGCATGGTGCAGACTACCGTAAAGACCTCACAGGATAAGTACAAGAGGGACAAATAGTACGGTAGGATGTAGATAAACCTCCGCCCAAGCTGAGAATCGAATCTCAGACGCTTGATTGGGAAGTGTACGCGCTCTCCACAGAACCATAGCGAAGTACATAATTGGTATATTATTAATTATTTTTTTCTTCTAATAACCCTATCATACTATGCAGCTATAAAGTTCTTGCGTTTATGGGTTCATTCCAAAACACACAACTTAGATTTTGCGGAAGAAAATTTCTTACTGAAAACTAACCAAGTATTGTTCAGAATAAATATTACTCTTCCCACGGCTCTTCCTAAGTTTTTGAAGTAGAATTATTAGGCTATAGTCCATCACATCACATAAAAATCTCTCACCCCTTTCCTCCTTGAATGCCCCTAATTCTCTTTCTTTTCCGTAGACTCCTCAAGCTCTTCTTGTCTTCTCCTTGTTCTAACATTCCCCTCGTTCTTCTTATATTTCCTTTGTTTCGACCTGTATTCCTCTTCTTCTCCTTATATTCCTCACGTCTATCCTTACGCTCCCATCCTCTTCTTACCTTACCCTTGTTCTCCTTGTTTATCCTTATATTACCCTGTTGTATTTCATCCCCCTTGTTCTTCTTATTCTTCCGTTTTTCTCCTTATATTCCCCTTATACTCCTTCATTTCCCTCGTACGCCTTGCATTTCCCTTGTACTCTTTACATTTCCCCTTATTCTCTTTGCTCTCCTTACATTCCCCTTGTTCTCCCTGCATTCTCGTTGTCCTTACATTTTCATTGTCCACCTTACATTCTCCTTGTTCTGCTTGTATTCCGCTTGTTCTGCTTGCATTCTCCTAGTATGCCTTGCATTTCTTGCATTCTCCTTGTACTCCTTGCATTTCACTTGCTCTCCTTGCATTCCCCTTGCATCCTTGTATTTCTCTGGTTACACTTCTGTTCTCGTTCCCCTTGTTTCCCCTCATTATCCTTGTATTTACCTCGTTCTCCATGTGTTCCCCTCGTCCTCTTTGTATTCTCCTCGTTCTCTTTTACCTCATTGTCTCATTTTCTTTCGCTTGTTCCCATTGTCTTTCATTGTGTTTCATTTGTTCTCGTTTTATTCCTCTCGGTCATCTTGTATTTTCCTAGTTCTTCTTGTATTGCCCTCGTTCGCTTTCTGCTCTTATTCTTTTTATATTCCCCTCGTTCCTCTTGTATTTCCCTCGTTATAGGCCTACTTGTGCTCTCTCTCTCTCCTTCTATTCCCCTCACGCTTCTCGGTTCCCCTTGTAGCCTATTCCCCTCGTTCTTCGTATATTCCCCTTGTATTGTTCTCTTTGTCTTCTTCTTCTTGCCATTCACTTGTTCTCCTTGTATTTCCCTTGATCGTACCTATTCACACGTAGATCTACGTGTAAAGATTTCCAGCATAGTAAAGCTTATGCACCTATCGATTTTTTCTCTCTTTCTTAGTTTCTTTGTTTTTGCCGTGTCGTCCTAGATTTAGAAATATTATTTTAATTTATTTATATAAGTAAGTGTTTCTTGTAGACTATAGGCCTACGCCTACTTAAAATAACAGAAAGAGAGACAGTGTGCTGCCTAGATTGAGTAAAGTTTCTTTATGAATGGAATAGGCTGTTCTTACCTTAATGTCGGTATTTGATACCGGATAATAATTCAATTGAACGGAGTTTCGCAATAATAGACCAACCGACAAAATGAAAAAAGGAGAGATATTTTTGCATAAATCTGTTGATGGCAGGCTAATTTAACTCTGAAAAAATCAAGAATGAGATATCTAAATTTTGCTGCTATTTACAAACAAAAATTCATTTATTGCATAAAATTCATTAATTTATTTGAAATATTAATTCAACTGCTGGTCTCTTATTAAAAATCGGTTAGCATTTTTTGGTATTATTTGTGTTATTTTTCGTAACAGTAGCCTATGAATGTTATAATACTTATAGAATAAAATGTTTTATAAAAAAACAGATTTATTTCATGGTCAATATCTCGAAACAGGTTTTTGGCGCTTGGTCTCTTATTGCGTAATTCCGTCCAATTGTACGTAGGTATCACACTCTAAAAACATCTTTTAACATACGAGCGATTCCACTCTGAGATTACAGTAATCCATTTTCATGAACATTAAATAAGTGACTCCCAAACGGGTGATTAATTTATTCGTCTTTGAACCACGGACCTGAGCCATGAACTATCGCCGGAGGCATGCGCGTTCATAACTTGCGCATCCATGATTCGATGTGACGAATCTTGGCTGTCGCTGCACTGGTGGGCGTGGACAGGAAAATAATGCAATTTGCTGGCCTTCCCCGTAGTCACTTTACGAATGCTCCAACTTGATTGCGTTCAGACTGTCTGCTGCAAGACATTTTTTTATTTCAACGAAATTGTTGGATTACAGAAAGCATTCTGAATCGATGGGATAAAAATAACAATGACTGAGATCTATTAAATTAATGGGGGACAAACCGGGGTACTAAAAAAAGTTGCCCTACAGCTCTTTTGCTGCTATGAATTAAAAGACTTTTCCGGAAATCGTTATCATAATCGCCATCTTCATATGCAATTCGATTTACGTTTTAAAATTCAGGAAGGGCGCGGGGTGATCTCTGATGTGGTCAGTTCTAATCCTCCGTTGCACTACGGCCCTGGGGTTTACTCAGCCTCTGAAAGAAATAGGCCTACAGTAAGTAGCCTACTAGACACATTTCCTTCGGGTAAAGGCGGCGGGCACGTGGGACTAACATCCCTACTGGCATCTAATGCTGATTTTCTGTACAGGTGGGAGCCCTAACTTTCCGCCACCCCTTGGGGCTCCATGGCCTGTAATGAGGATGACTTTACCTTTATTTTTGAAAAAGAACTTTATAAATTCAACAAATCAAATGTTTCTTGAAAAGTTGTACACGATAGAGCTGTGCGTTTTCCCTTTCAAGCCTGCCTGCCCCGTGTCATTCAGAATACGTCTGATAATCCGCTCTTGACCATGTAAACAACAGGCCGAGCGCAAGCTTTCCTGGCAGTACCCGCTCCTTCTCATATACCAAGCATAGTATGACCCAAGCGAGCCCAATGGGTTGTTACGAAGCCTGTGTGTAGTTTAACTGTACGCTATGGATTCTCAGCAAGTGCAAGACAAGTTAAGGTGCGGAGACTATGTTTTGGTTAATGGTATAAGAATGGATCTGAAGCCTGGAAAAAATTATCTTGTATAAATGAAAAAGAAACACTAAAACCAGAGGGTGCTGCGAAATGCAATACGTATGGAAAGATTTTAAAAGTGAAAACAGGTACCTCAGGCATGCTGCGTCATATATTATGCAAAGTGGAAAGAAATGTTCAAGATTTGTCAAATATTTTGAAAACTGATAAAGATTTTTTAGTGGAAAGGTGTGTGGAAATGTGCACGAAAGACTTGAGACTATTTTCTACCGTGGAAGGGGAAGGATTCTTAAAGTTAGGACAGGCACTATTGGATAGGCCTATATATTTTTTCTCCTTAAAAACAGCATTTATTTAGACCTATTTCAATAATTGAAGTTTTACGAGAAATAAACTTTGAAATTAACAATAAAATAAAACGTTAATAGTTATCTTAGACACAACTTTTATATTTATTGAATCCAGTCTGACTGTGAAAGCTAACTACACGTAAAACAAAACAGAAGAGGCACGATAAGAGCCTGGCATCCTAGGAGCAAGCTCACGTGGAACCCGACTCACACACAACGCAACACACAAACGTGCTTCTACTGTTGGATTAAATACGCTCTTGCCTGTTCACCAGTCCAAGCAGTTCAGGCAGGCTGAATGTTGCTGTATGCACAGCTCTAGTAGGCCTACACGAATGGATCAGAAACAGTTTGATACATCACGAAAGGTAAGGGGGGGGGGGAATAGAATTAAGTTCAGTTCTGAAGATGACTGCCAAGCCAAAACTAGTGAACTAGATATCTATAACTTACTTATATTTAACACGTGCAAGTTATACAGAGTGTAACAGAATAACTATTTCGGGAAAATCGCAATAAGCAGAACGTAGAAGCTCCGCCCACCACCCCTTCCACTTTTCTCCTACTAGCTCACCAGAGACACTACGTGATAGGTGAGTGTTGTGTCGATAACTTCCCTTACTGGCGTTCTCTTTATTGCGATTTATCCACTATTTATAATTTTACGATGTGATAGAGGACATGAAAATAAACATTTTTCTTAATAAATTAGTTTTGAAATACTTCGTATAAAAGACAGAGCTCATCACTCACATTATGGTTGCATTTATGTTTCAGCTGTTTCTGTTACCAGAAATAATAATTAAAGCTAGTTAAGTCCAAGTCACAAAATAACGTCTGTAAGTGATACGAATCCTAAACTGTGGATAATCTCCGGGATCTATGGAAGTTTTCTGTAAATATTTGGGTTGCATTTGTTGATAACTATCTAGTGGGGCCATATATTACGCCTGCGCGATTGAATGAACATGTTTATGGCATTTTTCTTGCGAAAATGGTCCGGAGCTACTTGAAGATGTCCCGATTAATATTCGGAGAAATATCGTAAAAATCCAACATGAGGTGGTAGTATGGTCTATACTGAGTAAGTTCATATAAGCATGTCTCCAGTGTGGAGATATAATTGTTTGAATGTTAAGCATAACAAGCTTTATAAATGGCAAAGGGAAAGACAACTGACGTAAAGATTACATTTACTGTTTATTTATATGGTATCAATTCATTCCCGTATGTTATTCAGAGTGCCCACGCATCAAGGCTGACTACAATAGTGTAAGTTATATTACGATACAAGGTTGGGAAGTGCTTTTTACAAAATCGAGGAAGAGTTTGAAAAACGAGCAGAGCGATGTGCAGGCCTATTGTACAATATTTTTTGCACGATAGCCTATTTTGAAAATAATATTTTTAAAAATATTAATATAGGGATAGGCCTGCAGTATCTACGTACGTTAGACTATGAACAGCTGACTGATTCTCAGCAAGAAGTTTGTCATAGGTGACGGTAGATGGCAAGAATAGTTTTAATTACAACTCTAGAGTAGTTATTGGGCCACCCCCGTAGCTCAGTTGGCTAAGGCGCTTGCCTGCCGATCCAGAGTTGCGTTCGGGCGCGGGTTCGATTCCCGCTTGGGTTGATTACCTGATTGGGTTTTTTCCGAGGTTTTCCCCATCGTAATGCAAATGTCAGGTAATCTATGGCAAATCCTCGGCCTCATCTCACCAAATATCATCTCGCTATCACCAATCCCATCGACTCTAAATAGCCTCGTAGTTGATACAGCGTCGTTAAATAACCAAGTAAAATAAAAAAAAATAAAATAGAGTAGTTATTGGTAATATTTCAACATACTTACCTAGAGTGGCAACTCAGAATAAAATTCTGTAAAATCAACTTAGGCTATAATAGTAGCGGCAGCTTGCTGTAACGACGAAAAAACACACTATCGTGCAAAAACAGCTCTCTGTCTACAGCCATTATGACAGTGTCGCTCTCAGATGATTTCAGAAGAGCGACACGGATTATTATTTTGTATGTAGTCAATTGTATGTAGTCATTTGATGTTCCTTCGCACCATTTGTAAGGTTTGTTATACGTAACATTCAAACAGACATATCTCCACACCCATTAAAATTGGACACATGTTTAGGCCTAGCCTACAGTATATGAACATTCTTTACTCACAACAACCTATAGGACTACTATCATACTCTAAAATACTTACTGTTCCTCCTAAGTCACTCTGTAGGTTGAATATTAGCAGCTAAGTATTTGGGAATGGCATTAAGTTATTTACAGGGACCACCACCACCACCACCACCACCACCACCACCACCACCACCACCACCACCACCACCACCACCACCACCACCACCACCACCACCACCACCACCACCACCAAATCTTTTCCAATCCTACAACGTAAACAGACAATTTTACAAACTTATTTACACACGCTTTAAGATCAAGGTTATATCGCGTTTATAGAATCTTTGCTTATATCAGTAGGCCGTGGACTATTTTATAGGCCTAGAATGCTTCTATTGTTTTAGGTTATATTATATGGCTTGTATTGATTATAACTAGACATTGGATTTTTAGGCACTAAAAATTGCAGTTTTAGGCGCCTAAAATAAGCTCAAAATTTGTAAAATTAGGCTCTATTTTAATGAAAATAGGCATTTTAGGCACATCAAGGTATCATACTTATTTCTTTCACTGAAATTTTTAGTTATACACTAAAATACGCACAAAAAAGTATGTTTAAACATTAAAAAAGAATACTATATTATATTTATAAACAGAGCTGCACAAATTTAATATATTGAAACTAATGAAATAATGAATATTGATATCAAGATTACTCATTTTAAGTTATTGAAATTCAGTTCCATGCTCAGACTTTATTATAATTATCTGCACAGTACACCACCAGAATTTTTTCTAAATTCTCCACAGTTAACATTTGCCTTTTGTCACTGAGAATCATTTTGAAAGCAGAAAAACTTATTTCAACCGAAACTGATGTGAGAGGCGCAAATTTTAAATTAGGTACAATAGAAACATCAATACTTACTGGAACATTTACACTTTCCCCCGATATCACTCTTGATACTTTTTCCAACAATGAAAATCCTACATTCTTATTTAACATGTTGTCCCACTTATTTTTAACTTTTTTCCCAGATTCTCCCAAAGCAGAATGTATGTTCACTTGAGCTTCCTTTACTATTGCTATTTGGCTACAAAGAGATTGTTTTTCACGTTCTAATTGTTCAATGTTTGCAGGTATGAAAGAAAAGTTTGATGTTGTGTAGGCAATATCGTTTTTCACTCGTGAGTCATTCAGACAATCTTTCACTGCTTTCACACACGCTGCACTATCAGTTTCAGGTAATTTATCAATAACTGACCACTTCTTTAAAATACTTAGAATAATACACCACTGACTGAATCCAGGTTCCCCATCGTGTAACAACCGGCTAAGGTGGGAGTGGGATATCTGGAAAGTTCTCTCTGAATATTGAAATCCTGGATGGGGCTTTACAAAAACATTTTTTTGTGTTAGAAATAAGCGAACTGACAAGAGGAAATTCATTCCGGATTGTTTCAGAAACCCTGTGAAGGCCATGTGCTAGACAGGTTACATGCGTGAGGTTAGGATAAAATGTTTTAAGAAGTGGAGCTGCAGCAACCATGTATGAGGCAGCATCAGTACAAAACAACAGAACTTTAGAATCGTCTATATTACCTGAGTATAAAGACTGTAGGCCTTTATTTACAAAATAAGCAATGGCTTGGCTATTCACTTTCGAAAGTTCCTTAACACATACGAGGTGTGGAATCGAAGGTCCAACAGGACTAAGTTTTCCTACTACCATATTTGCTATATATCTATTCATAGGATCTGAGGTTTCATCCACAGAGTCCCATATGTAAGAATCACCTATATCCTCCCGAATGGAAGCTAAAGTTTCATTGTATATTCTGTCTTAGTAATTTTTTCTTAGGGTCGACTCAGATGGGATATTTTGTTTGCAGTATTTTTGTAAAAACTGTCTTAAAACCGGATTTTCAATTGCATTCCAGGGAATGTTAGCAGCAACAAACGCTCTGGTTAAATCAGCATAGAAATTGCTGCTGAGATTGGATGAAGTAGGCTGTGTTAGTAAAGTTTGTTGCAGTTGATTTTTCTGCTGAGCTTTAGCCTTATGAGCCGCTCCTTGCACATGCTGCTTTAGGTGGCACTTCTTTTCTTGCGAAATCTAAAAATGTAAAGTAAACTGAATTAAAATAAAATCCGAATTGTTGTATTGCTGTATTTCTATCACAAAGTTAGTGGGTTCGAACAATCAAAATTTTAATGATCTGCAAATACTTTAACTATCGGAATTTAAAAGGTTAGAGTGTAGTGGTCTTAAAAAGAATGATACCTCAGGATAGCTCAGTCAATGTATAAATATTATAGGCCTACTCATTAAAATTAATAGAATTTATATATTTCAACTATTGTTACATACCTGTTTGCTACAAATCTTGCAGAATATTATTCTTCCATCATAAGTGAATTCTGAATATTCTGTTAGCCATTGCCGGATCAATGTAGATTTTGCACTTATATTTTTCGGCATTATCGCGTTAAACTTCACAGGAAAACGTCCTACCACTCAAAACTTCTCAACACAAATAAGGTGAGGGAAAGAGCAACTGTTAACGAGCATTCAAATGAACCGTTGTTATTGAGATTCAATTGGACAAAAATACAAAGTTCCACTTATTGTTGCATTTCCTGGTAGTGTTAACACTAGGAGGGCCATTCTTTTAAATATTTTGTAACGGTTTACCCTACTAATTCGCAGTTTTACGACTTTTCATAAATATTTCAAAAACACTCTTTCTCCAAAAATTGTGATTTTATGACACTCTGAAGGGCAGTACAGCTAATCGGTTTTTATAGTATAGTATATCTCTGAATCGGTAGCAGCACATGTTGTGATTGTTGCCTGCTTCAAAACTAAGGTTGGTTCTTTGTCGGCATTTATGCCTCCAAACATGTTAAATTCGGTGAAATCTATTGCGAGTGTCGTGAGATTCAAAACATTTTGTTTCCTTTATCAATGGTTTCATGGCCGGTGTGAAGCAAACTTTCCACTTTTTAAATGCCTTAAATTTCGCAGTGAATGCATGAATAAATTATAAAAAGTAAGAGTAAAATGCGAAACTTTACAGTGAGTTAGGCATTTTTAGGCGAATATTAACAAATTAGGCTCTAATAACCGTTTTAGGGCATTTTAGGACACTATAAAACTCTTTGAATACCTTTCAATTTCCATGAAACACAAATATTAATAATTATTTTTACTTTCCTCCTAAAGAAACAAAATAGGCATTTGCCCTAGAATCCGATGTCTGATTGTAACTAGCTTCAATTTTTAATTATTATGATAATCGTGATTAAGTCGGTGATGAATCATGATATATAAATTTCCAATCCTGCATTTGCATTTGTAATTGAAGGAAACCATATGAAAAATATCGATCAGATTTGCCGGCAACGGAATTTGAACCAGGGACACCCCGAATGCTAATCTATTGCGTTATCACTGAGCCACCTTGCTCGGTTCATCTTGAATTACTTGTGCGTAAAATGGAATGTCACTTCAATCGGATAGTCAATAAATTATTATGAGTCACATGTGAAACCTATCCTGGGTTTTCCATAAGTTACCTCTTTGTGGGGTTTTCGTTAATTAAAATTTGGTCTTCTTAGGTTCCACATTACGAGGTCACATTCAAGAGTCGTGGAGTCAACAGGGACCTTTAAAATGCTAAAATAGAGGTGTGCAAATAATTTTAAGCAAACGAGTGAAGGAAGAGAGATGGAATTATTTCAATGCCGAGATGAAGTGTAGCAGTGCCCCAGGTTCCTTAGCACAGTATTATTGAATTCGGCAGTCATACTGTGGGCTAGCTTTCAAGATGTGTTCTTCTTCGAGGCCTGAAGCTCCGAAAGTTGTGACTAAGCCTTTTGAATCAGTCTGTGTAAGCTTATAGTTTCTAGTCTAACCTATTATGTTACTTTCACATCTTTAATAGATACAGTATAACAAATTATTGAGCTCTGTGGACGGCGATGACGTATAGACTGCAGTTGGCTGTTGTGTAACCTCACATTTCCTGCCACACAAAACCAACCACAATACCACCTTCTGCTCCAGAGTACGTAATCCTATCAAATTTTCATCTTCGCGCCCAGAGACGGTATTCAGAACAAAAAAAGTTAGCACTACTAATTTGTTGTCAAATTTCACTTTCAATTTCGAGAGAAAAAAAAAGATCACTGTTTTCATAATATTTTCTTTGATAGGGATCCGACAGTTGGTTCTGACAAATTTCTGCACGCTCTTTTAATGTGACCATTCTTTTATTCATTCATTCATAGTTCTCAGTCCAAGGGCAGGTCTTTCACTGCAAACGCAGCATTCTCCAATATTTCCTACTTTCTGGCTTCCTCTTTGTCTCCGCATATGATCCATAGGCTATAGGCTATCTTAATGCCGTCTATCATCTGATATCTTTTTTCTGCTCCAAACTCATCCCCCGTTCATGATTCCTTCCAGTGCATCCTTCAGTAGACAGTTTCTTCTTAGCCAGTGAAGGTTTAGAAATGTCAAAATAACACAGGATAGGCACATGGTATGAACAATGCAATTTATTGCCATGTCATTCGAAAATGACACATTTCAAGTGATCTTTTTATTTTATATCTTTCTAAAAGGATCAATTTGTAATAATAGCTAATAGTCAAACTTAACAATAGTAACAATAAACCTCTGATTGAGGTTCTGGCTGATATGTAGCCTGTATCCATTATCAGACAGTACCTACGCCACATTCACTTGACGATATGTGCCAGAGAAAGAACAAATTGTTTGTATACATCTGAAGCCTCATATGTATCTATTATTATTAATAATAATAATAATAATAATAATAATAATAATAATAATAATAATAATAATAAATTGTATTTTACCTGGCGGAGTTAAGACCTTGAGGCCTTCCCTTCCATTCAACCAGGTCAGCGATATATAGGGCCTACAATGGAGGGGGAAAGGAACTTATCAACCAACCCCATTATCTCCTGGCTTAGTTGCCTCATGAGTGATGCCTTATTGGCGTTACTTGTGAGGTTTAAACCTGTCTTCGGACAGTTGACTAAACAACATCAATAATAATAATAATAATAATAATAATAATAATAATAATAATAATAATAATATCACCACGGCATGGCGCGTCCTCAGGTTGCGGATCGAGGAGACGGCCTCCAGATATGGAGGGTAGCTGTGAATATATTGAATAAGCAGTCGCAGACAGCCGATGAGGAGTGGTCCTCCAGCTTGGGGATTGGGCGAAGGGCTAACAACCCATCACCTTAAAAAACAGCTTGTTAGGAATCCTTCAAATAAGCCTCGGACATGTAGCACTATGGGCGAATCCATAAATGCATATAGAGTGTTAGTTGGGAGACCGGAGGGAAAAAGATCTTTGGGGAGGCCGAGACGTAGATGGGAAGATAATATTAAAATGGATTTGAGGGAGGTTGGATATGATGATAGAGAATGGATTAATCTTGCTCAGGATAGGGACCAAAGGCGGGCTTATGTGAGGGCGGCAATGAACCTGCGGGTATCTTAAAAGCCAGTAAGTAAGTAAGTAAGTAAGTAATAATAATAATAATAATAATAATAATAATATTAATAATAATAATAATAATAATAATAATAATAATAATAATAATAATAATAATAATAATAACAATGCGTTCAATAAGCTTATAATTTGAAAACTCTGCATGACATAACAAGGAAAGTTTTGTCAGGATATCCTTATTCCCTTAGGACTTAAATCAGATCCCTTGAAAAGAAATGGGGGAAAAAAAGATAGAATGAAATTTCAGAAAGGAAGCGGTAAAGGCTGTATTTTGTGCCACCGTAACATACAGTAGTCTTTGCTTCCTGACATTAGGAGGAAAACCACATCTCGGACACAGGATGAACGGTGAACGATTTAGCTTACAGGATGTGATCTAGAAAATCACCAAATATGGAAGAGACACGCTTAGCCTACACAATCCTAACCACAAGGTATTTCTGTCTGTAGCAGGAACAACTGTTTATAGTTTGAACCTGCTTGGAACGTGTTTCATTTCTCTGAACCTTATCAATGCAGGAAACCACACACCTCAATGCACCAGGATATTAATTATAATACATATAATATAGGCCTATGCATAAGCTGAAACTTATCTTCATAATATGCATTTTTATCTTACTTCCATCTCTCTAATCAGGTAAAACCCACGCATTCTTCCTCTGAATGAATGATAGCCCAAGTCGATTTTCTCTGTTCCTTAAAACTGTGACAACACGGAGTTGATCATTACCTTCGCCTAGGGATCCAAAGTAAAGTAAAACCCATAAAAACATAATTCGTTTAATAATTCATTTTTACACATGTTTCACATCAATAATTTGTGTGCCAGCACGCAGCCTTCCAGGATACGAGCGTAATATTGTGATAAATAGATTTGTACCCCATTCCATGGTGTTTAGACCTGCTGTGAGATATACCATCAGTGTATTCCGAGAATAACTATATGTCTTCGTTCTTGCATCAGCAGAACCTCTACTGCGTCCTTCAATATTGTCCAGAATTGCCCTGCCACGTTAAATACTGGTAACGCACCAGGCCATTTGCGTTTCAGAAGAAGTAAATACCGCTCTAGTGTTGCGTTTGTCTCAAAGCATGGTGTTTTTGTTGTTCAGGAAATAAACCTGAAGATCAAGGCTGTTAACTAACAGGATTGCTATTTACGTCGAACCCTAGAGTCCCTAGACAAAGAATATGATTATGACCAAACGTCTAGAACAGTCATTTTCAACCGATGTGCTGCGCCACAGTAGTGTGCCGCGAGAAAAATTAAAAACAATAAAGGTTGTCACAGCAAAAATTGGGAAAATAAAAGTGAAAAGAGTAATAGAAAAAAAAGTGGGCCCACAGGAGTCAACTTTCAGCGAACACAGTATAGGGTCTATAGATGTGCGAGCAGCAGAGAAGGGAATGATTGAATCGCAACCAGGGTTTCCAGATCAGTAAAGTTAGCATATCGTACCAACCTTGCATTCAATTTGAATTTAAGGGATGGGGTACTACGACCCTTCACTGAGACCTTATTAGATATATTGCGCTGACCCTCAAGCTAGGCACATGCCCAACCCACTCCGGTTGACCACACTAACGTTCGCTGCGTGCCTAGGTTTCGAGCAGGCAACTCCACTCGTTCTTAGGCCAACCGCCTCTGTGCATCGCCAGCCGGCGTTAGGGAATGCTATGAAATTACGACGAAATTGAGAAATGTTGATGGAATGGTGTAGATGCCTATCTATGGGAAATGAGAGAACCCCGATAAAAATTCCAACTGCGACCTTGTCCACCACAAGTGTCATTATGGATTTTTCCTGTCCGAGACTCGAACCCTGCGTGTCTAGAACACATATTCTCAAAGTGCCAGACCACGTTTTAAAAATATGTAGAGTGGATGCTTCGGTTATAAAACTGTTTAATCTGCTGATTTTGTAATTGAAAGGAAAGCAAGACCGGTCAACATTCTTTCATCATGTGGTCCGCAACGCTGCAGTTGTAGCCTAAGTCAAGGTTATTCCACAGTCTAGTCGCGAAGCTCAATACGTAGTAAATATGCAAACGTTAGATAGTTGCTCACCACTAGGATCGCTAATATCGCCTCATTACAGGCAATGCAAAATAGTACCGTCACAGTCTATTGTTTCTAGCACCCTCAAAACTCAAGCTTCGTGACTGTATATAGTAGACTGTGGTTATTCCGCGTTCGAAAAATTACTTAACTATCTCTGAAAAGATTTAAATCTATGCAGGCGCGGCCAGTTCTGCATCCAGTAATTTCTTTATTATATTATATTCCTTCACGTATGACTTCGGTTCAAGAATAGCCTTATAATAAAATTATGCCATCAATGTGTCAATAAGAATGGCACACATACGTAAATAAATAACCATTATTGCTTATGAAATAAGCGGGACAGAAGCATCTGTTTATTGCTGACCCACATCAAAGTGCAATACAAAAAGATAGGGTCCACCGCTGAGGAGTAACGGTTATCCTGCCTGACGGTGAAACGAGCGTTCCCGGGTTCAAATCCTGGTTGGGACAAGTTACCTGGTTGAGGTTTTCCAGGAGTTTTCCCTCAACCCATTAAGAGCAAATGCTGGGTAACTTTCGGAGTTGGACCCCGGACTCATTTCGCTGGCATTATCACCTTCATTTCACTCAGACGCTAGATAACCACAGCAGTTGATAGTGTCGTAAAATAACTAATTAAAAAAAACAAATAGATAGACCTATTTCTACCATACCACTAAGTAGGCCTACGTATTAGTCTACATATGTAACATGTAATCCACTCATTCCCTATATTCATGTCCTTTTTCATTTATTCTTTCATATCTACACTCTTATCCATCCATCCTTTTATATCCATATTCATCAAAACCCATACACATTCTCATCCTTGTATATCGAGCCATCAAAACCCATATCCATCCGTATCGATCTATCCATGTCTATATATTTTGTCCACATCCATATCCATCTACATATTTACCTATTCATATGAATATCCATATCCATTCGTATCCATTTTCGTACATCTATATCATATTATATTATCTATAACTTACATTCATATCCATTTGTCCATTTATAGGCCTATCCATATTCATCCATAATATTATTCGTTCACCCAAATATATCTAGGCCTATCTATTTACATCAATATCAATAATATATACACATGCACCTATATTCATATGAATATCCATCCATCCATATTTATAGCCATGTCTAAATCCATATTCATCCATCCATGCATATCCATATTCATCTGTCCGTCCATCCATATCCATTAATCAATCACATCCAAATTCAATAATTCATCCTACCATATCTATATTCGTTTATCCATATCCATAGATCGACATTCATATCCATATTCAATCACCCATTCAATTTATGTCCATTTATTTGTATCCATATCCATCCATTCATATTCTTCCATCCCATAATACGAGTATTCATATCCATACTTTCATTCATATTCATCATATCCATATAAATTAATTTATATGCAAGCATCCATTCACATCAATATCAATTCATAAATATCAATCCACTCACATCGATGTTCATCTCCAGACCTATTCATCCATATCCATACCCATCCATTCAAATCTATATCCATCCATATTCATATTCAACTATTCATATCTATATCCATTTAATTACATCTATAGTCTATTCCCCCATTCATGTCCTCTTCATATCAATATCCATATATTCATCCATATTCATGCATACTACATTGATTCATATGAATCCATTCATTTCCATCAATATCCGTCCACCCATCCATGCATATACACATATCGATGTTCGTCTCCATATCTATCCAGCCATATCCACATCCATTCATATCTATATTTCTCCATATCCATATTCATCTATCCATATCTAAACCCATTTATCTGTATCCATATTCTTCCATTCATATCTATCCATCCCTTCATATCAATATCCATAACCCTATATTCATTCATACATTCATTCATGTGCATCCATCCATTCATATCAATATCAATCAATACATATCCACCCATCTATCCATCCATCCATTCACATTGATGCTTATAGGCTGTCTATCACCCATCCACTCACCCACCTATCTACCTAACTATCCCATACCTATAGACTTACTTATGCAATAGACATACACTTGTACAGAGTGATATAATTTAGCCTAAACACATGGTGCAGACAACGAAAGTGACTTTTTGTAACGTATCCAAAAGAGAAGCTGTCCCGTTTCCCTATCTTCCCTGATGACGGTATAATATGCAGCTCCGAAATATTTCATGTCTCTATAGACCTATCTGGTATAGGCCTAATGCAAATACCAAAACATCTCGCACTATAGGGTACTCTACAGGTTATTCCATAAGTCCAGAAATGTATTTGAGTCTCAGATCTTGGAATGTTATTCAATACATTTTTGTGCATTGCATACTGCGCATTTCCTCTCATTGCTCCTCACGCAGATTGAAGCACATAGGCCCTATGGTTTCTATGACTACATTGTTTATATAATGATATCAAACTGTAGGACTGTAAAGCGACTATCTTTTCATTTGTCGCTTGTTGGAGCAAGGGGCTGTCCCTTAAGGCAGAGTATGAACTTTCCTCCACAAATAGAAGAATACAATTAAACCTCCTTTTCCTAGTATAGAGTGGTTGCAGATGCTTCCAACTGCAGTGTTTAATCAGCATCGTAATTACACGTGAGCGAGAAGTGACTGGTAAATTTTGCCAAAGAGACAGGCCTTAAAGCGTTATAGATAGCCTATATTAGGCAGAAAACAACTTCACTTCCTTAGGCAAACAACGGCGTTTGGTTTTTACAAAACATTGGGAATATTTCGCCTTTCTCTTGCACAACTAACATAATTATTTCTGCAACGTTATGTACAGCATTTTGCAGATAATGTCTTTAAATATTCACAATTTCTTTAGTTGCTTTAGGGTTGTTGGGTATTCCACGATAACTAATTCTTTAAGATAACCCTACAACCAAAAGTCGGACGGATTGAGATCTGGAGGTCGTGGGGACTAGGCTATATTGTTGAAAAGTACATAGTAGTGACATGATCGCCAAGCATCCGAGCCATTAATTGTTTTGTAGGGGTGCAGATTTGGAACAGTGCGCCATCTTGCATGAAGATTATGTTTTTAGGTCTTGATTCTTCAACCTAGAGGTGACAAAGTTGTGTAGCATACGCTTACTGTAATAACGCTCCCTGTTTAATGTGACAATGTCTGTTATTCAACTGCCTTCTTCGAAGAAGTCATACCATGCAGTGAAATTATGAAAATCTTGTTGAATTAAAATCTGGAGATCATTTTAAGACAAAATTCTGCAATTAGGTCTGTGTGTGCTCCATCTGTACAGAAAACTTGATCCAGCCAATGATTATTAAGTTGGATCTCTGCCATCACAAATAAAGCAAAATCATCTATTTTCTGCTTGTTATTTTCTTTGAATGCGAACACCGGTTTTAGTCATGGGTACAGATGAAGATATTTTCCTAGAATTTTAATATCTAAACTGTGCTACAAATGAACTCATTTGAATATATTCCCCTTATGTTATGTAACTGATTTTGATTATGTGTAATTTTCTACCATATTTTATGTAATTTCTAAGGTAACTTCTTTTGCATTGTTTTCTAATCTATCACATAATTTTGTATTTCATGTATATTATTGAAACCCGGTTGAGTGGAAGAGAAGGCCTTATAGCCTTACTACTACTCCTACTCCTGCTACTGCTACTACCACCACCACCACCACCACCACCACTACTACTACTACTACTACTACTATTACTACTATGTCTGGACACCCGTCTAACACTACTGAAGGTTTACTCATTCCACAATAATTATTTATATTTGTTTCAATAGCTGTTTGAAGCATCTCAGCAGCAGTGAGATCATTTTCTTCTGTCAGTAACAGAACTATTTTCCCCCACAGTTTCTGATTAAATCATCTTAATTACGAATGGAACATGGGTCTTTCTTAACTTGTTTATTTCTTTCTAACTAAAGATACTTGCATCATTCACTCAAGCGTCGCCATCTAGTGGGCTACCACCGATGCTTGTAGTTCTTTCAGCCACCATAAAGGCGGATGGACCATAGGAAGCCACCACGTAATACTGTATGATAATGATGGTTAATGGAGCAGTGGTGTAGTTCCGGTAGGGAAAACGGGAGTAGACCTAGTCTACCCCGCGATAACCTATCACCAAGCACAGTCTTTGTCCACCACAAATTTCAGTTGAATCCGTCGAAATTCAAACTCGGGTTACTAGCATGGAAAGTCGACGCTCTAGCAGTTCCGCTAACTGTACGCCTTCTCTTAAATTGTTGTGTTCCGAATTTTCTCAGTTGTCAGATCTTGAGAAAGACTCCTATTGTTTTCATAATAGCATAGAACCAGCTGTAGGCCTATCCTAACACTTAATGACAGAATTAGGGGCATATTCTTGGTCATATTGACTGCGTATGCGTGAAACGTCACCTCACGACTTCCCCCTCGCGTATGTCACTCCTGAGTTGTCTTTGATGGCGGCAGCAAACACATGGGATAAACAAGAAAACTCAGATAGGCTATGTTTTTGTTAGTTTTACTGTAATTTTAAAGTAACTTAGAGTACAAAGTACTGGCTTAATAACATTAAGTTATGAAATGACATATATAGTTGGAAGCAGTGTTCTGTCTGCTTTCTTTTTAGTTGTATATTCATAAATTTTGTATAACCTCTTCAGCGCTCTTGAAATGTGATTATAAAATGGTGAAATCGCTATGGATGGACAAGCTGGAGTTTCCATGACTCGACTGCATTTTAAAATGGATCATTCATGGAAACCAATTCCCTTCAGGAAGCAATAAAAATCAAGACTCCTGGTTTTGTTTCATGTGTTAAGAAACCATCGAGGAAAATATGATTCAGTGTATGTCTTGCAGGAAATGGGTACATGAAGCTTGTGCAAGTGTTAGGCGAAGTCAAAAGAAATACTTTGTGTGGCATGTGTGTCTTGAAAAGGAAGACTGTTTTATCTACAGTATAAGAATAATCTCAGACTCCAGAAAATAATTTCATGTGTACAATCACATCATATTATTGCTGTCATGTAATTTAAAGTTGCATGCTAACATTTTTAACTACTGTATTAGTTAATTTGAAATAGCCTAAAATTTAAAACATTGAAGTGACAAGGACTGTGTTTTTCATGATTTTCAGTTTCAAAAATACGATTAAAATTGGATTAAAAGTAACTTCAACATCAATTAATCGAATCTATGTTTCTTCACTGTTATGATTTATCATTTGTTGACATTATTTTGAGATATTTTTAAAATTTTTCTTTTGGTCCATTCATGGGCTCATGGTCCATTCAAAGAACCCTGTCGCCTTCATTGAACCAATAGCCGAGTTTTAAATGAGCTAATCTTTAAACAGATATAAGTAGGATATAGCTCTGAAACTTCATTTTATCATTCCTCATTAGTAATGTAATTGTTCAAGCCTATAAACGGAATTTTAATAATAATAATAATAATAATAATAATAATAATAATAATAATAATAATAATAATAATAATAATAATAATTTATTTATTTAATCTGGCAGAGCTAAGGCCAGTAGGCCTTCTCTTCCGCCCAACCAGACTCTAATTCTAATAGAATACTATTTATTGGTTACATAGTTATTACATTAATAGGCCTATCTAGACCATAAAACAACACGAAAGTAAATAGGCCTAATGAAAGTTGGCTAAGTAGGCTAATGTTAGTGTGACAATAATAAACATTGGTAAGAAATAGTGATGATGATGATGATGATGATGATGATGATGATGATAATAATAATAATAATAATGATAATAATAATAATAATAATAATAATAATAATAATAAGGCACTGCTTTTGTTAGATAAAATAAGAAATTGTTAGCTGGTCCATTGATGGCTACTTTCCCCTGTGACTTGAAATTTCAAATTTCTTGTAACAGTGCTTTAGTAATAACATCCTTATGCCTTAATATTTTAATAAAGATTATGTTAAACTATGGAGGCACTGTTTGCCCAACGCAGTGACTTCTTTTTCTAGCTGAAATATTATAATATTTACAAAGCTTTAAAGTTTGTGGATTTTGGTCAGTAAATGCAGCCTATTACATATTATTATGTAGTGTACAGACAATGCCAAGTATTTCATTCTTTCAACATGTTACCTCAGTTTTCCTCAATAATTGCATAATAGTATAATGTTCTCGCACTACTCTTGATTTTGCTGTGATGTCGCGGTTCCGTATTCTGCATTAGGCCTATCTCACGACACGCAAACCCATGTAATGAATCACATTTCCGGTGCTGTCTATGTCTGTTGCAATGTTTTCGGGCTGTCTGGATCTCACTACAATATGCTAATTTTGACCTTGCTATCATTTTACATTCTAATGTTCATGACAACTACTCAATATCGGAAGGCGCGAGTTCGACTCCGAGAAATTTTAGCTAACACCGTGTCTTCTGGGTCTCTCTGAGTGTCAGCTTCATAACTTTCTCTTTAATCTCTCAAATACTGACAATGAAACCAAATTAAATTCAAACAAGAGTAGAGCCCCTGGTATACAGAACGACTAAGACGCATAAATTCAACGTGAGTCATTGTCGTGGTATTACATTACATTACATTACGGCATACAGTAGAGATGAATAAAACTGACTGCCGCTCTCGCTCGCTGTGTTCATTGCATTTCTCTTTCGAGTCTCGTCTCGTAACTCTCGTGCGCTTCGAGTCTTGCTCATCATTCTCGAAATAGCATTTGGTCGGCGTGGAAAGATTTCGTAACTTTGAATAACATACAACATTGAAATAAATAACATTAAAAATGTTCGCGACAAAAAGACAAAACAAAACAGTATCTTAGTTATAAAAATGTTCTGGTTCTATTATATATTACCTATGGTTATATAAACTGAAAGAAAAAGAAACAATTCTCAAATAAATCTGCATTTCTAAAAAACATAAAACATAACGTTAAATAAAGCGTTAATATTTTTTTTTTACTTGAGATTGTACAATTGATCTCAAACATACGAAAAGAACATTCCTAGCCTTTTAATAAGGGCCTAGTAATTAAATAAAGATTGGGGAACGGATTATTATACACTGAAAGGATGAGATAATGTTTATAATAACTTACTTGATTGTTTATACATATATAACAGTTACCAAAGTAGATAAAAGTTCAGTCTGGTATAAACAACTGTGGCGATTCAAGGCTGCTTGACGTTCGAGAGCTGATCACTCCAAGTCCCGATGTCTTGATACACTCACAAGCAGTCTTTACTTCAACGACGTGACGTAGACAACATTGTCGTGTGGGTTTTCGGCTTTGCGGGCGCTGTTAGTCTTGCTTTATCGATAGTTGTTCAACTCTAGTATAGGCCTACGGGATTTTCAATCACTTAATTACAAACTTTTAGGGACGGTAGAGGTAATCAACAATGACAATACAATTTTATTAGGAGCTCATGTCTGGAAACTTTTCATTTAGAAGTTGCAAGCCTTGAAGTGTGCTAAGTGCAAAATTATAACCTAAACACTTGATTGTGTCATTATGGACTTTTAAGGCAATGCAACGGTGAAATTTGAGCCGAAAATCGAAAAAAAATATCAATTATTGTTGTTTTTGCGTCTTTTGACACCCTGGAACCATATATTAACATTCTGCAGAATATTTTTTTGTTTCTTTTTTGTAACCCTTTAAAGAGAATTAAGTAAAAATGTTTACATGTGCCCGAAACTTGAAAATGTGTTTCTACGCATCTAATTTTTTCAACATTTTTAAAACTTCGAAACATTCTACGTGATACAGTGTTCGTTCAAATCGTCTGAAATTTTCAGGATAGCATCACAAAATTAGGATTAAAAAACCTGATTGGGGCTTATTTCAACAACTCAGTACCTCAACAGTTATTAAATATTATGTAATAAAAATAATTCAGAATTAATTAAAATGTTTTTATGAAATTTCCATTTTTTCTGGGCAACTATTTAATCTAATTCTGGTAAAAAAAAACTCCAAATCATTTTACTAATTCTTATTATAAATCAGAAATTAAAATTTTAAACCTATGTTCTCAACCATTCATCAAGTGAAGAATTTTTAAAGATTATACAATTAGTCTATTTGAAATTCAATTATAATTAATTTCTCACAAACAATTGAAGTTAAAAAATTCATTTTTTGTGTAGCCCTATAGCAGTGTTTTTGGTCTTTACTATGTGGCTAAATTTTCATCCATACAGTAAAAATTGAACTGAGTTCAGATTTTCATAGATGCATTGCCTTACTCAATGCACATTGACTTAAAGGATAATAATTGCAATTCAAATCGTTTCTAACAGTACTCATCACAGTGAGTGTTCACCAGTCTGAATACATCGTTCCATCTATAGTCGTCCTCATTTGTAGATTCCCTAACAGTAGCACAAGCAATTATGATCCTCGTTACACATTCCTCTTCTTATTTGGTCGGTGTGTCGAAAAGAAGGTCATCCTTCCCATTTCCATTTGCTCTTTTATAGGTGAATGAAATGCATATCAGCTATTTTCCTAATGTAAATCTTCCCCCAGCAATAACGAAATAATTATACCGGTAGTTCGTACAACTTCCTTGTGTGCAGTTCAATGGCTTCTTTGAACGCACAAATGCACTTGAGGAAAGTGAACAGATTCTGCTTTACAATAGGCCTATGTACAGTCTTAGAAAAAGTTTTGTCGCACAGATACTTTATAGGACTAAGTCCCAGAAAGGAGGCAGTGCACATGATCAGAGGACGAGCGACCTGGTTCACAAGAGAACGACTAGTGGAAGTAATAACATTAGATTTGTTTCGTTGTATGTCTGATCATGCGCATTGCCTCCTTTCTGGGACTTATAAAGTAATCTGTGCAATAAAACATGTTTCTAATACTGTACATTATGCATGATCCAAAAAGGCCTAAGTCTAACGTCATGATTGATTTCATGAGAGCTGGATCCGGGATGAATCCTTGCATTAGGCCGTTTAGGCCTATTGTACGCCCTATATGAGATTATTGTCTAAGTCCGACAGATGGGCCGGGTAACATTCGTAAATCCGACGCTGACGGGCAGGACATCTTTCCTGGGCCCTGCAGGTGAGGTCCCACATCTACTGACGAGCCCGAACCCAGAGCCCGGAGCCCGGAGCCCGGAGCCCGGGGCCCCAAGTCCTTAGACCCTAGATCAGCATCGGAAATTCGTAGCCTACTGTCCCCAGACATCACTTCGGCATATTTTTACTATTAGGCCTACAGATGATAGATGAAATGAGGGGAAGTGGAGAGTGTTGGTGGAATGACATAGGGGACGGGAGTACTCCAAGAAATACCATCTGCAAAATCTGTTTTGTCCACCATAAATTTCACCCAGACCTGACCAGGGATCGAACCTGGGCCGCCTGAATGAAAGGCCAGTGCGATAGCACTGCAGCCACAGAGGCGGTTAGTCTAACATCATACACAAAAAAGCCAAGTTTAAAATGGGATGAGGTTTCAGTGCACTGGCGTTGAGTTAGACTAGACGACAGCTGGCTATCGTGAACTAGATTTTGTAGCCTACAGTAGTGGCAAAAAAACCGGAACGACCCTTGTAGCTGATTTCAGAGCCTTGTTCACTTCAGAGCACGATAGACTGGTAACTAAGACTTTCGTGGTTCGAACCCTGCCTGGGAAGGAAACTTTTTTTTTTCCTTATTCAAATTTATTCCCAATACTTTTCGATTGCAGTGATATTTTACTACTTAATTAACTTATTATTCCCAGAACATTAATTTTACCAGCAATCGAAAAGTATTGTGAAGAAATATGAATAAGGAACACAAAAAAAGTTTCCTTCCCAGGCAGGATTCGAACCACGAAATTCTTAGTTACCAGTCTATCGTGCTCTCGAGTGAACAAGGCTCTGAAATCAGATACAAGGGTCAGTCCGGTTTTTTTGCCACTACTGTACAGTATTCGCGTGAACGTTGTAATGTTTACATATTACACCATCATTTGCAACATAAAAGTCTACATAAAAATGATTTAGCCTACTATTTATAGTCTTAAATGCATCTTAATGAAGAAATCACTTAAGCGAAAACTCAAGTTTGAGGCTTCAGAGACCTGCATATTCCCGGTATTAGTTTATGGCCGTCAAACAGGAACGCTAACCACAAAACAACGAACAATGATCCAGATTTGTCAGAGGCAGATGAAGAAAATAGTGGTGGAAATTCCTCTGAAGGACAAGATATCAAACGAACGGCTGCACAAATCATTCAGCAACACAGATGTCATGAAGAGAGCCATAGCGACGAAACGGAAATGGGAGGAGACTTCACCACACCAAATGGGTGCACGTAGTTCTATGTGGGACCTCTACATCGGGAAGAGAGGCCAAAGAATACCCAGGCCCAGATGGGCAGACATTTTCATAAAGGAGCAGGCAAGCAGTGGTCGAGGAGAGCGAAAAATATGATGGAGTGGAAAGAACTAGATAAGGAGCCATAAAACTTTGACTGAAATAGTGCTTAGAAACTGTACTGTTATTCAACAGAATGCACAGCAGTGTATGAATAGATGGGACTGTTGAAGTGATACACTAAAGTAGGCCTTCATGGGCATTAATCTTTAAAGGTGTGGACAAACTTGACGTGGTTCACAAAGTCGTCTTACATGGAAAACTTAGATTCATCCATCCATCGATCCACATTGTTTTGATATCATTTATTCTGTGTCTGCACATATAGCTTACCCATAATTTCGACAATAATTACTGTACATAACTTTAAGCAACTTTCTTCCCGTCATCTCCTTCATGCACAAAGCAAGACCACTCCTCTGTCTGGAATAGCTGCCCCAATTCAAGATCACCGTGGGAAGCACGTGAATGGAGGGGCCAGATCCACGTTCACTTTGCTGTTACTGGGCAGTGGAGCAACACTATATGCAAAGTCTACACCGCGATTGGTTTTCGTCGTCACGGATTTACCCGACTCGTAGGGGGCGTGAGCACAGGCGCTTCGCTATTGATCGACACACCCAAGTAGGAGGATCTAGATTGCACGACACCGTATCAATCACTTCTTATGATCACTATGGTATAAGATATTTATTAACGACAAAATAAATTATTTGAATTGGAAAACTGGTTCCCTAACGTAGAGACAGGGTGTATCCCTAGGCTTCTGTTTTAAGAAGAGGCCCTAGTCATACGACTGACTAGGAGGTTCCGTTGCTTCTGAATTAACTACCAGTGTTAGTTTAAAAAATCCTCAAAAGGGGATCGAACAGGACAAAAAATTGTACCTAATTTATAGTAAGCTTAGGCCTATAAGAGAGTAAAATTAGATTTTATTCACGAGCGCATAAAATCTGTTTACTCTTGTGTGTTATACATTACTTTCTCCACTATTTGTATGTAAAGAGATCTTTGTTTAGTCGCTCATAGCAACCTAAACAATGACTTTAATACAAGAGTGAATAAAATTTGTTTTATTCGCTGCTCACTGCTGATATTTTATTCGCTCCTAGAAATGCATTTAAAATGTAAAACAAATACTAGACTAAATACACAATAAAACCAACTAGACACAAGCAAAAGCCCTTACATTTTTTTTTTTCAATTTTTCTGAAAGGTACGCCAATATTATTTCTTCGTTAACGCCTTTCACGTTCCTACTTTCTCGCCACTCATAAAATAACTTATTTTCTTTCTGATAAATAGATGCAGATTTCTGCTGAACTAACGTGGACACAGCCGCTTTGGAGACATTAAGGACTTCATCCGGTAAGAAAACTTCTTCTTGACACGATATTTTGCTTCTGACGAATAAAAATTTTAAATTTATTTATTCTGTATCCAACGCCACTGATAGTTTTGTCTTCATTACTATTCTTTAAATCATAGCCAACTGTAAAAAATATTTAGTTTAACTAATCATGGACAACAGTTGGCTTTGAATCAAACAATAACAAATGAGCCTAATATTTAATTTCAATTAAAAGTTATTTTCACAGAAATATTACTTTCATATTAGTAGATAGTGGAAAAAATATTGTATGCAACACCAGATTTAATAGATTTTATTCACTCGTGAAAACTATCCCTGAGGTGAAGCCTCAGGAGACAAACTTCCCACCCATGAATAAATTCTTACTTAATTCTCTTGTCACATAAATTACTAGCCTATTATCCATTACTGGTATGTAAATTTCATTATTGGTATTTAAATTTAATTTTAAATTGTAGGTCTTTTCTTTCTAATGTACTGTAGTTACTGTTTGTGAAGAAGTTATAAATTAATTAATTTATGGATTTTATTGTTGCTAAAGCATTGGCCACAGTATAGAGAACGACTAGTGGAAGTAATAACATTAGTTTTGTTTCGTTGTATGTCTGATCATGCGCATTGCCTCCTTTTTGGGACTTATAAAGTATCTTATTTTCGAGCAAATGAGATATTAGTCTAACATTTTGTGTTTTATGACAAATTCACATCTTCATTTTCAAGTTTGTTACACGTAATACAAAAAAATATTAAATAAATAGTCTGTTTCTAAGTAAATTGATTCATTACTGACTAGACTATCAACAAAAACAGACCAATACTCTAGAAGAAATTGTTGTACACAGCCATGCAAGAGGACAGAAAAACAAAGACCCAAGGGACAAACAGACAAACATCATGCCCAACCCCATTTTTTTTATCAGGAATGTTGAATATATCTACTACCGTGAAAATTTCGATGGCGATTTTTTGTAGGATTACAGTATTTCTTATTTATTACTCGTAACTTACACGTATAATGATAAAGTATACAGTCGAATCCAAACCCTCCTCGAACCATCATCATCGTCATGGCACTGGGCCGTGGTGTGTTTGCAGTCCGTCCACACATCCATTCGATTTCGTACAGACATTAACAGTGGGTACAAGGCGAGGTCACCACTACGCTCACATTGTCACGGAATGTAAATTGGCATGACTTACGTAAACTTCAGCATTCTACGTTATCAGGGATTTCAACGAAAGCCTTTCTGCTGCCAAGGTTGAGGTCTGTCTGACCTTGCGTTACCTGCGAAGAAATTGATGAGCCGAATGTCTGGATCCGCATCATTTCTCCGGAATTAAAGCCGTGACCTAGAAAGACCAGACCCAACTTATTGCCCAACACTACCAGCGGACTCATAAATCTAGGAACAGAAATAATACCAAGTTTCTCTCAATTCCCACTTAACATTGGCAGGGCCCCTTAAATTACCTGAATGGTTTCATATCTGAATAAACACAGTGCATGCATCAAGCTGTACAGTGAAGGTCAACAAGAGCTGGGTAACTACATTGGTAAAGGAAGGAGATGTTTCATTCCCCGGAGGTTTCCAGCCTGTATGATTCATACTAACACACTTGTTAGTAGTAGTATTTATTCCTAATTTATAAAGCCCTATTTAACATGGAATATATTAGGACCATAGTTTAGAGTAGTTTTTCCCAAAGTGGGAGTCGCGACTCCCAGGAGGGTGGTGTGAAGAGCTGAGGGGGTCGCGGAATTATTTACAAAATAAAACAAAAATCCCTTTATTAAAATTATATTTAGTTTGTACTTATGTTTATGCATTTCCAGCTTTATTGTTTCATAAACACTCATAAATAGTCTATAATTATAGCTTTTGATCTTTCAATAATCCATAGTTTTACAGTCATCCAACATAATAATTATAAAAGCTAAAAAGCTAACGTTTGATGTGGCTTCGTACATCATTTCGTACCAGGACCATACTTTTTCAAGCGATTGAAGACTGAATAACAAAAACTGTTGCAATTAATGGACAACGTTATTTTAATATGCTTCGTGATTATGCAATACCATCTTTACGATATCAAAGCGTTGAGAATGCCATATTCATACAGGATGGTATCTCTCGTCACATCCTTAACCTTGAGAAAGAAGTTTTAGATAATATTTTTTATGACCGTGTTATCAGTATTCAATTTCTTGTAACATGGCCTGCAAGATCGCCAGATATTAACCTTACGGGTTATTGGTTGTGGAGGTGCCAGGAGGAAAGAGTGTTTCTGAGCAATTCATCAGTTGTAGGAATCCACCATACAACATGTAATATAAATATTTCAGAACATGTTTATAGCATCGGACAGAAGCTGATTAAAGAAGAAAATAGTGGAAGCATACAATAGGCCTATTTGTGATGAAATAACGGCAATGAATGCTTCATTAACAAATCCTATATGTTGTATAATAAGGTTGTGTCAGACTTTAATTGGAATTTTTCCGCAGTTTTCTCCAACTGTAAGGCGAATGTCAGATAGTCAGTAGCCGGTTCTCGGTCTAATGCCAACTCGCTATTATCAATCTCATCGACGCTAAATAATCTAGCAGTTGATACAGAATCATTTAAATAATTTTATTTGGTTTATTTTATGACGCTTTATCAACGTACTACGTTTGAGTGAGATGAAGATGAAATGCCAGCGAAATGAGTCCAGAGTCCAGCGCCGAAAGTTACCCAGCATTTGCTCTTAATTGACCGAGGGAAAAACCTCAACCAGGTAACTTGCTTTAACTAGGATTTGAACCTGGGCCCGCACGTTTCACGGCCAGACATGCTAACTTTTATTCCAAAACGATGGACGTTTAAATACATAAAATATGTACTATATACACCATTTTCAAGACCATTTCGAAACTTCGTAGATCTTGTAGGAAGTAAAATTTGGGCACATTATAAGCAGGCCTTAATAGGACTTCTTAAATTGTCTGCCTGATTTAATGTTTTACGTGTATCAGTCAGTATTAATAAAAGCAGTAAATACTAGCAGTGCACGAATTCCGTCATGAACTGTGTATAAGACCACGTGTCCACGAATTCACCGAATAGTATGTAGGCCTATAAGCTCCGTGCAAGGAATACATGAGATCGCTATCATTTTGTCAAATTTCCCAAAAGAACAAAATCGCCATGTGAATACAATACAGTAAAGGCTAAATCAATAACTTCACGCACTTACACCTGCTATTAAAAAAAAAAAATAATAATAATAATAATAATATAATAATTAAAATTATAATAATTACAATTATTACAATGATAATAAATTATTATTATTATTATTATTATTATTATTATTATTATTATTATTATTATATTATTATTATTATTACAAAGAGAGCAAAAACTCACAGTCACCATATGAAGTTGAGCAAAGAACTAAACTAGAGTGTGTTGAATACATCTGGATAAATAATGTGTTTAATGTTCATATTTCAAGTGCTAACCTACGTGTATTAGTAGAATGCACAGTTTCTGACATCTAAGCCGCAGTTAATAGGACGGACGGATGCAACCAACAATTTTACGGAACCTTCTTTGTTTACATTCTTACCACAACGCGCCATTTCCAAGAAGCGGCGAGAAGTCAGGCAGGGAAGCGGACAGGCATTAGAAAGAAACCAATAATTTAACCGGCCCTGTCTTCCAAGCGAAATTTTTTTACCTTGATTGTGTTCATAGGAAATGTACGTGACGACAGACTAGAGCCAGTAATTTTTCAACTTCTCTTTCAAAACGGAGTAATTTTTATTTTAAGGCTTCCACCCTCTTTCCGGTGTGAGTGTATCGTATAGAGTGTTAAATCAAATTTTAGACCCACTAAATAGTTCTTCGTCCAGAATTCAACGAATTGATGAAGTCTATTCTAATGCTTTCCATAATAATACTCATAGTACAATATGTAAAGACAAGTTTCTCTTTATACATGCCATAGAAGCAATGAGAATAGAGCTTTCATGCTTTAATGTAGATACTAAATAAATGTATATCCTCTGTCCTCCTTTATTCTGGAAAAGAAGCGTCGCAATTAGTGTGCCTGTCTGATAAAAAGACAATTTTAGGCCTACATCCATCTAAAAGCAAGCGAGCAGCCGCTAGTTTATTATACGCTATATCAGTACCTCTTCATTGTTCATGCTTCCCTCATACACAAAGCTGAAACCAAATTGCGTATCCCGAACAAGACAGTCACACAGTGAGTATGAACGACTCCTGGCTGGATGTAGATATTTCTAAGAATCGTTTTGAAGAGGACCAGGATGTAAAAAGAACAATTTAATCGTTTTTATATATTTACGCAGTTGTATTAACTGAATGATCTTATTGATTTTGTTTCTTGAACTCGGGTGCATTTAAACTATTTATAGCTGTTAATGTAACATTTTTCAGAGTAACAAATCAATCGTCTAGTAATAGTTATAAACAAAATTATGAAAATATTATAGTAAATAATTGCTTGACAGTAGCAGTACCGTAAGAGTTATAATGGAAACAGTACCAGTAAATAGTAGTAGTATTGCATTAGTAGTAGTACCAGTAGTAGTAGTTGCATCAGTAGTAATAACAGTAGTAGTAGTTACAGCAGTAGTACCAATAGTACTAGATGCAGCAGTAGTAATAGTTGCAGCAGTAGTAGTAGTGTCAATATTAGTTGCAGCAGTAGTACTACAAATAGTAGTTCCAGCAGCAGTAGTACCAATAGTAGTTGCAGCAGTAGTAGTAGTTGCATCAGTAGTAATACCAGTAGTAGTAGTTACAGCAATAGTAGTGCCAGTAGTAGTTGCAGCAGTAGTAGAACCAATAGTAGTAGTTGCAGTAGTAGTAGTAGTACCAGCAGTAGTTGGAACAGTATTAGTACCAGTAGTAATTGCAGCAGTAGTAGTACCAGTAGTAGTAGTAGTTGCAGTAATAGTAGACCAGTTGTAGTAATTGCAACAGTAGTAGTACCAGTAGTAGTAGTTGCAGAAGTAGTAGTACCAGTAGTAGTTGCAGTAGTAGTAATTGCAGCAATAGTAGTACCAGTAGTAGTAGTTGCAGCAGTAGTAGTATCAATAGTAGTAGTTGCAGCAGTAGTAGTATCAGTAGTAGTAATAGTAGTTGCAGCAGTAGTAGTACTAATAGTAGTTGCAGCAGCAGTAGTAGTATTAATAGTAGTAGTTGCAGCAGTAGTAGTAGTACCAGTAGTAGTAATTGCAGCAGTAGTAGTAGTGCCAGTAGTAGTAATTGCAGCAGTAGGCCTAGTAGTACCAGTAGTAGTAGTAGTAGTAGTTGCAGTAATAGTAGACCAGTTGTAGTAATTGCAACAGTAGTAGTGCCAATAGTAGTAGTACCAGTAGTAATAGTTGCAGAAGTAATAGTACCAGTAGTAGTTGCAGTAGTAGTAATTGCAGCAATAGTAGTACCAGTAGTAATAGTTGCAGCAGTAGTAGTACCAATAGTAGTTGCAGCAGTAGTAGTACCAGTAGTAGTAGTAGTAGTTGCAGCAGTAGTAGTACTAATAGTAGTTGCAGCAGCACTAGTAGTATTAATAGTAGTTGCAGCAGCACTAGTAGTATTAATAGTAGTAGTTGCAGCAGTAGTAGTAGTACCAGTAGTAGTAATTGCAGTAGTAGTAGTAGTTGCAGTAAAAGTAGACCAGTTGTAGTAATTTCAACAGTAGTAGTACCAATCATAGTAGTTGCAGAAGTAGTAGTACCAGTAGTAGTTGCAGTAGTAGTAATTGCAGCAATAGTAGTACCAGTAGTAGTAGTTGCAGCAGTAGTAGTACCAATAGTACTAGTTGCAGCAGTAGTAGTAGTAGTATTAGTTGCAGCAGTAGTAGTACTAATAGTAGTTGCAGCAGCAGTAGTAGTATTAATAGTAGTAGTTGCAGCAGTAGTAGTAGTACCAGTAGTAGTAATTGCAGCAGTAGTAGTACCGGTATTAGTACCAGTAGCAGTAGTTGCAGCAGCAGTAGTACCAGTAGTAGTAGTTGCGGGATTAGTATTACCGATAGAAGTAGTAGTAGTACTAGAGTAGTAGTAGTGATAGCAGTAGTAGCAGCGGTAGTCTATTCTTGGTAGTAATAGTACCAGTAGATAGTAGTAGTATTAGTAGTAGTAGTAGTAGTAGTAGTAGTAGTAGCAGCAGCATCCGCCTTATAGTTGGGAAAAACATCAGACAAAACCAACTAGATAATCAGCCCAATTGAGAATCGAATCCAAGCCGTAGCGTAACTCCAGCTCAGTCGGAAAATGCCGCTGAGCTACGCCGGCGGATGTAGGGTTAGTGTTAGTAGTTCAATCAGTTAAGTGTTAATCATAACGAATACGTGGTAGCCTATAGTTCCAAGAAATAAGGCAAAAAATAAATGAATAAACAAACAGACGTAAGTTTAAAATAAAAATAAAATTAAAGAATAAGATCACTGCCTGAAAAAATAAGTAATAGAGAATAATATATTCATAAATAAAGTTCTAGCATGTTTAGCAAAAAAAAAATAAAATAAATAAATAAATAAAAATAAATTCTATATTTATGATTAATAATTGCATGTTTGTCGCAGTTAAGAATTTTATTATTTAATGAGAATTTGATTGAGTACTTTTGATTTACTATTAATTAAATTATTGCCAGCATCCGCGATTACGAAATTAATATTGAGAATTTAATCATGGCTGTAGTAGTAGCAACAGCAGTAGCAGTAGTCTGCGTTGTATTTCTCTTAATGATTCTTTCAACAGCAGAGATTATCCAGCATCCAAATTGAACGTGGGTGAGAAAAGGTAGACAATTTTGTCTGGCGCTGTGTATCAAGGATTCTTTTACGTACTATAAATGTACGACAAGACCGACATCTTTACTTCCTCCCAGGTAAAAGCAATGTTAAGAACTTGATCGCACTTTGAAAGACAAAGCTTTGGGGTGGGTTTTATCCCCTCTAAGATACCAAAACTAAAAACAGATGCTAATCTTGAAAATGTCTTCTCACCTTCCGTCCATTCATGCCTCTATCCATCTATCTCACCTATCCGTCCGTCCATCCACCTATCTATCCACCTTTCTTCTCACCCATCCATGCATGCATCCATCCATCCCTCATTCTTTTCACCTATCTGTCCATTCAGGCATCCACCCATCCCTCATTCTTCTCGCCTACCTGTCCATTCAGGCATCCATCCATCCATCCACCCTTCCATCCACTTATCCATTCATCCATCCATCCATCTCACCTATCCATCCATCCATCCACCTATCTATCCGTCCTTCTTGTCATCCATCCATCCGTCCGTCCATCCGCCTGTCTATCCAGCCTTTTCTCATCTATCCATCCATCCATCCATCCATCCATAACTCTATATGCCTATATTATTTAACGATTTGATGTTCTCAATTGTTTTAAAATAGTGCATTACATCATTCAAGCTACATCGGTGTCATACTGTACTTCATATAGCTAGAATCTAATGTACTGATGTCATTAGGCTAATACGACAATTTTTTCCTCGTTCAAAGAGGAAAGACGTCTGTGATATCGACAATGTACGTCTTCAGACAATTGTATGCCCACTCAGTACTTCTGCCCTCGCAGAAGAGCTTTCAGATCCCTCCCCATTGTTTAAATGTAGGATACATTTAGAACAGGGAATTGAAATCCTAATGCTTCAGGAAGTAAGCGCTTCAACTTGTCCCATTGCATTTGCATAATCAGCACACATTACTATTCAGGTTTAGAATTTTACAGTATACAATTTAGGCCTATATGACTGGTGTGTAACTATCTAGCCATTTATCGAGCGTCAGAATAAATGCATAGTAAATGAAATTATTTTTGTACATCAGCATTAATCTATAACCAGTGTTTATTGTTAGATAAAATCGTGCACAATATGCCACATATTACATCGGTGTCATGAAATATTACCATGCCAACCAAAACGTAACTTGTGACATAGAATTAATATTATTAAACGAACTTTCCTTGCAATAACATTTGCTATCATAGGAACTCATTCTTCATAGACTATGATTTTAATTACAAATTTGATATGTTACTTTCTTATTGTTTTATAATTCTGTCGTTTTAATAGGTTATTTTACGACGCTTTATCAACATCTCAGGTTATTTAGCGTCTGAATGAGATGAAGGTGATAATGCCGGTGAAATGAGTCCGGGGTCCAATACCGAAAGTTACCCAACATTTGCTCATATTGGGTTGAGGGAAAACCCCGGAAAAAACCTCAACCAGGTAACTTTCCCCGAACGGGAATCGAACCGGGCCACCTGGTTTCGCGGCCAGACGCGCTAACCGTTACTCCACAGGTGTGGACTAATTCTGTCGTAGGCTACAAAGAAATAGCGTATGAAAAACGTTAATGATGTTATACAGTTATTGTATTCGTCAAAATTAGGAAACTAGCTTCGTTCGTTTCCTAAACATTGATTCATAGACTACTATGAAGTAGGCCTGTAACATTATATACTCGTTTCAAAAGATATTATTAGGACTACTTTCCGGAAATTAGGCTGAAACTGTTATAGTAATTCTGAAATCTGAGTTATATTAATGGGTTATTTAATTACGCTTTACCATCTACGAAGTTATCTTTCAGCGTCGATAGAATTGGTGATGATATCTGGCAAAATCAGTACGAGAATTCGCCAAGGGTTACCAGATATTCACCTTACAATTGAAGAAAATTCCGTAAAATTTACAAAAAGATAATCACACGAAGCTGGTTTCGAACTTACACCCAAATGCGGCCTCAGATCACCAGATGAATGGATTGACGCCCAAGGTACGCCGGTAGTCCCCGAATGTGATTGGAATTTCAAAATTATGACAGCGAATTCAGTGTAAACCAGAAAATATAACAATACGAGAAAGACAAGAATGCACTCCAGTATACTTACAGGACGTAGGGTATGTTTGTTACAAACATTATGAATTTATAAAGTGAGTAAAAAAGGAACATGTTCTACAAGTGAACACATACCCGCCGGTACTATTTACATGTCCTTAGAAGAGTCGTTCCACGCCTGGCCATTAAATAAATGTCTTACTCGTTTGCATAGTGAGATGCGAAGAACTAGGTAGCTCAGTAATTTTTATGAAGACTACATATTTACTTTTTTTTTTGTAATCCATGGCGCCAGAGCCCTTGAAGGGCCCAAACAGACCAGCCGACTGCTGGCCTCACGTTCACATGCCGAAGCAGAGGTGGACGATCATCCAACCAGAATGGAGGTATCGTGTGATTAGTACGATGATCCCTTCAACCGTTGTACCTGGCTTTCGCAACCGGATTTCGCTACTTATCGTAGCTCCTCAAGCGCACTGATTCCATACACTGCAGAAATTTCGTTAGAAAATTTCTTTCCTCATGAAGACTCGAACCAGCATTATTGCAACCATACAGTACACATTCTACATAGTATCAATTATAGCATTAAATATGTATATGGTTTAAAAGGAGGTTCTGAAAATGACACCCTTCCAACTCGTTCCACACGTTACAACGTCGCATCGTTGCCTGGTTTCGTTTCGATGTCCGAGAGATTTGTTCGGAGTTGATTCCAGAATTAAAAGAATCGCTGAAGGCTTAAGAAAAGCCTTCGTTGTATGTTCATTAATGTTACAAGATCTAATTATTGCAATATTATACGTTGTCTCAAAGACCTATGCAGACACGTTAAAAAGATGTGGAGAGATTCATTTTCTGGAGAGAACAGACCAGTTGATTAAAATAAATAAAAAATTGAGAGAGGATTTGAGGAATTCCCTATGATTGCGTATAGAGAAGAAAGTTGCAAAATAGTGCTTACAACCGGTTTAGATTCAACCGGTTAGAGAACAACCATCAAGGTCGGGCAACCGACCGAATATTCGATTTTCAACCGATTACCCCACGCGCAGTTCATCATACATGAAACCGACATTTTTTGAGTACACAAACGGAGTAACAATTGAAGGAAATTTATTTTGTCTTATTAAAAATGTGTTTGCTTGACATAGGCCTACAATTTATTACTGATTGGACACTTTAATACACTTATCTTCATAACTAATACATAAATGAACAATTGGACACCGGTAACAACAAAGGTAATTAGTGTAATGCAGAATATGAAATCCGGTGCGTAAAAAGTGCAAGAATAAAATAAATTATAAATACTTACTAAAAAGAAGAGCAAATAAATACACAGGCCTACATTCTATTGTAATATTTACACTTTCAACTCAAAATCTCTAACACAGTAGTTGTTAATAGTCCTATATATCTTTTAATTACTTTAAAGAGCTGCATTAATATTTCATTAAAAAGTCATTTTTTAAGAAGACAGAGTGTTATTAACAAAAAGAAAAGTACTCTGAAGCTCAAATGTTTCTACTTTCACGAAGCATGTTGTTATTCTTGAAGGTACCTAACTGTAATACCTGGACTGGATGAATGAATCAATCAATGAATTTATGCATGAAGCAACTAATGAACCAATGAATTGATCAATCAGTGAATTAATGAATAAACCAATCAATCAATTCATACATGAATGAATCAATGAGTCGATAGATGGATGAATGGATGATTGATTGATTGAATGATTGATTGATTGAATATAGTGAGAGAGGAAGAATTATCAGTTAAATGGTAGGTCTACACGATGAAAGCGCGTCCTTGCAAGAGGTCTTGTAGCTCTTGCATGCTCAATGTGGTCTGCCTTTGCGAGATGGGAGAGCTTTGCATACTGACTATACCGCCAGGCGTTCAATAGCAATATGCAATTTATATTTTTCGTAACCGGTTGTGCGCGACTCTAATATAGAATTTATACAGGAATTAAGGTAATGCGGTTATAATAAATAACGCTGTACGAGTAAGATTTAAGTTTGTCTAATGAACGGAATGAAGCTATAAATAACAGAAAATTCGTCAATAGCATACATTAAAATAGAATTTATCGTTAATAATACAAAATAAAGGACTGTTTCTGAATCACAGACATTATTAACAGTTAACTGGTATGAGCACATGACAATATTCAGCAAATATTGTTATTGTTATTTATCCATCTATATTATGAGAATAATCTACCAACGAAAGATGGAACGCAAAATACTGGGTGTACCTCTCAGTGACAAAACCTTCACAACAAGATTAAGAAATATGTCAGGACTATCCGACGTGGCTCAATGTGCCAAGAGTATAACATGGAATTTGGTGGGGGGGGCATGTAACAAGGCTGCCCAACTACAAGTGGGCGCAGATCTTTACGGCGTGGGATCCCTGCATCGTCAAAAGAAATTGAAGCAGACCGAGAACGAGGTAGGCAGATTTTTTTAGGAAAATCGCTGGAGTGCATTGGTCTAGTGCAGCGCAGAGCCGAAATACCTGGGAGAAGTCTACAAGCAAGAATAAGTTACATGCGTGACAACCCGCAACAGTGTGAACACTAATTAAAGACTATGAGTAGAGACAGTAAAAATTGGTGACTCGCGAAATCGCGGAAAACCTAAAAACCAAATAAACATAGTTTAAAACATGGTTCACATAAAAAATATCATATAATTACATGTTTCAACTCGCGAAATACTCGCGAAAAATCGCAAAAATCCTATGACTCGCGAATTTAACATATTTTCGCGAAAAGACGAAATTTTTCAGCAATTAATAAATACATTACCTAAATTTGGAAATTTTAGAAGTTCTGATTGAAAAATGCATATAGTTAAAAATAGTCCTGGACTTTCAGTGCGAGAAGGTTTGCTGTCGTTACATGAAGATCACAGTGATTTTGTGGACGGAGCACTCCAAGCTATATGGGTTCCAGTTTCTAATGTTAACTGTGAACGTTTTTTTTCACAGTTCTCGTGTGTGCTAACAAATAGAAGAACAAATGTTACAATGACAAACTTAGAACTGTTGTCTGCGTACAACTTTGAATGTTAAATTATGTTAAGTATCTTGGAATTGTTGTCAACGTAAAACTTTGAATATATAATTATAATTGTCAATTATCTTAAGCAACATAATAATTTAATAAAACAGGTTGAAAATTTCAGGTTTACTCAAGAAATTTTTTTTTTTTTTCACTCAAGAATTTTTCGTTTTCACCCAAGAATTTGTATCCTTTTTAATCAAGAATTTTAGCCCCTTTTATTCAAGAATTTTGACTGTCTCTATGAGCTATTATAGCTCATGTGGAATAGCTCACCACGTGGGATTCTGAACGAGTTACCCCTTTGAAAGAGGCCTTAGCACTTAATGGGACATAGACACCTAATTCATTCATTCATACATTCATTAAGATTTTTATGAGAATCATGCCAAGCTTGTATTAACTTTCTATAGTTACGCATGCAGGCTATTGTGCTAGCGTCTGTTTCGAGTTCATAACAAAACAGAACTGAATAACATTACTTTTTAGAATATATTGCAGCCTACCCATGAATTAGGTAACCCTTTCCAAGGAAGTTATACGCACAGGATGTTCAAGAATTTTACTGAAGACATTTATCTGGTTATAGAGGGGTTGTAGACAAGCACTAAGAGATGGGGAATCCACGGTTTCCGACGAAAAGTAGTTGAGTTATCAGTTCTTGAATTTGTTTACATTTTATACTCATAATCCAATATTAAAATGAAATAGGGGTATAGAAATGTATGGAATGGTTTCGGACCTTCCTAGGGTTTGGATGAAGCCCAGCTGTTAAGAATTAATCAACCGTGTTTTCAAAATTTAGCTTTTACAAAATCTCTAAAATTACCTGCAAATAATGAGATCGTACGCCACTGCACTGCTTTTTGTTTCACCCTCATTCACTTTAGTATTGCACTTGTTTTAGAAAAAAAAATTATCGGCGTTATGCTGTGGTGTAACGGATAACGCGTCAGACCTCAGGCCAAAAGGTAATACGTTCGAATCGCACCATGGTAATTTTCCTTTAATCCGAATACTTCAATCAGTGGCGTACTGGCTAAAAAATATTTCACGTCATTACTGGCAATTTTGAACCCGCAGACACCTACTTTCCTAACTCAAAATATAGTATTTACCTAGGACCCTTCCACAACTCCTTAAATTTGTTCGGTTGAATTCTGAAACACCGGATATATGCAGACTCCCCTTGTATTTAAAAGGAGTGGACTCGTTCATTTTGTTGAGTTTATCGCATATGGCGTAAGCAAAGGCGACCAAAATCGAGTTACGTCAGTGTAAGAAATCATTCCATCAAATCCTTTCATTTCTTCTATTAGTGTACACCGAATGACTATAGATGTTAAATGCCTAAAATGAGTGAGGAATATAGTGGATATGTAAAAATTTGCAACGGAAAGAAAAAAACAGAGAAGTAAAGTTTCACAACTGGGTGTCGCAATTGTCTCAGATATTAATATCACTAACTCCTTAGCTCAAAAAAGAACTGAAGAAAGATCATAAAGAATAATTTAACATAATTCTTCATGTATTGATTGGAATTTTGATAGGACTAATATTACGTTACGATTCTTTATAGTTTATAATTTCATATTTTAATACTGATGAACTTGTAGGAGTATACTGCATGAATGAACAGATTTATAGGACTAATCTCCAAAATAGAAGAAAATGACAAAAAAAAAAAAAAGAATACTGTACGAATTTTCTGTGAAGTGTATGTGTACAAGTTTGTAAATGTATTAAAATATCGTACTGGTTTTACAAAGTTAAACTGTTGAAAGCCATCTGTATTTTTTAACATCGGCATCTTCCTAGAAAAACCACAAAAATGTCAGCCTTAATATTCGAGTTAGAAATATAAAAAAGGTGCTCACATTTCGGGTTAGCGGGACCAACTTCATGAATTACCGGGGATTGGCAAAGAAGGTTCGTTATGAATTCCTGGAAATTCCAGAGGAAAAGTAAAGTATTACACACAATCTAATTTAGAACTTCAGTAATAAGAAACGGATATCTTATTGTCATTTTCCTGTGCTATAAAATCTTAGCTTGCTACAAAACTCATTCTCCGTTATCTTCTTTAACTTTCGGTACTAAGAAGTCTATCAGAGAATGAACAATATTTCTCGAACGACTTAGGATGATTTCGCCACAACAAACTTAGCCCATGGCTCTGCGGTACCGTAATCATGAAACAAAACAGTATTGATCGGTATTAGTTAAAATTTCAATTCCATTTATTTAAAAAATATTCAGGGCATTTCATATTTAACTTCGACAGCAGTTTTCATAGTTCTTTAACTGAACTGTATGATGGATACATCCAATATTTGCAGGTCCAAATCTGCTTGGGCTATGGGTTTTAAAGTCCGATAAAATTCTCAACATGGCTTATTATGGGAGGAAAGTAAGACTGAGAGACACTTGTCGTAGATTTGCGGCAAGTGAAATAAATCTGACACTGATAGGGGGCTACAGGCACAATTTTCGGCCATTCTTCGCATACAATGAATTTCGACACTCAACAATAGAAAGCGAAGCATTTGTTGAGCTAGTAGATTCAGACATTCATAGTGTTCTGCCCAAAGGCACAGTATTCACTCCAAATCCAGCATTCCCCAGTTCTTTTCTACTTTCTGCCTTCCTCTTAGTTTCCGCATATTAATTAATTATTAATTTAATTTATTTATTTAAATTCAAATATACAGAATAAAGAAATATAATTACAAAATATACAGAATAAAGAAATATAATTACAAAACAAAACAAAGAGAAATACAACTAAGATAATACAAGCAATATAGAAAGAAGATACAGTAGTATTAACAAAATTTGAGACCGAATGAGCAGCGCTCGTGCTCGGTCGCAGTTCAGATATAATATTAAAATAAAAAAAAAATAATAATAATAATATAAATAAATAAGTAAAATAAAATAGGAACTAAAATATAATTACAGCGGCAATGGAATTATATAATATAATATTAACACTAGAGAAGAATAATATCGCACGTGAAAAGTAGGACTAATATATATTTCAAAATTATAGAATACAAATATAATATGGGTTGATTAATTCATACACATAGGCTATAAATTTATTTAATCAAATTGAAGATATTAACACGTTTCTAATTTTCTTGTTATATGTTAGTGGGTTACATGTTAGAAGTTCTGGGTGTAATTTAGTTAAAGCATTGTACAACCGAGGGCCAAAATTTATGCTATGCTTTAGACCAACAGATGTGAGACATTTAGGTTCTACTAATGTTGAATTAATATTTCGTCTTGTGTCATAATTGTGTGTCTGTAATACAAACTTATTACGATTTTTATGATAAAATTTTAACAGCGTATACTTATAAATTTGTTCAATATTAAATACATTAAATTCAGAATAAATTAATTTAGTTGGATAATCGAAACGTTTGTTCAAACAGATTTTAATTATTCGTTTTTGTAGTAAATTTAACGGACTAAGATTAATTTTTGTACTTCCACCCCAAACAATTATACCATATTGAATGATAGACTGAATAATGGCCAAATAAACAATTCGTAGAACTCTAATAGGTAAGTAGCATCGAAGATTAACGAATTTATAAATTGTTTTACGAAGCCTCTGCATATAATCCATACATCTTAATGTCTATTAGGCAATTGCTACCACCACCATCACTAGGCTGTATACCACCATTATTACTACCGCTATACCACCACCACTGCTACTATTGTCATTACCATTACTACTACTACTGCTGCTGCTGCTACTAAGCTATACCACTATAATACTACCGCTATATCACTGCCACCACCACCACCACCACCACCACCACCACCACCACCACCACCACCACTACTAGACCTACTACTAGACAACTGATACTACAACTACTGCCAATATTACTGCTACCACCACCTGTACATGACGGATGATGAAGCATCTTTTTATAAATTATATTGCTATAATTTTATATTATTGCTATATACCTATGTCTACAGTAGGTATAGTTCGGCATTAGCGCTTTCAATTAGCGGCGAAGCATTTGAGTAGAAAGAGTTGGACCATAGTGGGCAATATTTCTTTCTTGTATCCGTACAATTGAAATTGTTGAGCTAGTAGATTCAGACATTCATAGTGTTCTGCCCAAAGGCACAGTGTTCACTCCAAATCCAGCATTCCCCAGTTCTTTTCTACTTTCTGCCTTCCTCTTAGTTTCCGCATATAATCCATACATCTTAATGTCGACTATTATCTGATATATTCTGCCCCGAACTCTTCTCCCGTCCACCATTTCTTCCAATGCATCCATGAGTAGACAGTTTCTTCTTAGCCAATGACCCAGCCAATTCCTTTCTCTCTTCCTGATCAGTTTCAGCATTATTCTTTCTTCACCCACTCTTTCCAACACAGCTTCGTTTCTTATTCTGTCTATCCATTTCACATACTACATCCTTCTCCATATCCAAATTTCAAATGCTTCTAGTCGCTTCTCTTCACTTCGTCGTAATGTCCATTTTTCTGTCCCCATACAATGCTACACTCCACACAAAGCACATCACTAGTCTCTTCCTTGGTTCTTTATCTAGAGGCTCGCAGAAGATACTCTTTTCTTCTATTAGAAGCTTCCTTTGCCATTGCTATCACCCATTTGACTTCCTGACAGCAGTCCATGTTACTCCTTATAGTACACCCCAAGTATTTGAAACTGCCCACTTGTTCTACTGCCTCATTCAGAATTGACAAGTTTACCTTCTTTACTTTTCTTCCTACGACCAGCAAATCTTATGCATTTTATTCTTCTGCCTCCTACTACCACTACTCCTATGTTCTGCAAAATGTTCTTCACTAAATCCTCCAAATAGATGTTGAATAGGTAGGTGATAAAGGGCATCTTTGACGTACTTTTTTTTTACCTATTTCACTTCTTTCTGATATTGCTTCTCCTGTTCTGACTTCAACTCGTTGTTTCATATAAAGGTTACTGATTATTCCTTTTAAAAGCAATGTACCTAATAATAGATATTAACACCGACTGCTATATTGCTACTTGCTCACCACCCAGATGAGAAACAAAATGGAAAAGATGAAGCTAAAATTTGTTGAAAATTTAACAGACTGAAAAATTGAAATTGTGAATTTTTAACTTACTAAATAAAAATGAGTTAACATAAAAATAATTTTAGTAATGTAACGAGTTATTTTGGTTAGAAGTTAGTCTTCTGAAACAAATTTAAGCTGCATTTTCAGATTTTATGGACGATGATCCCTTTTGAAAGATGTCTGAATCTCAGGGAAGTATCGAGCAACTATTTTCAAATGTATGCCACATTGTAATTGTATTAAGATGTTTGCAAAATTTTCCGTAATGTACTTACCCTATGTAAAAATGATTCAAAAGCTTCTCGTATTGTATCCAGGCCTATATGAAGATGACTGCAAAGACTGTCGTACTGTATCTACACGGAGATGGTTAAACTGAGAATCTACAGGCACTACGACATTTGTTTCAGAGACCGTTATACTATATCTACACCAGAACAATTACAAATACTATCGTACTGTATCTAAATGGAGATGGTTAAAAACTGTATCTAGAGGCCCTATGAAATTTGTTGCAGAGACCACCATACTGTATCTACACTAGGACAATTACAAAGACTGTCGTAGGGCTACTGTATTTTTATGCATATGTTTGTAAAAATGTATGTACTGTATGTGTACGAAGGTCATTGCAAAAACCGCTGCTCTTTATCTATATGGAGAGGATTTTAAAACTATCTCAGTCTAACTCTAACTATAAGAAAATGACTTCAAAAACTATCTAACTTTACCTACGTATAGATTACTACAAAAACTGTCATGTCTACATTATTATTTTTTTTTGGAAAAAAAAAACTGTCACACTTTAGGCCTACGTACTTATTTGGAGAGGATTGCGGACACTTCCGTAGGCCTATCTATGTCAAAATTACCGAAAAATTTACCTTGCTATATATATGTGGAGCTGTTCACAAAAATGTAAATTTATAAGGGATTCTAAAAGCACCGTCCTGTATCTAGGCCTATACAGAGTGTCCCAGAAACGCGGTCTATGTACATTATTCGAATTGGCAAACCAAATCACACCATTCAGGATGGATAAATATCCTGGTTTAAAGATTGCTTGTTAATGCTTAACTAATTCACTGAATATTTTACATGCTTCAGTTACTCCGTACTGATATATATATATTATTATCATCATCATCATCATCATCATCATCCCTCGTCATCGTCCTTGTTGTCATCAACATCATGGCATGGGCTAGTCCGTCCGTTCTGCTCCTCTGAATAACGTATGTGGTCCTAGTCTTGATCTATCCATCGGTCTTTCCTTCACACGTTTCGTCGTTCTATCCGTTTATAATTTAACATTTGGGGGGGGGGGAATCCGTTTTCTTCCATCCTTTCCAGATGTTATGGTCAGTGTTTTTTTTTGTTCTGTTTTTCGCTTAGCCTACATTAAATATCTATCTGTAGATAGTTCGGATTCTTTGCTCTCGTAGTGAGATCCGGCCACCAATCTTATAAAACGCTTAATCACCAGAATGTATGAAGACGAAAATATTCCAGTAAACACAATAAGAAATAATCCTTAATTGAATACATTTTCATCCCCTCTGATACTCCTTCAACATGACACGTGAAGCATGCGAGTACACATAAATTATAACTTAGAGAAACTGGACTGTGTTTCTGGGACACGCTGTGTGAAGATTATTGTAAAAAAAACTGCAGCAATATGCCTACATGAGAGGACAGCAAAATGTTCCTTACTATAATTTATCTGCATGGCGACGACTGCAAATTTTTTCATAATTTATCTGCATATAGACGTCTACAAAGACTGCCATACTTTCATATTATAGTCTACTTATTTAAACTATAGAGAAATTACACTACAACAATGTTATTACTACAAGTATGAGAGTTAGAATAATGGACTGAATGATAACAGAGAAAGAACTCACGACAATGATAACAATCATCCTAGCAAATGACATTACGAGTACGTAAAAAAAACAACAAACAGTACTCTTCTGCTTTGATGTCGTAATAACGGTCATTAGCAGTATGCAAGGACGTATGAACTCACAACCAACGATTTATGAATGTTTGTTTATATGTCACAATAAATTCTAGAAATACAGAGGCACCTGACTGAATAAAATTACTGGGATGTGCATAACTTCGCAGTGTTTTTAGTTGAATTTTACTTTCTTTGAGGCAGTTACGTACTTGGCATATAGCCTACAGCACTGAAGTTTCATTTGAAGTCCAACGTTAAAATATGCAAACTTAATTTCATCAGTGAAATAAATAATGTAGATTGCAGTATTTCGGCAATATTATTTAGTCTTTACTTGAACGAAATGTTTAGAATACAAAAACTATACGGGATGAACCGTAAGTAATGTCATTAATTTCAGGGGGTTATTCTTTGAGATATTTCAAACAAAAATAATTTTAGGCCTATATGAAACATTTCATAGCGTGTTTTTGAGAAAGCCATTGATTTAATTCCCAATATGCTCAGTCAATTTAAGAGAAAGATAACTTATTATGATAATGAATGATTGAAAGAATTTCAGTTTTGTTCTTTAAATGTAGCTACAGAAATTTCATCAGAACAAATGTAACTTTTCGTTCTGTAAAGGAATTTTTCAATGTTACATTTGTACGGATTAAATTTCTGCATATTTAAAGGACAAAACTAAAATTCTTTCAATCATTTATTATTATAATACACTCTTCTCTTAAATTGACTGATAATATTGAAAATTCAATCAATGGCTTTCCCAAAACACACTGTGAAATGTTTCATTTAAAACCATTTTTATCCCTATAGGAATCATAAAAGAACAAACCTGTATTCAACTTTTTTATTTGAAATATCCCAAAGAATAATCCCCTAAAATCAATTATATTACTTCCAGTTCATCCTGTATACTTATCCAGGGATTCACCTTGGAAAAAGTATTTTAGTAAATTCTTTGTTTTATGCCGATGTTTAAGTCATAATAGAAGATAGAAAAGACAAACTGCAAATCCCAAGTTTCATATTATACAATACAGCAAAGGACTATGATTTTAGAGGTAGATAAAATAAAAACCGATGTTTAAGTCATAATAGAAGATAGAAAAGACAAACTGCAAATCCCAAGTTTCATATTATACAATACAGCAAAGGACTATGATTTTAGAGGTAGATAAAATAAAAACCATGGAATTTAAAAGCAAGTCCCCAATAAGAACAAACATAGTTATAGAAGATAAAATAACGGAGTAAGTCAAATGTTTTAAGTGTTTAAGTTGTTGTATGAGAAAGATATCGATGTGGATAAAAAAATTGAACCATTTTAGAAATAAAGAGCTTTTCAAAAGTAAAAGGCAGCTTTAATTGCTGATATTTTACATTTTTGTCGTCTGAAGTTAGTGGACTTTCCTTACCATAAGAAGAAGAAGAAGAAGAAGAAGAAGAAGAAGAAGAAGAAGAATTGGCAGAGATTAAAAATGGTAGGAATTTGAAGTTAAAACACCAAAGAGATGATTTGGACAGATTCTGGACTTCACTTGAAGAACATTTTCCGCATCTTGCTAAACGGGCTCCTGTGGTTTTGTTGCACTTGTTGCGAAGCAAGATTTTCTGTGATGACCAATATCAAAACAGCGAAACGTGGAAGTTTAAAAATGTTGGATAAAGAAATGCGAGTGAATTTATTCCATATTCGTGCAAACACAAAATATATTTGTAAGATTCGCCAAGCACATGTGAGCCACAAAAAATTTATACCAAGGGTGAAAATAAGTATGATTGTTTTCCTCATCTTAGAACTCTAAGTAAATGTTTCTTTCGTCTCATATAATATTTTAGCAATACTGGAAATGTGTGTATGTGTGTGTTTATCTTATTCATTTATGAAGGTTGTACAAGTAGCCTATTAATATGTGGAATACTTTCATTTGAGGGATAAGGTGACGCACTAAATTTGTATAGTTTGTTAGGGTGTCGCCATATAAAAAAATTTGGAAAACAAAGAGCTAGAACGTCGCCTTATCCGACTAAATCTGACCGTTGCAAACCTTCAAGAAGCACGTGTTTATTCGAGAATTCCCCTGACCGTTCACGAATTTACGAACAGACATACAATCTCTGAGTCACAGTTTGGCCTTGTTGACGTCCTTCGACCATAACATACAGTAAAATGTAGTTACATTAAAATTAGAGTCCTCTGCTTCACATTCGATGTATTGTAGCTTTAGTCTACTACTAGACCCAGCCATCGGAGTAGCTCAAGTGTAATGAGCTGAATCCGTTATCAGAGGTAGTGCTTGGACCTATGTTCAATTACATAATTGTAGGCTAAATTTTCAGAGCTTTTTTTAAAACTGTAAGGTGAATTTCAGGTAATGATATAGTGAATCCTCGGTCTCATCTCTCTATATAACCTCGCTCTTGAACAACGTTATCAAGTAATCAATTAAAAATAATAAACCACCCCGTTAAATTAGAAAAGTATTACTTAGAGGGTATCAAGCTTTTATGATTAATGATTAACAAAATATTGGTATTGTAAATAAAATACCAGCAATAATATTTTAATATTACAGAGAATATTATGTTGCGCAATGTTTAATAATACCTATTAACGTACGGATTGTAATTAGTTGCGCAACCCGACCTTAACAGAGGAGTTGCGGTCAATAACGCAACCTAGACGTAATTTCCTTTATTCAGACTTCTTTGTGCATTATACTGCTGTCGGACTAAAACGTTGATTTTCTAAAAACTTCAATCTGCAATAGGCCTAACAGCTCTTAACTAGGACTCGCAAGAAACAAATTTAATGTGTGTGCATACAAAATATATAAACGGTGCTTAGATTGAGCATCGGTTTGCAGAACAAATACTTCGGTGATATATTCTTTAAAATACAAATCTGCTAGTTCAGGTACAATTAATTTTTAGTTGTTTATTTTATGACGCTTTATCAACTGCTTTGGTTATCTAGCTTCTGAATGAGATGGTGATAATGCCAGCGAAATGAGTCCAGGGTCCAGCACCGAAAGTTACCCAGCATTTGTTCTTAATGGATTGAGGGAAAACCCCGAAAATCCTCAACCAGGTAATATCCTAACGCATGGCTCACATGACCTACGGCAAATTGCACGTCAGATTAAGACAGTTTAACCTTTGCTTCCAAAATTTTGAAAATGTGTGTTGTGAACAGGCGCTTTTGACGTTGGACATATTAATCATTTAGATTCAAAACCCCCTAAAGACCATTTTGTTCATAATTGAGTTATGCCTACACACTGCCTCTTAAGAATGAATTCTAATGATTTATGTAGTTTGAATTCAAAAAGTCACTGAACTTAAAGCAAAATGTTTGTTAAAAGCCACTGTTAGGTTGAAAATGTCCTCTATTTTCACCAGTTAGGCTACTGTCAAATCCTTTAATTTGTGAACGTGGATATAGGGAATTTTGAATCTATAGGATACATACGTAATACTTAATTTTTGGACTTGGAAATACTCTAACGGAACAATTTGTTGTCCACCAAGGTAATCCGTAGCGAGGCAGCCCATAAAGGGCCAACCGGTTCATAAGCATCACCACAGGTGAACGATTATCCAAACAGAACGGCGGTAATATGTAGGTCTAATCTGCACCATGATCCCATCGGCTGTTACAGCTGGTTTTCGAAATAAGATTTCGCTACCTATCGTAGCTCGCCAAGTAGCTAATTAAGTACTTTTATAACGACAGCCATAGTTTTACCGCATTTCCTTCGACTGGACTTATCATTCTTAAAGTACAGAGTTTGTAAAAAGTGATGAAAAGTCCTCAAATTGCTATCTCTGTATTTAATGACTAGGGAACGGAATTTGGAGTAGTAAAAGCTAGTATTGGCATCTACACAGCCATTTGTTTACAACCCTTCATACCAAGTCCTCCCCTCCATGAATACTCATAGCTCTCTGCAAGTCAACAACAGGTGAACGGGACAGTTGTCGCATAAGTACGTCAACATGCAGATTTGCAGTTCAGAGTAGTGAAGTGCAGGTACAATGCCGAAAGTGAAACCAACTAACAATACAAAACTGAAAGACTATATTTGTAAAACCTCCAGATCAAGTATCAAAATTCAGGAAACAATTCCCTAAATAAAATTGTCGCTTCCCCTATGTCCAGTTCTTAAGAGCTGGGGTTCATGGTTAGAAGCTTGCAATTATTACGCACATCACCTCCAATCTGTGAAGAAAGTGGTCCAGTCTTTCAATCCCGATGATGCCGCTGCGATTCAAATACGCCAGGAACTGCTAAATGATACAACAATCGAGAAAGAAGTCATGGATATTAAGCCAAATTTT